>NC_137969.1:114410626-114860626 GCF_963924665.1 Micromys minutus
CATTCTAGTAATACCTCCTGTTCCTCACCCCCACACTGCTGCGTATTTCTATTCATTCTTCTGGTCCTCCAGGTTTCTCTCCTGTCTCCCCGCAGCACCTGATTCTGCCCTCCTTTCCTTTCCCTCTCTCACCCAGGTTCTTCCCTCCCTCTTCATCCTTTGATTATTTTGTTCTCCCCTTTTAAGTGGGATTGAGGCATCCACACTTGGGCCTTCCTTCTTGTTAAGCTTCATATGTCTGTGAGTTGTATCCTGGGTATTCTAGAGTTTGGAGATAATATACAATTATCAGTGAGTGCATACCATGTGTGTTCTTTTGGGTCTGGATTACCTCACTCAGGATATTTTCTAGTTCTATCCATTTGCCTGCAAAAATTGTAATGTCCTCATTTTTAATAGCTAAGTGGTATTCCATTGTGCAACTGTACCACATTTTCTTTATCTATTCCAGAGGGACATCTGGGTTGTATAAAGCTTAGTGGGAAATAGCCTTGAACACATCAGCACAGGGAAATTTTCCAGAACAGAACACCAGTGGCTCAGGCCCTAAGATCAACAATTGACAAATGAGACCTCATGAAACTGAAAATCTTCTGTAACATAAGGGATACTGTCAAAAGGACAAAATGGCAACTTACAGAGTGGAAAAAGTTCTTTACCAATTCTACATCTGATAAAGGGCTAGTATCCAATATACACAAAGAACTCAAGATGTTAGACTCTAGAGAATCAAACAATCCTATTTAAAAATGGGGTACAGAGCTAAACAAAAACTTCTCGACTGAGGAACATTGAGTGGCTGAGAAGCATCTAAGGAAATGCTTGACATCCCTTGTCATCAAGGAAATGCAAATCAAAACAACCCTAAGATTCCACCTTACACCAGTCAGAATAGCTAAGATTAAAAACTCACGTGACAGCAGATGCTGGTGAGGATATAGATAAAGAGGAACACTCCTCCACTGTTGGTGGGATTGTAAACTGGTTTAACCACTCTGGAAATCAGTCTGGCGGTTCCTCAGAAAATTGGACATAGTACTACCTGAGGACCAAGCTATACCACTCCTGGGCATATACCCAAAAGTGGATCCAACATCTAACAAGGACACATACTCAACCATGTTCATAGCAGCCTTATTTCTAATAGCTGGAAAGAACCCAGATGTCCTTCAAAAGAGGAATGGATATAGAAATTATGGTACATATGCATAATGGAGTACTATTCAGCTATTAAAAACAACAAGATCATGAAATTCCTAAGCAAATGGATGGAACTTGAAGTTCTTGAGTGAGGTGACCCAGTCACAAAAAAGCACTCATGGTATGCACTCACTTATAAGCAGATACTGGCCAAAAAAGCTTGGAATACCCAAGAAACCATCCACAGACCTTACAAAGCTCAAAAAGAAGGAAGACCAAAATGTGGATGCCTCAGTCCTTCTTAGAAGAAAGAAAAAAAAATACTTAGGGGAGGAAATACAAGGTCAAATAGAGGAGCAGGAATTGAAGAAAAGATCTACAGAGGCTGCCTCACCTGGAGAACTACCCCATATGCAGCCACCAAATCCAAGCACTATTGCTGATGACATGAAGTGTTTACTGGCAGGAACCAGATATGGATGCCTCCTGAGAGGCTCTGTCAGAGTCATATAGATACAGATGAGGATGCTTGCAGCCAACTATCAGATTGAACATGGGGACCCCAATGAAAGAGCTAGAGAAAGAACTGAAAGAGCTGAAAGGTTTCAACCTCATGGGAAGAACAACATCATCAACCAGCCAAGGCACTGAGGGGGAGAGGATGGTTGGAAGAGGGAGCCCCTTCATGGAACCAAGTTGAGGGGGAGGTGGGAGGGGAGTGGGGGGAAGGGTATAACATTTGAATTGTAAATACAAAAAAAAACAAGTGTCAGGGATTGGTGCTTGTCCATAACATAAAATGTATTAACTTTAACTATCATATTTTAATCTCCAAAGAGAATAATGGTATCTGGTGAGTATTACTTGCAGTTATAAAATAGATCTCTTCAAGGGAGAGAGAATTAGTATTTAAAGAAATACTGGAGTGATGTAATTTACAATGGGATTGGCCGTTCAATTGTGCAACTCCAGGTGAAACCACCAGATGGCGAAAGTCTGCTTATCTCCCATCATTTAGTTTCAGGGGAAAAAAAATTAAAAAACGAAGGTTATTCAGCAGACATTGGTCTTAGTTCATGGTCCATTTTATTCACCAAAACCAAGTTAACAGCGTGAAAAGAAGAATATGCAAGTGTGCCTTTCTTGTTCTTAAAATGCCCTTACGGTCCCTTAAACACTAGCATTCGTTCTGTCTTTTCATTAAGCGTTGACCAACAAGACACCAACGAGTAGAAATGACTATAAAAACCACCCCCTGCTTATTCCCTATAGGAAGTAAGGATAACCAAGAAGATCATCTTACCTTTCGGAATTATCAGGTCTGGGTTGCTTCTATTTAATATTCTACCCTTGCGTTTTTATATTCACAGGATACATTACTAAAACGTCATACAGATGACTACCACAGTGAATTTGATAAAAATCAAAGAAAACGTCTATACAACACAATTAGGATTCTGAACACTGTAAGGATTTTAGTATGTTTCATCTCACTGCATGGTTTTTTTTTTTTTTTACCAAAATAACCAAAATCAACCCAATTTTAACGTATTCTAAGAAAAATTCTTCATTTATACTTCAATAGACTTGCGATGACACATGGAAGTAAGATTTTAATTTTAACCTACAGTTTTCTGGACAAGATGATCTTTTTTTTTGTCTCCTTGATTATCGGGGTACATAAAACCCACTTTGGATTTGCCCAGCTGAGTAAGCACCAGACATTTGTAATGGAATGGTCACCTCGAAAAGAACATTTGATATCTGTTGGTCAAATGGACACACAAACATCAGTTTACCCCTCTGTCTCTAAAGCCGAGGCAGGATGAAGTGAATCCTGGCTCTGTCACCTCACCATGTCACCACTGCCACCTCACCATGTCACCTCTGCCACCTCACCATGTCACCATGGTCACCTCACCGTGCCACCACTGCCACCCCACCATGTCACCTCTGCCACCCCACCATGTCACCTCTGTCACCTCACCATGCTACCTCTGTCACCTTACCATGTCACCTCACCATGCCACCTCACCATGTCACCTCACCATGCCACCTCTGTCACCTCACCATCCCACCTCTGTCACCTCACCATGCCACCTCTGCCACCTCACCATGCCACCTCTGTCACCTCACTATGCTACCTCTGTCACCTCACCATGTCACCTCACCATGCCACCTCTGCTACCTCACCATGCCACCTCTGCCACCTCACCATGCCACCACTGCCACCTCACCATGCCACCACTGTCACCTCACCATGCCACCACTGTCACCTCACCATGCCACCACTGTCACCTCACCATGTCACCTCTGTCACCTCACCATGCCACCTCTGCCACCTCACCATGTCACCTCTGCCACCACACCATGCCACCTCTGTCACCTCACCATGTCACCTCTGTCACCTCACCATGTCACCTCTGCCACCTCACCATGCCACCTCTGCCACCTCATCATGCCACCACTGTCATCTCACCATGCCACCTCTGTCACCTCACCATGTCACCTCTGCCACCTCACCATGTCACCTCTGCCACCACACCATGCCACCACTGTCACCTCACCATGCCACCTCTGCCACCTCACCATGCCACCACTGTCACCTCACCATGTCACCTCTGTCACCTCACCATGTCACCTCTGTCACCTCACCATGCCACCACTGTCACCTCACCATGTCACCTCTGTCACCTCACCATGCCACCTCTGTCACCTCACCATGCCACCACTGTCACCTCACTGTGCCACCTCTGCCACCTCACTGTGCCACCTTGAACCAACTGTATAAACTCTCCTTCCAATCATTTCTTCAGATGGAGCAGAGTGGAACTTCTCTGATTTTATATTTGAGTTTAATGCCCTGACAGGTGACACATTTTACGGTGACTGGCAATGTAGGAAATCCTACGGGAAACCCGGCAGCTCAGCACTGAGCAGACAGCTTGGAGTCCCATCCAGCTTCCCTGTTAGAAGAGCTGAGAGCTCTAAACACCTGAAAAAGGGATTTTCGACTTCACTCTGCTTTGGAATATGTACCCTTACTCTGCCTATTTTTCACCCACCTTCCTGTTAGCTTCTTCTTTGAAGAGGCATGCTAACTCCTAAAACTCATAACTTATGCTTATAGTAATAGAAAAATAAAATAAACACAAGAACATGAGAGGAGAGAGAGAGAGAGAGAGAGAGAGAGAGAGAGAGAGAGAGATGGGTGGAGAGGGGTAATGAAAGAATAAGGAGGCATAAGTTCAAAGCACATTTTACAAGGAAGAGATTGTGAGGGAATAAGGGATCAAGTAATGGAAATGAAAGAAAATAAGAACTGTGGCTTTAAAATAGATTCATGGGCTAGTGAGACAGATAAATGCACAAAACACTTGCGAACAAACCTGACAAGCTGAATTGAGTCTTGTGTGTCCCACAGGGGAAAGAGAAAACTAACTCCTGAAAGGCATCCTCTGACTTTCACACTTGCACTGTGGCATGTGCACACAACACACCCTCACATGCGGAATAAATTAATAGGTATATTCTCTAAAGAACTGCAGTCCTGAGTCATATAACCATGTCCTAGTCAATGAAGGTCCACATATGGATCAACAGTTCCCTGCGGTCTCCAGGCCCCATGATATCATGGCGGTTCTTCTGTAAGAACTTAAGAATGCTGAAATGTTTGCACAGTGGCATGGTCAGCTCCTGGCACGTTGCTCAGAGTCATCTTTATCTCCATTGATGCAGGCTCAGTATGTTCTGCCTATTTAAGCTGGACCTGATCCTCCTGCACTCCATGTGGACTCTGGGCTGGAGACCTGAGTTCCTCACCCTCTGTTCCTGCAGTACACATCTCTTTTCCCACACTGAAGCTGCAATATGAACATTTCTGAATTCTTCAGATGTAGAAACAATTCTGTCCATAACGTGCTCCCTGCAGAATTCTCAATGAGTGAACAGTTCTCACATTTCTCTTACTGAATTATATTTCTATCATTTTCACAGCAAGGTAATTACTGTGTGGATTGCTATTTTTGCAGATAAAGGCTTCTGTGCCTTTTTGTTTGTTTACACTTTTGATGGTATTGTCAAAAGGGCTCCTATGAAGGATGGGTCTTTAATTAAAACTTTAAAATGAGGGCAATAAATGTATTTTATTGATCATAATATCTTTTTTATTAGAAGGCCAATAGACGGCTAGTTAACTGATCATGAAATATTCATTATAAATGGTAGGTGATGGAAATAGTCTCATGGTTGGCGGGAACTCATTTTTCCTCAGGAATTCTCTCCTGTGGAAAGGCATGTGGCCCAGCCATGACATCCCTAAGAAAGCACCAGCTGTTGTCCTACTAGGTGTTCACTCAGAAGCAAGTCACTGTGTCCCTCCCTCACCAACATTTGAGAGCCCTAAGGAAAATCCCATTTGGGCAGAGGCAGTTAGAATGTCCAGGGTGTCTATGGTAGATCTGCCTCTGTCTTCAGGCCCGGACTCTCCCAGAGCAGAGTGTCTAAGCAAGCAGATCAGCTTAGCACAGAAGGAGACTGTTCCCATGAAACAACACAAGACACAGTCTCTCTGCAGGCACCTGCCTTTGTTACCCAAAGTCTTCTAGAGCACACCCTATGTATGCATGCAGGTATACATGCACACACCCCACATAGATATACACCAACACACACACACACACACACACACACACACACTCACGTTTCTCTGTTGTTCTCTGCACAAGTGAGTGAAGCTGTTTTCTTGTGTCTATCTTTCAGAGACCAACAAAACAACATCAGGATAAGAATTTTCCCGGGAAGGGCTGCATGAAGCTATTTTTTAATAGTACCAACAGTGTTTCAGGCCTGTTTTCTGCACTGTCCTAAAACATGGCTTCTTCCCTTGAATCAGTCTCAACTTGTCCCCTAGCTGGTCATGGGGAGCAAGCTAAAGTGCAGGAGAATACCTGAAATTCATAGGAACTGCAAAAGTTAATCCAAAGTTCTAGATAGCTGTGTGTGTGTGTGTGTGTGTGTGTGTGTGTGTGTGTGTGTGTGTGTCTGCACATGTGTGCACGAACGCACATGTGTTCAGGCAGCCTCCTTCACATGATGAAGGGTTTCTAGAACCTCTCCAGCCATCAGCAAGCCACCAGGAATTCTTATAAGTCATTTCCAAACTCTCATAACCAGCATGCCAAAATGGAGTTTGGAGTTGTGCAGGCCTGGGGTGGAGCTGATGCTTGGTTGTCTAGCTTCACAGTGTAAACAAGGATCCTCTTCTCCCCCTCCCCCAACGCTTGTTCAATGGTCTTTATCTAGTAACATGAGCGAGACAAGGAAGCATGTCCAAAACTTACAGGGTTTTTCAAAATTCAGATAAACAAGCTTTCACAATTAAGAGATTCTTGGTGATTTAAAAATTTCTGTCACAGGCAATAATAGTATTGGTACCAGAGTTTTAACTGTTTAAAAAACCTTAAAGTTCTTTTGAAACATTTTTGTTGATTATTTGGGGGTAGGGGTCTTGAACTCTTCCTGTAGCTGAGGGCTGGGACATTAGGTGTGTGTCAGCATACTTAGCCCTTAAAGCAACCTTCTAATTACTGACAACTCCCTTTTCCCCAGGGTTTCTTTCGTTTCAAATTTGAACAGGATTGAATTTTTTGTTTGTTTTGTGTGTGTGTGTGTGTGTGTGTGTGTGTGTGTGTGTGTTTTAACTACTGAATGACTGGTTTCATTTGAAATTATTCCAAGGTGAAGTCAAAGGGGGTTAGTTTGTTGTTGTTATTGGTGGTGGTGGTGGTGGGGGTGGTTTTGTGTACAGGTCTACAAGCTTTTTCCACACGTACAGACTTGTGCAGGCACCACTGCAACAGGGACAGGGATTGACCCATGACTCGAAGTTGTTAAGGTTTCATTCCCAAGTTTTATAGCCTTGGAGGGTCCCCTTTGCTTTGCTTTCTCTCCATGTTCCTTTATTAAAGAAATTGTAATTTAAAATGTAAATCAGTGGTGTTTTCAGACATTTTCCAGGAAATTAACATTGTTCTTGAAATTATAAAAAACACAGGCGAGATTCCTTGATTCAGAACCACCAAGGAAGCAAAATTCAGATGAAAAGAGAAAGGAACTTCTAGAAGAAACTCACAGCAGCATGAAGTCACTCAGAAGCAATGCCATTGTCTCTGGAGCGGCCTGACAACATTAGTCAACTTTTCTATTACTGAGGGGAAAAAAATGCTCAAGATAATCAACTTGTGCCAGAGCAAGAGCAAGGAGGAAATGGGATGTAGCTCAGTTAGTAGTGCCTGCCTGTCATGTACAAAATCGCCACAGGCAAACAAACAAGGCATGGCTACACACCCCTGTAATCCCGAATTCAGGAAATGGGGCCAGGCAGATTAGGAGTTCAGAGTTCATCCTTGGCTACATATGTGGCTAGAGACCAGCCAAGGATACATGACACCCCGTCTCAGAAGGAGGAGAAAGAAGAGGAGAAAAATTAAAGTGGGTGCCTCACAGTTTCAGAGGTTTTAGCCACAGTCACATGACGCCATTGACTTCGGGCCTGGTATACATCATGGCACGAACATGTAGCAAAGTGTGTGGTGTGCAGGAAGAGGAAATTAGGGTTTCAATATCCCCTTCAAGGGGACACCCACAGTGACCCAAGTTTTTTTCTGGTAGGTTGCGCCTCATAACTATCATCTAATAGTACCTCAGACTAGTGATCAAGCCTGTGACACACGGGCTTGTGGAGGGCAGGCTAGATTCTTTATGGTGACCCCATTTTCCTAGTGTTGTGTCAGTATCAAAGACAGGAGAACACACAGGTTGTGTCACAGGTAGGCGTGACCCATAAACTCAGTGCCCAGGCTGAAGGGCAAAGCACCCAGTTGCATGAATTTACATAGAAATCACTCACAGAAAGAAGAAAGAAAGTAGATAATCTCTCCTCCTTGGGCTTTCAGAGCTATAGAAACTTCAGAATCTATAACCCTCCTTGAAAAAAAAAAAAAACGTTTCAAATCATGGGAAAAGCTTCCAGATTCATAAATTATTCATATTAACAGCTACAAGGACAAGAATAAGCCTTCAGGAGATGGAAGAAATGCTTTAATTCGGGGGGAGGGCTATCATGCACCCCTATATTCTTGTAACTCCATTCACGCCACATCACTGAAAGTCCTGTGGTATTGCCTTTGATTTACCGGAGGAAAAAAAAGGGCTCGTGTTCCTGAAAAGACCATTACTCCCGTGCCTCCTCATGTAGTTCAGTGTTAAGTACTCTACAAACGGAATCCTTGGTGGAATGCAATTCTGTAATTCAATCGAGAGATCTTGCTAATGTCCCAGTCTGCAAGAACATAGCTTAAGGGGTTCGGTTTAGTAGGGAATCTTGCAAACCAGAGACAGAATTACAACCTGCCTTCCCAGTCCAGGGATGAGTAAAGGCAGTTGGCAGTAGGGTATTAAGCAATTATCAAGATATTTTTTGATGTTGTTGTTAAAGAAAAATGGAAGAATTATAAAGTTCAGTTTATCGAAGTAAAGGTAAAGGATGAAGAAGACAAGAAGAGACAGACAGACAGACAGACAGATAGACAGACAGACAGACACAGAGAATCTGTTGAATAGTGAAGATATTGAAATCAGATACTAGGAAAGAAGTAACAAACTAACTAAGGTTCTGAACTCATAAGTTGCAGTAATCTGAAAGTCCTGCTTTCTCTTCCTCTTAACTCAGTCACTAGCTCTGTGAAGTGGACACAAAGTACCTGCCACAGCCAAAAACTGTATTGATGGAAAAAGTCAAAGGAGACAACCATTCCACAAATGCTTGTTAACATCAGGTACTCACATGAAGGGATATCGATGCACAGAAACGTGTCAGGGGCTTATCATCCCTCAGAATTGATGACAGTTTGGGGACAGCAGACTGAGTTGGGATTGTATGGATAGGATCTTCAAGTTGTATTTTCTGTGTGTGGTTGTCACTTGAATTGTGTATAATATGTGCAGTAAGGACATATTATCTTTTTTACAAGGACACTGTCTGCCCAGCATCAGATATTACATAGCTCATTAACAATGTTCCCAAGAAAATGAAAAGGCATCCCCCCCATGTGTCTACCTGTGCGCATGCATGAGTGCGTATGTGCATGTGTGTGAGTCTGAACTCTGGTGATGTAGAGACCCATTAGTAGAAGATGAAGAATGAATGGGACACTGTAGAGAAAGTTCTAGACCTTTGGAAAATCCTCCCTGTGGATACGGAGTAAACTAGGAGATTCCAGACACACATTCCACATCACAATGGCTGAACATTACCTACACCCCCAGATACTTCACCACAACTTTGACTACCGCCTTCCAGAATTCTAGGGTACCACCAGATCTTCCTATGATCTGGGTAATAATCCATCTTTGCCCCCAGAAACAGCCTTTATTCCAATGAAGAGGATGTCAGCGGCAGATTCATCCTGTTTTCCTTCATGCACTGAAGGCTGTCTGTCCTTGACCCATCAGTCTCAGTGACTATACAACACCAAGATGAAAAGCAAGCATCCTGCTGTTGGCCTTTTCTTCTTCTTCTAGTTGCAAACAAATCACAAGAGGTTTGTGGGGTTTTCTACCCATGGGTACATCTGAGCATCCATTGTTCCCACCCAAAAGGTCATGGCTCAAATACAGAAACAACAATGTATGCACAGTACCAATTACAGCCAAAGGAAGACTTTAGTATGGGGCACCCTACTGGATGCTCACAACCAGAACTTATCTGTCCCTTTTATACAAGCAACACGTGAATGATCATCCTTACCTTGTAATATCATCAAAATGAAGTTCAAAGAGACTATCATATTCTGTCCCATGATGCCTGTCAGCACAAACATTTCCCCCACTTTCTCCTCCTCCTTAAGCATCCAACCTGCCAGGCTAGAGCTGCTCTCTGGTGTCACAATTCACCCATGCCCATGTTGAACAATGCACGGATCTACATGCTATGAAAGTAACAAAACCAAACGGTAAATAGATAAGTTTACCTCAAAGCTGCTTCCATACCTGGAAAGTACATTTTAAAACTGCCAATTTGGGAGGAGTACATTCTTAGAATAGATACTTGAACCTCTGATAATCGTAGTACAGGTAGGCTTCATACAATCACAGGCCTCTAACTGTGAAAACCTGTCCTTATAAGGCAAATGCTGACTACAACCTACCAGATTGTTTCTGGGCATTACTTTTTTTCTCTCTAGAACCTTATTCATAATCAAAAACAACTTTTGATGGATTTAGCTGATATCAAGTTATATATATGTGTGTGTGTGTGTGTGTGTGAGAGAGAGAGAGAGAGAGAGAGAGAGAGAGAGAGAGAGAGAGAGAAATATACAATTTATTCAAAATGAAAGGAAATATAGTACTAGTTATAATTGTTAGAAAAATGACAATATTAACTAGTGAAAATTAGTATAATCCTAAAAAGCTATAGGACCTTGGAATTTAAACTAAATGGAAGGGAATATTTTTCATTTAACATTTCTCCCACAAATATTTATTAAATAGGTAGTGTTTTAGTCCCCTTTTCTCCAAGACCCTGTTGCCTTTGGAGAGACAAGCTGGAGAGATATTAAGGAGTATGTCCCAATGTCTTCTTAAAGCCTGGGAGTGATAGGATGGTAAATGATGTCAGGGCCAGGCCCTGGAAAGGGATGTTAAATCATAAGTGTGCAAATGGATTTCCTGTGATTCTACCACCCCTGTCCTGCCCAGCATCTGTGCCTTGATCAAATCCCAGATTTAATGTTCATGGGACCCAATACACTCATTATCACTGTATGTGTCCTGCAAAGAAGCATGTTGGCCTCTCTGATCTTACCTGGGACAACTGTCAGGCTCAGAGCCATATTGTTCTGGCTTCTGACCTTTTAGGACACTGAGGAGAACTTAATCTTCTTTGGCAACTGTAGCGTATCTTTCTTCTCAGTTCATCTACTCCCAGGGGTCTTTATTTTTATGTTCTGATGAGGCAGTTTTTCCTATGTCCCAACCCAAAGCCTGAGAAGGTGACCCTAGCTGAGAAGGTTTCTGTCTTAGGGTTTCCACTGCTGTGAACAGACACCATGACCAAGGCAACTCTTATATGGGGAAACATTTCATTGGGGCTGTCTTACCATTTCAAAGGTAAGTCCATGTCTAGTCCATTCTCATCATGCCTGGAAGGAAAGCTAAAAGTTCTACTTCTTGATCTGAAGGCATCCAGGAGACTGTCATGTGTTCCAGGCAGAGCTTCAGCCTCAAAGCCCACCCCCACAGTGACATCCATTCCACCAAGGTCACACTTCCTAGTAGTGCCACCTCCCATTGACCAAGCATATACAAACCATCCCAGTGACCCTAGCAGAGAATGTGCTCCTATCTGAGAAAGTGACCATAGAAAAAGACACGGTTTGTTCCTTAAAAGGAAATCTTGTTTATTCCATGAAAACATAGCTCTTTGTACATGCGGCTAAATTTGGTGACAGATTTGCCACAAGGAAAGTTACATGCTTGACACTGGACTTGAGTTCAGAGTTTTGTATCTAATCAAGAAGTCATTTCAAGTTTAATGAGTTAATCAAAGCACACAAAAAGCCTGCCATGCCCAAGAAGTTGTATATTATATATTTAAGAACAACAAGTTAATCTCACTTACTATACTGGCTGTTAGATCGATTTTACTTTGTTCTTGTTCTCCTGTATAATCATGATGGGGGTGCATCGCCACAGGGTGTATATGGAAGTCGAGGACAACTTTGTGAAGTCGGATCGCTCCTTGTGCCTTTGCATCAGTCCTGGGACTTGAACTCAGTGAATCAAGCTGGTGTAGCCGTCACTTTACCCACTGAGCCAGTTTGTTACCTTGCTGGATTCCTTTTCAGACTTATTGAAGCTGAGATAACATTTTAATCTTAGGCACTGTTGACCCTCCTAGGCTTATCTTCCTCCACTCACCCCCCGGAAAGTCTCTCTATTCTCTTAGACCGGTCTCCAGGACAAAGCCACCTCTTCCCCAGTGCTTTTGACCTTTCGGTCCTGTCATGTATCATCCCAGATGCTGCATCCAATATTTGGAATGTTCTCAAAAATACTTGTGCTTAAGGGGAGACCTTGCTCTTATGACAAGTCAACCTCCAAATTCAATAGAAGTTGTCCTGGCTGTTCCAAATCTCCTCCTCTTTCCCCTCCTCCTCTTCCTCCTCCTCCCCCCTCCTCCTTCTTCCCCTCCTCCTCCTTCCTCTCCTCCTCTTCCTCCTCCTCCCCCCTCCTCCTCCTTCCCCTCCTCCTCCCCCTCCTCCTTCTTCCCCTCCTTCCCCCTCCTTCTTCCCCTCCTCCTCCTCCTTCCCCCCTCCTTCTTCCCCTCCTCCTCCTCCTCCTCCTCCTCACCCTCATCCTCATCCTTCTCCTTCCTGTCCACCTCCTCCTCCTTCTCCCCCTCTCCCTCCCTCTCCTCCTCTGAACTCACTCCTACAATCATAGGGCTATGGTCTGCATCCATCCTTCAAAAGATTCTCTGTGGGGACTTTAGTGACGAGGGCCATGGCTTGCTCTTTGCTGCACACACCACACTATGTGGACAGGAAGAACTCATGAACATTAGACCAAGTGAGTGACTGCTTGCACACCTGTAAAGAGGAAGGGAGTTGCAAACGCCCTTTTCAAAAAGTCTATGCTTCCTGTCCTCTGTGCGTGGCAAGGAAGGGGTCCTCTTCTTTGTGCCTACTATCTTGTTGATGAATTTGTAAGATAAAGAAAAATGACCAGTCTTAGTTCTAGGCTATACCCTTTTGTCTTCTTGGTCCCTGTTTACCTTGTTAGTAAAACTCGAACCTTCTTTCTTTCTTGGACCATATGCAAAACCAGAAAGTACTGATTCTTGTTAAAGTGGATCTTAACCAAATCAGGAGTGTATATTGGGGGTGGGGGCGGGCTAGTAAGAACCTGAACATGTAGGAAACAAATCTTCAGTTTCTGTTGCCCATGTCTTATGTGTGTATCTTCGTGATCAAAGCCAACTTACCTTTGTTTCACCCTAGAAATTGTCCACTGAGACCCAGCCAATATGTTCATCTCACACACACACACACACACACACACACACACACACACACACACACACACACACAATAAGGTGACCAGGACCTGAAAGAGTTTAGCCCAGAGCGCTGTGTAGCCTAACTATACATGATTAGGAAGATCTTAACACACCTCTCCTCCCTGCCCCCCAGAACTAATCTATATGCTAATTTGCACTTCATAATGCCGCCCCAATATATGGTAATTGCTGTAATGTTTTCCAGGGAGAGAGGGGGAAAAAAGAAGAAGAAAGAAACTGAGCTGTGGCTCAGTCACTGAAGCTGCATGTTGGTGGGGCTTCACACAAGGATGAACCCATGTCCAAGGTGCTTCCACGGTGAGAACACATAAACGTCAGACAGAACAAAGAATGTTTCCTAAGACTGCGCTGTTTCCAAATGGCTCTCTGTAGCATGGTGTATGTAAGCTGGCTACAAACTGCAGCTGCTAAGTAGAATAAGGGTCCTTTCCCCCACCTTCCATGGTAGCTGATGTCTGATTTACAAGAAGCTCCATCAGCTGATCTAGTGGGATGGCCCAGCCTCAGGGGGACCTGCTTTCCCGAGCATGAGGGTCCTTTCTTGTTGGCCTGTTTTCCTTTGTGCGATCTCCAATGTTATTAAGATATCAAACACAGGAATGACAACAAGAGTCCTAATTAAACAACAGCCTTACTGTGCGCCCTCAAAGGAACAGACTGAACCCAAATAAGAGGAGTGTGGGACCGGAAAGAGGAGAAAAAGACAACAGGGGCTTTGAAGCCATGGGGGTTTCAAACTGCAGATTTGCTATGTGTATTTAAAGGGCCAGATGGCACGAAGGACTCCTAAAGCTATGCAGAGAAGATCCGGGACTCACTGAGTTGGAAGGGGAAAGAGTCCTGTGACCAGAACCCAGTTGTAATTGAGCTCAAGGATCACTCTCAGCAATCGGGGAAGTAATATGCTTCTGAATAATTATGAATAATTAGGCACATTTATGAATAATTACACTGATAATAACTATCTAACTCATTCCATTCTGAAATTGTAATTCAGTCATTGCAGACTGGAAAGCCATTCCCTCGTCCTGCCTCATGCATATTCATGGCCTAATCCAGGATACTGCTGGACTCACCATGGGGACAAAGGGATGTGCTGGTCCACAGGGACCAGGCTTCACCTCCCCCTGACTGGTTGAGAGGACCTCAGACAAATGAGAGAAGCAGAGAGAAAGGAAATGTTTTTCTAAAATACCAGAGCGTTGCCACCTAGTGACTCCTTTATCAATATGCAAACGGCTTACAAGTGATCCATTGCTGTTTTCAGTTAAGAGGAAGCCATTGTCTACATGCACACGCATGCACGTATGAATGCACATGCACACACACACACACACACACACACACACACACACACACACACACACGCACACACACTGTAAAGCACGCTGGAAAACTAACTGCACATGAGCAGTCTTCATAGCCTTGCAGTTGAGTACTCCTTATGATCAGAAGCCATCATCTGAGCACACAGTCTTACTGCGTTCAGGGGATTTAAACAAAAATGTGTCTCTTCTTATTGCTTTCACAAGTACACACATTTGCATGTGCATGTGCATGTACACACACACACACATACACACATACATACACACACATACATACACACACATACACACACATACACAAACACATACACACACATACACACACACCATACACACACACACCATACACACATACACACACACATATACACACACACCATTCATACACATACTACACATACACATATACACACACACACACCATACACACACACATACACACACACACACTCCTCTCCTTCTTTTCCTCTTTCTTTCCATTCAACCTTTTACACACTTCTTTCATTCTGTTCAAATCCTAAACAGTGTGATAAAAGGTAAGCTTACATTTTCCTGATTCCAAAGGTAATTATGTTTGGAAAATATTGGAAAGAGAATTTTAAAACTAGTTTTAGAAATCAATAATACCAATACTGGAGATGGCCAGCACTAACTCAATGTTTTAAGATGCTCATTTGCAATACATATTTTAGGCAAGTTAAATTTTATATTCTTCCTTTTTTTCTTAGTATTTATAGAAGAAGCAATTTCCATATTAATAAAAAAAACCCACAAAACCCCTCAAGCTTTATAACTGACAAAATAAACTTAGGGGTCATATTTAGGGTTTTAATACTCATAGAGACAGAGTCTAGTTACTTTTTATTTCATATCAATGTGCTTCATCATAAGAAAATAAATAACTTTGAGTGTGGATCCAATGGCACAGACTCTAATCTCCCCGGGCAAGAGATTCACTTGAACCAAGGACTTTGATCCCAGCCTGGACAACATAAGACTCCATCTCAAAAACACGCACAGGAAAGGAGCTGGGAGCTGGCTCACTGGGTAGTAGGCCCACTGCTTATGAACAATCCAGTCAAGCCAAAACAGCAAGCTCTAGGGCAATGGTTCTCAACCTTCCTGACACTGCGACCCTTTAACACAATCCCTCAAGTTGTGGTGACCCTCCAACCATAAAATTACTTTCATTGCTACTGCTGGGAACTATAACATAAATATCTGTATTTTTCAGTTGTCTTAGGCAGTCCCTGTGAAAGGGTCCTTTGACCCTTCCAAGGGTTTGTGACCTTCAGGTTGAGAGTCACTGCTCTAGGGCCAGTGAGAGACTCTAACTCAAAAAAAAAAAAAAAATGAGGTGAGAAGCAATAGACAAAGACACCTGACATTGACCTCCAGTCTCCGTAGACACTCAAATGCATGAGCACACACAAATTCTCATGAATGACTCTAACACACACACACACACACACACACACACACACACACACACATACACATACACACATACTATACACACAAATCGTTTGTTGATATCCTGAATGTTTATGGCAGTGGTGTTTGAATGAGAATGGTTTCTATAGGCTCACATATTTGAATACTTGGTCCCAAGTTGGTGGAACGGTTGGGGAAGGATTAGGAGGCAGGAACTTATCACTGGAGGTTGCAGGATGTCAGCTTTGAGGTTTCAAATGATTAGTACCAGTCCTAGTGTGTTTTTTTCCCCTCTGTCTCCTACTTGCAGATCAAGATGTCAATTCTCAGATGTTCTCACTACCATACCTTTATTCCAGCACATGCCACCATCATGAACTCTAACCCTCTGAAGCTATAAGTCTCAAATAAAATGCTTTCTTTTCAGCATTGTCTTGATCATGGACTTATTCACGGCTCAATGGCTTAGCCATGTTACATGAGAACATGCCTAGGAAACATGCAGGGAACACACAGGATGAGGAACAAGACAGTACGGGTGCTGCTGCAGCACTGGGGACACCGAGGCATGTCAGAGCTGGTGAGTGACTTCTAGAACATCATCTCAGAGCACAGACTCGTATTTACCTAACAGTTTCAGGAGTCCATCAGTGAGGAGAGGCTCAGAATAAATCCTATAAAAAGGCCCTGAGTAACACTCCCTCAGGAACTGGATCTAAATTGCTAGTGCCATCACACATCCCATTACAATAAATGGAATGACATGTTAAGCAGCTTGGTACTTAATGGGTATGGGTGGAGTCCTTAGGATTTTCTTCTCCTTTTGGATTCTTACCTGTGCCGTGGGGACCCTACACAGCTCCTGCTTGTATGCATGCTACTTGGTGGCAACCAGGAAGCAAAGAGAGACAGAGGAAGGAACCACCAGACAGCAAGGATATCTGTGTGAGCTACTTCCCCTAACTAGGTTCCACCTTGGCAACTTTCTGCTGTTCCTCCAGATGACGTATCCATCTCATTACTGACATTGTTAGTTAGGGCAGGGCCCTGGAAATCTAATCAGTTCTCAATAACTGGATCCATTACCTGAGAACAAGCTTTCGATACCTGAGCTCTTTTTAGGCAGGGGACATGTCATATCCATACCACATGTTTAGTTAACAGGTGAGTCCTCTGGGTAATGCAGATTGCTTTCCCCAAGGTGGTGATCCTAACCCTATCCATGGAAGACCTAAAAGCAAGGATAAGAAATGATTCTTTCTATCTGCTAATCTTCACACAGGGACATCTGCCTCCCATTTCCTTCAGCCTCAGATTCTGGTCCTAATCTTTGGCTTCATACCCCAGAGTGGCACTCTCTCGGGTTGCAGGTCTTTTGACTCAAGACTAGAATCACGCCATTGGCTCTTCATGTCACCTGCTCATCTGCTGGAGCTGCTGGAGCTTTTCAGCTTCTGTCAACACATGAGCTAATGCTGGCAGGGCGGGGGGGGGGCATGGGGTTGGAGGTGGAGAGGAGAGAAGTTCTGTTTCTCATTCTTAGACAAACACCAGAACACCTCAGACCTATTTCTGATTCAGGATTCTCTGGGAAGGTGGGTTAGTAGCCTTCAGTGATTATAGAACATGCTGAAGTAGGAGAACCCTAGCCACAAAACATACTTCAGAGCAGAGGGTACTCCACACATTCACTAAGTCAGGTGTGTGGGTGGAAGGCCAGCCTTCAGCTCCCCCGGAAAGAAGATGGACATTCTTTGTGCTGAGAGGGTTTTCCACAGGCAATACATCAAGTATCTACCTCAGCACAATATGACACTACTGTCACTATACCTCTAACAATAGTGATTGGGACTGGCCTCTCTTCCACTCAGGGACACTTCTCTTTTGAATGTTTCCTTCTAGCATAGAAGTCAGAGCATAATTCAGAGATGTTCCTCAGCACTAGTCACCAGTTATCCCAGTTTGTCTTCCAAGTCAAAGATGACAGAGTATTTTCCCAGATTCTGCCACATACATTTCAGTTCCTCCTTATGGATTCTTCTTTGATTCCATCTTATGCTTGAATAGGAATCTATTGTTATATGATAACAAAGGTTATATGATAGCTTGAATGATTGTGGCCCCCATTGGTAAATATATTTGAATGCTTAGTCAGCAGGAAATGGACTTGTTTGAAAGGATTAGAAGGATTGAGAGATATGGCCTTGCTGGAAAAAGTGTCTCACTGGGGGTGAACTTTGAGGTTTCAAAAGCCCATTCCAGGCCAAGTCTCCCTGTTTGCTGTCTATGATCATGATGTAAACCCCTCAGCTACTCCTTCAGTCTGTCCACATACCACCAGACCCCTGTCATGATAATAATAGACCAAGCCTCTGAAACTGTAAGCAAGTCCTCCAGTTAAATATGTTTTATAAGCATTGCCTTGGCCACAGTGTCTCTTCATAGCAATATAACACAGACTAAGATAGGGTATGAGCTCCATAAACTTGTTCACTGTTCGTGGAACTATGAAAATAAAAGAGAAATATTATACAGGTGGGAAAAGTAGATAACAGCCTATTCTGTAAGACAAACTTCCCAAGACTAAAATCTTCACTGGAAACTTTCAAAGTCAAAAGAACCAAAAGAAAATCAAACTACAATTACAGTGGGTGTTGTATAATCTATAAAAATCCTCTCTAATACAATCTAATATTGTTTTCAACTGATTTAGAATGAACAACTTTACTTTCTGTTATAAAATTATAGGAGAGGTGAACACTGTAAGTCTCTAGAGACTGTTGGGAAAAGATGAATTGAACAGGATGGGATCAGTAAAAGCTTGACTAATGTCAAATAGAATGCGTTATGTGTAGCCAGTGTTTTCATTGTGTGACATCTTAGAGACATTGGTTTGTACCAGAATGATTCGTCTGTCACTTGAGTTATTTGACTATTGATTAATTTTCAGAAATGTTTCAGCATGAGTGACAGTGTAGAAAGAAAACCTGCTCCCCTGCCCCCTGCCATGGGGACTCTGAGCAGCATGCCTTCGCCTTTTTGCATGATTTATGTTAGGTCCAAACCTGAAGAATCAATAAATAGTTTCTGCGGCGGAGTTAGCTACATTCCCAAAGAAGGCCGACTTAGCAGTCTCTATTCAATCTACAAAATGCATTAGCCTTTGAAATGGCAGGGTCAGGAATGGCTGGTTGATAAGAAACAGGAATTTTGTTGATCTTTGCAATGCACTAAGTTTCACACCCAGAATTATTCTAGTATCCCTCCCCTGGTGGCAAGAAGAAGGAACCACATTTAGTTCCAAATTCAACATTGGAAGCACCTATCTTGAAAGACCTCTTTCAGATGCTGCTGATGCTGGTGCTGGTGGCTCAAGATGTCAAACCTGTAATATCTCTCTAACACACACACACACACATATGCACATGCATATGTACACACACACACACACACACACACACACACACACGATTCTCTGGAAGGAAGTCTGTTTCCAGAAAAATGGTTACCAAGACTGAGAATGTCTCCTTCTCTTCAAAATCTCAGTTGGCACTTCTGTTATTAGGTGAAGAAGGAATTGCAATACATGACCTCAGTTGTGTTCAACACACATGAACCAGAGGGCAATGTTGGTCTCAGCACAGCAGGTATGGAAAAAACAAAAAAAAAGAAAGAAGAAGAAGAAGAAGAAGAAGAAGAAGAAGAAGAAGAAGAAGAAGAAGAAGAAGAAGAAGAAGAAGAAGAAGAAGAAGAAGAAGAGCAGGAGTCCATGGCAGCCTGTCTTCCCACTGTAATAGGGCAGGGCTGTCATCAAGTGAGAGGGGAGATTTCTCTAATCATTTCATGCATTTTGTTCTAAGTAAAATAAACAGAAAAATATGAAGGGAGAACTAAGGTCTGTCTACCTCCTACCTTCTCCCATTCCTGCTCTTTTCAAGGGGAAATGGGCTTTATATTGTGATCCTAGTTCCCTGGATTAGGACTAACTAGTAATAAATGTAGACAAGGGGACAAGATCTGCTGGGTCTAGAAGTGACTGCAGATTTACTCTGGCTGAAGTTGACCTGCCAACTTGCTGGGTTTGCACTGAGGTAGCAGGGCAAGGCCTTTCTTGCATTTGCTGTCTCAAACCTCTAGCCTACAGGCTAAGGGCATACAGAAGGGCTTGGTTTTTTATAGGAGATGCCATGTGCTTCTAGAATACCAGTGCTTCCAGACTCAGCCAGCTTCTGGGGCTATTGTGTCACAAATCTTCAGAGAGAAATAGCTCTGTGCCTGGGAAGAACGAAAATTAGCAGTCCAACCATGGCATGGAACCAACCTGGGACATTACTTAATATATCTAATTACATAAGAATAATTTCATTAGCACCAGCTTTCATTTGAATATGCTGCAAGTGGTCAAAAATTTTTATCTCCTTACTGGGACTCATCTCCAGTGAGATCTCGGGAGTGAAGGTTTATGATGTTTGATGACTGTTAGATGTGAAATTTCAAGCTGAATAAAGATGCATAGCAACTGGGCAGACTTCTCAGTCTCTGTTACTATTTACAAGTTGCCTAAGTGCTGATGCCTGCCTCGAGAGCACTAAGACACTGCCACAGGGCTCACCTCATGCCAGCTCCTTTTAATCACCAGTTGTCTTCAGGCCGGACGCATAGCCAAGATTCAGGAGAGTCTGGTACATCCTCAACTGGCCCCTCTCATTCTTATTGAACTACAGTGACCTGCTTTTTCCTGTCCTGGGAAAGCTTACGTTATGACTGTATTAGCTTCTTTTGGTGGCTATGATGAAAGACTATGACCAAAGAGACATGTGGAATAAGTAGTTTATTTTGGCTTATAGTTCCAAGAGAGACTCCATATTTGGTGTCAAAACACTGGGAGGTCGCATCTTTATGCACACATAAGAAGCAGAGAGTGTGAACCAGAAGTGGGGTGACACTACAAACTCTCGAAGCCAAGCCCCAGTCACACACTTTTTCCAGAAAGCCTTTGTATTCTGAATGTTTCCTAACTTCACAAACAGGGACTCAAGTGCACATACCCAACACAGACACATAAACATACAAATAACTAAAACTAGAATGAATCTTAACACTAAAAAATACTTCAATGATTGTGGAGAGATTAGAATGGTGTAAGTCCAAGGCCCAATTAAAAATTATCTAGTGCTACCTCTGCCCATAGAACAGCCACTGTCTTCCTCTGTGTGTGGTCTAACACCTTACAGGTATGAAGTAAGCCCTTTGGAATACATGAAAAGACCCCTAGATTCCACCAACCCCAAAATTAAATATGCCATGAAATATCACCTTAGGCCTGTAGCCAGGGTCCCACGCTTTTCCATGACCTTCCTACCCTGTGTCTTCATCAACATATTTGAAAGGCATGATCTTAGCTCAGTTTCTAGAAGACTGTGTTCCTGAGCCATGATTACTTATATATGACTCCAGATGAACTCTTTGACCCTCCTGGAGGTGTGATCTGTGTTTTCCTGTGTGGACACTGACCTAGAAAGCTGGCACTGATGTCAAGTTTCATGAGTTTTCTGTCACTTGCCCAGACTTGTCTTCCTCACTTCTCCTTTATGTTTGGAGACTGTTCTTGACAGCCTGAAGGGGGTGATTTTGTAAATCACCACTGGATCCCCTACTGCTTCAGCAGTTCCCACTCCCAGTACTGAAATACCACTGCCCTAGAATCAGCAAGAAGAAGGCTGAGGTTACAGATGAAATAAGACCACCAACCAAAGCCACAGACACCTGAAGCTTCAGAGAAAGAGCAGAAGGCTACCCAGGCTTCAAAACTACTCAGAAGCTGACATGGCAAAAACGGCCTTCATTGCAACATCAGCCCAGCCCGTGCCAGGAAGAACGGGTATGTCCTCAGATTGAGTGAGAAGAACATCCCTCTAAGAAACTCCATAGGAGAGGGAGAACCATGCTGTGATCCTGTTGCCAGTGAGATATTCCCCCATGGAGCAGAGCTAGAGCTGCAGGTGAAAGGTTTCCTCCGTTTATAATGCCATGCACCAGGGCTACCAGGTGAAAAGTAAATGGTAATTTAATCATTAGCATGCCTAACCCCTCAGTCTCGCAGTATCTCATAGGATGCGGTAGGAATGACTCACATTTCATCACGGAGTACCTAAAGATCAGCACACAGAAATGTCCCAGAGCTCACGACTGAATTGCTGACACCTTTTATTATTGCCACTTAAATAAATGATTCAAGGGGCAAGGAAAGGGAGGACTGGCTTAATGTCAAGATTTACATTTAGGATCCTTGGAGCAGTTGTTTCTGAACTATTTTTAAAAAGTAATGTTGCTGTGTTTCAATTGTCAGGGAGCAAGCATGGCCACTGAAAGTCATAACTGCTGATAAGTTTGCAGCATGGTCAGTAATCCTTGGAAATGTGATTAGGCAGAAATTTCTCCTCCTTGTTTGCTTTGTGTTGCACATAAAAACACTTGCTTCATTGGCCTTCTCCTTTCAATTGGCCAGAAGGCTAGATACCAAGGAGGCTGTTCATCAAAACACTTGAACATCACTGTCTGAAAGCAGTAAGACAGAAAATGAGAGTTCAAATGTTCTACCTATTTTTTTTCTCTTTTACAATAAAACCATATAAGAGCATTGGAGAGATGGCTAAGTAAGTAAGGCACTTGCCAAAAAAAGCACAAAAAGACCTGAGTTCAGGTCCTGAGTGCCCACATAAATCCAGGCAGGATGGTACATGCTTGTAACCCCAGCACTGCAGGGAAGAGGGAAGACAGGTGGATCCCTGGGATATTGTCCAGTCAGTTGGTTCCAGATTCAGTGAGATATCCCATATTAAGAAAATACTGTTAGTAACCGTGAATAAGACACCCATGCCCTGGCCCCACATGTGCATGCACAAACACATGCATGCTTACACACACAAACACATGCACACACACATGCATACACACATGCACACACACACACACTCGCACATATGTATACTTTATGCACGCATGTAAATTACTAAATTAAAAATACATTGTTTTTAATAGCAAGCCTCACAGTACCTTTAATGGCTAAACAGAGTAACCAGCAGCTTCATCTAAGAGAACTAAATGAAGACACACAAATTCCTCACACCACCATTAATGGCAACCAAAAGCAGCAATCATAATTAAAGGGCATAGATGCCATTGATACTATGGAATTCTGGAATATTATACAGCCTTGGAAAGAAGGTGACTCTGGCACATACCACAGCACGGATGGACTCTGAGGACATTATCCAAAAAAAAAACTCAGGCACAAAATGGCAAATGCTGCGTGATTCCACTCAAATGTCGGGAGTATGGAAACCTAAGGCAACAGAAGGTAGATTGTGGCTTTTGAGACAGGGATCTGGGAGAGTAATTTGTGAGATGATTCAAGGGTACAAAGTTTCATCATGGGCAATGAACACGTTCTAAAACCAGCTGTGGAAAGCAACTACAATGATGCGCGTGCAAAGCTCTGGCTAACCTGGAATCCGGTAAATTACACATTTTCTATGGGTTCTTAGCATGTTCTGTAGATCCTATGTACATATGTAGATCTTAAAGCTGCTTGGGAGGGTAAGCATAGGGCTGATGGAGGTGGCACACTGCCACTCTGGATGGGCATCTCCCACGAGTACATCAAAGAGCACTTACTATCGTTAATATAGCACTGTCTGTGGTGCACCTGTTCACTTCCTGTGTGCCTGAGGATTTATTCTCTGAGCATCAGCCTCTCCACGTGTTAACAGAGAGCTGTCTCTGTGATCTGCATCTGCAGAGCACCATCAGCCCCCGACAGGAAGACTATGCCATCCTGTTCTGTACCAGTACTGCCCATTTGTAGCCTTTGATTTCAGCACAGGAACCTCTGGGAAGCCTTCACGATCCAAAGTCCCACAGGAAGCTCTTAGAACTGGTTACCTTTCCATCCTGCTCACTGGTCAGGAAAACTGCCAGACGCGTCCCAACCTGTGTTTAAATAAAGCCTCCCCCCTTTCAAGCTGCCTTATCACAGCCATGCTTCTGGACCCTCCCTCTGGCCACACTGTTGGAACCTCAGACCTTGAGAAAAGGCCAGACACCAAGAAAAAAATGAGCCTTTTCATTCAGAAGCTGATTTTTTTAGAGCCTCAAAGCACCATTAAACTGGGCTCACAGCAAGAAAATGTATACAGAAGGGAAATCTACAGTCTTAAATATGAAGTTATTAAAAATTGATTTTTTTAAAGGATGTCAATTTTATGTTCTGATTTTATCCCACCCCAAAAAAAACAACTTTCAGAAGAAAAAAAAAAAAAACTTCAGTGCTCTCTTTCTCCTTGCTGATTCTGTGGAAGCAACCAACATACAAGAAAACTTTTGCTGATACACCCTCAATATGTCATCCTCCCCTCCTCAACTTCAGATGTGAGAGTTCCAAGTTACAGTGTGATGATCTAAGGTACTGGGGCCTGTGAGGTTGTAAGCCATGGGGGTGGGGCCATCATGCACTGCATTACTACGGCTGAAAGAGGTTCTAGCCCTGTCTTACTCCTTACACCAAATGAGAACACAATAGAAAAGCCCTGTCTATGACCCAGAAAGCTGGCACCTTGGCACCTCAGACTCCCAGCCTCCAGAAGTCTTAAAAAATACATTTGTAGTCAGCCTGGTGGTGTATACCCATAGGAGGTTGAGTTTAGAGGATTGCAAATCCAAACAACTTAATGAAACCCGTTTTGGGTTTTGCTTTTTGTTGTTTTAATGTAAAAGAAAGTCTTGTGATACATATTACTAGTAATATGCTCACCCAGCATGAACTATGGTCTAATTCCCCTGCTGCAAAAAGTAATGTGTTTGTTTAAAAGACAGCCAACCTGTTTGATTTTGTGACAGTAGCCCAGTGTATTCTTATCTCCAGAGATAGTTATGACCAATTTTAAAAATATATTAATTCCCCTTCCAACACTGGAGAGGATTCCTAAGAGCATGAACATTGCATACCAGTAGAGGACTGGCCTGTCTTCTTGGAAACTGTCCTTCAGCAAGAGAATCTAATAGTCACACCTTCCCTTGCTTATCACACACTACCCTACAGTCTTGTGGCGTCCTCTAGGTCATGTGGAGAGTGTTATGTCTTTATTCTTCACTTTCAGCATCTTTAAAAGTAACTGGGATGCTACCATCTCTATTGTGACCATGGTCAACCAAGAGAGCTCCTCCACCCAACAGCATGTTTTCACAACATTCTATCCCTTCTCATGGTCTTCCTTTCTTTTCTTTATTCTGCTTGTGTGCTTGGTTGATTGGTTGATTTGGTTAGGATTTGGTTTTGAGGCAGGGTTTCTCTGTGTAGCCCTGGCCGCCCAGACACTCACTCTGTAGACCAGACTACCAGGCTGGCCTCAAACTCACAGTGATCCCCTGCCTCTGCCTCTCGAGTGCCGGAAATAAAGGCATGTACCACCACTGCCTGGCCCTCCTGCTCTTTCTTTTCTTTTTAGATCCTCTACCTCTTCATGCCTCTCATTCTCCCCACACTCCAAAACCACTTACACAGCCCTCTGAGAAACATTTGTTTAAAAATGTAAGGTTTGAGTGAGCCAATCGGGTAAGACCAACAACTAACATTCATCCAAATACCTCCCCACCCCTGCAGTGGATACCAACAACCTTTGAGTAAGATGAACTGTCCACTAACCTAGTCAAGATTTTTGGTTGGCCAGGTTTGTAGCTGTCTGTCAAGCTCCAAGAAATGCGAGACCAAGTTATTCATTAGCACTTGAAGGGCTGAGCTCCAGACAGTGGCAGTAGTCATATGGAATCACATGGTTGGACTGTTACTGGGTCCTCTCACCTTATATGCTCAACACTTGAGAGCAGACAGCACAGAGGGTTAGGACTTTACAGGGCTGGCATACATATGGATCCATTTCTTTTATTAATATCACAAAGTGGTGCAAAGGGAAGGGCAAAGCCAGCTATTCGGTCACTGTGCTCAAGGGTTACTGGCATCCCTAAAGAAGCAACATGCACAAATAGAAATCACCTGACTCTGAACAGCACCAATCCTGAGCCAGATGGACCCTATTGCTTAAGTAGGAGGACAGAGCGCATCAATACAGGGAAAATAGGAGTTCCTCCATACTTCTCTGCAAGATGTTAGAGCTACTATTCAAATAGTTTCTTTTAAAGGCGCGTGTGTGTGTGTGTGTGTGTGTGTGTGTGTGTGTGTGTGTGTTATGCACATGTGTGTTTACATGCATGTGTTCCCATCTGCTGGCACTGTGTCTGTGTATAAACATACATTATGGATGCTAGAGGTTGATGTGGGTTTTGCTTGAGAAGTCTCTACCTTATTTACTGGAGTTGAGTCTGTCCCAGAACCTGGAGCTTGCCCATTTTTTAGCTAGTCAACTTGGATCTTTACTTCTTAAGTGCTTGATTTCAGGTGGACTACCAGGCCCTCTTGGCTTTTTGGTATATTGGTGGTGGGAACCCAAAGTTCAGTACTCATGCCTGCAGGGTATGACCATGTTAATTATCAATGTGACAGAATGTAGAACCACCTCAGGGACTCGGAAAATGCTTATGCTTTTCTTGGTTGTAGTCATTACAGTACAACCATGGGGGCACCATTCCCTGGCTGGGTCCTGGACTATGGTCCAGGAAACTGAGAGAAAGGCAACTGAGCAACAGCAACAGCATACATTCACCTCTGCCCTTCGAATGCGATAGCCTGGGACTGTCTTCCCCACCATGATGGGTTATATAGCCTTGTCTATTTGGTAAATTAAAGGCATTAGTGGTTAATCCCAAGTCTCTGATAATATGTTGGTGTTGCATTAAGTTCCTGCTTGGGGTCATTTAACTAAGAGTGAGTCCAGATTTGAACTACTCCGTGTCCCAGTGTCTTCTGTATTTCTATGTCTGTCGTATAACTGGAATCTGAGTTGCCTGAAGGCTGCCTCATAAATCTATCCCTGTATCTGTGTCTGTCTGTTCGTGACTGTGTGTGACTGCTCCTAGAAGGTTTTGCTCTATATTTAATGAACAGCACGGAAATCATCTGTGGGAGAAGCTGAAAGATACTTTACAGAACTCATTAACAGAATTTTTACAAGGGATTAAGTCACTGGCTCCAACTGACCCCAATTAACCTGAATAAAAAGTAGTACAAACATCACTGTTTATCCAAATGTTATGTTCAATAGTATCCAAAAGTGAGCAGTTTTAAGTCTTACTTGACCTCGACGTATTTGTCTTAGGGTTTCCATTGCTATGAGGAAACGCCATGACCAAGGCAACTCTTATAAAGAACATTTAATTGTGGATGGCTTATACTTTCAGATGTTAAGTCTATTATTATCATGGCAGCGTGCAGGCAGACACAGTCCTGGAGAAGCCAAGAATTCTGGGATGAAACTGGTATCCTCAGGTAGCTAAGAGAAAGCTCTCATGCCTACCCCCAAAGTGATGTACTTCCTCCAACAAAGCCACACATATTTTTTTATTTTTATTGAATATTCTCTGTATTTACATTTCATAGGTTATCCCCTTATCCCCCATTCCCATCCCCCTCCCCCTCTTCTTGCTTCCATGAAGGTACTCCCTCTCCCAAGCACCCACTCTCCACCTCAGCGCCTTGGCATTCCCCTACACTGGGAAAATGAGCCTTCACTGGACCAAAGGCCTCTTCTCTGATACCAGACAATGCCATCCTCTGCTGCACATGCACCTGGAGCTATGGGTCTCTCCATGTGTGATCATTGGTTGATGTTTTAGTCCCTGGGAGCTCTGGAGAGTTTGGTTGGTTGATAATGTTGTTCTTCCCATGCGGTTGCAAATCCTTTTGGCTTTTAGTCCTTTCTCAAGTTCCTTCATTGGGGTTCTTGTGCTCAGTCTGATGGTTAGCTGCAAGCATCCTCCTCTGTATCAGTATGGCTCTGGCAGCGCCTCTGAGGAGGCATTTATATTGGAAAGCTACAACTCCTAATACTGCCGCTCCCTGGGCCAAGCATATTCAAACCATCACAGTGTTCTACATGACCTCTGTGATACTCCTTTTATAAGCTTGCTTTCAACCTCTATTTTTGTTGCTTTAAGAAAATCACATGTATATATTATTCTGGATCGGGAACATAGAAAAGTGCTTAATTTAAGCTATGCTTTAGCTTAGGTTGTAAAAGTTGATTGCCTGAAAAATCTAATGACAATAATGTTGATTGTTATATTGTTCTCTTAAAGGTAGGTTAAACAAATAGGCTGAGTACATAGTAAGATAGTGATCTCTTTTTTTTAACTTAAGTAAAAAGATTTATTTATTTATTTTATATGAGTACACTGTCGCTGTCTTCATACACACCAGAAGAGGACACTGGATTCCATTACAGATAGTTGTGAGCCACCATGTGGTTGCTGGGAATTGAACTCAGGACCTCTAAAAGAGCAGCCAATGCTCTAAACTGCTGAGCCATCTCTCCAGCCCTGACAGTGGTCTTATCCTATTATTAGCTCTGGTTAAGGGATCCAGCAAAGTTTCAGTCCCTTAGAAAGTTAGAAGTATTTTTATAATATTACATACCACAAACCATGAGCTAATATAAATCCTTTCTCTTGAAAGGTCCCTTTCTCTGAATGTTATTATGGTAACATTTTAGCAACTAAAGGGCACAGCAAGTAATTTACCCACAGTGTCATCTCTCTAGCTCCTCTTTTAAATATTTAAATACATGCAGGGCATAAAAGCATGTGCCTGAAATCCCAGAACTAATAAGACTACAGCAAGAATATTGTGGGTTTAAGGTCTACACAGGAGCCGTACATTATGATGATGATAATGCTAGTGATGAGGAGGAAGAAGGAAGAGGAGAGAGAAGAGAAAGAGAAAGAGGAGGAAGGAAAAAGGAGGAAGAGGGAGAACATGAAGGAGGAGGAAAAAGAAGAGAAGGAAGAGGAAGATAAAAAGAAGAGGGAGAAACTGGAGGAGGAGGAGGAGGAAGAGGACAAGAAGGAAAAGAAGGAGGAGGAGGAGAACTAAATACAATCTAACAACTAAGGCAAATTATAAACATTATATGACAGTACAGTAGTTGTCAATACAGGTAGCCTCCCTGTGGAGGGAGGTAAAGGGTCTTCTTGTTTTCATTACAACTTCAGCAATGGTTCAAGTTTAAGCATGATTTATCTCTTCGTTTTAGTGAATGAAAGAAAGGCTACAAGAAAATATCCCATACTGTGTCTGAGGATAAATTTTCTGATTCAAATCTTGATACCAGATCAAATCACACTGTATTGTACGTCCACATAATCTTACTCCTATACAACCCAATATCCAGGATCACTGTGTTCATGGGTGTTTATATGTATACATATGTAAATATACAAAGATACATTCCAGCTTGTAAGAAAAAGGATCAGAAAGGGTTATTGAATAAAAAGGCAAAAGACTGAAAGATACAGATGTGGTTGGAAAGATGACAATTAGATAAAATGTCCCCGTTAACAGTCACCTGGCATAATGCTGTGAAATCTCAGGAGAGTTAGTGATGATATGGTCCGATAATCCCAGTACTGGGGAGGCTGAGGCAGGAGGATCACTACTAGCTCAAAAAGACCCTTAATTATGTAGTAAGAACTTGAGTCAATGTCAACAAAGGTAATTTACTAAATTGACTTCGCAACAAGCCACTTCTAGTGGATCCTTATAGCAGATCAGGACGAAGATAGAAGATGCCCCTTTACTGGAAATACTGTGAGAAGTTTCTGGAAGTACGTTTCCTTTTTTAATTTCTGATCTAATAGAGACACCCTAGTGTACCTAGGTGGTCAGGGGAGGAAAGAGGGGGACAGGAACAGGAAGATCCTCTATGTATGACCATGCATCTGGAAGTCACAGGGGACATCCAGTTGTTCACCATATTATATGTTGAGGTCTCTCATTGAACCTAGAGCCCATTGTTTGGGCTAGACTGACTGGCCAGCAAACCCCAGAGACCCTGCTCTCTCCACTCCCTCAGCCCTGGAGCTTTCAACACAAGTTGTTTTCTGTTTGTCGGTGTTGTTTTTAGGGTCATTGCATGTGAGATTTCTCTATTTGTAGTTTATTTTTTAGTCTTGATAGTTTCATATATTTCTATAATTAATTTTGCCAGCTTGTTTTTAAAACGTAGGTTCCAGGGATCAAACTCAGCTGCTCATCAAGTGTGCCTAGCAAGCACTTTGCCAACTGAGTCATCTCCTTAGCCCCCCTCCCCCGCTCCTGTTTCTTTTAAACAGCAAAGTAACTTGATAATGTAAAACGAGCAAAAAATAAATGTCATTTGTTTAGGGGGGCAGTTAAACTTTTTTTTATTAACATTCTCTTTTCTCCCTATCTCTGTGGTCAAAGTCATAAAAGCTCAGAGATAAACTCTCATGAATATTATTCCTCGGAAGACAGAAGGAAATTGAATTTCCCATTACAGCAAACACACCATCTGAACTCCATCATTCGAGACTTACACACTTGCCCTCAGCATAGATGACAAAATGCAGTCGGAGCCCAGAGATGCTGGTAAAGAACTTCTGCCAGGTTCTAGACATCTCTCAATATGGTTGGTGCTGACCACATAAAGAGTGTGCCTCCATGACCTTCTAGCATTGTTAGAATTATGGGGAATTATGCCGCTGGGGTCATTTATCGATGTTGTTCACTGTGGGCTATTGAAGAGGATGCTGATCTTTCCCTCTTTTCCTCTGAATCCTGCAAAAGATCTTGCTCTCCTGCTTCATTCCACAATGTCTTCTCTCCTGCATTTTAAAAACCAGGCAACCTTGTCTTCAATTATTTTTAACTGATACAGTTTTTTCTGTATGAGGATGATACTATCTGATTTTGAAAGGGGGAAAAATGCTTCAACATAAATGAAAAAAGTGAGCCCCAAACACTAGTGTTGCTGTTGTATTTCATGCCACTAATTATCTAAATGGTGACATTTGATCTTCATTTTCTTTCTCATCTGCCTTCTGCCTGAAAGAGGACATGGCCTCATAAACACAGTTCACGAGAGCAAAGGTGTTCAGCTCTGTCAGATTCCATTGTTTTCCGGAGTGTTACAGACAGGGGACATAAAAAAGGGGTGACAGTTCCAGAAGGCACTAAAGTTTTATACTTGGCTTTGTGACCAGGATTAACGCATTTCAGCAAATTCCACGAGAAATTACAGTTCCTGTGTGTGCTCATCACAGCCGTGACAGCTCCTCCAGCATGTCAATCCACCCATTAACACCGAGGGCATTGTAAAACCTTTTATGACCATTATGAAAATATTTTGACTATTTTACTCAACCACCTTGGTAAGACATCTGATACTAGTTGAGGGAGGGAAACAAAATCCCTTTCAACAAGCCATTCAGGATTAGGGGAGGATTGAAGAAAAAGAAAGTTAATTTTCTATTAATGTAGCGTGAGCTGCTAACAAAATAAACCATGTTCCCACTGCATTTATCTTTGTAGCAATAATCTAGCACCCAGTTCCTGGCTTGCATCACAAAGAGTTCAAGTATTTTATTAAGGTAGAATGTAACTTATCAAAAGAAGTCCAACTCAGAACAACAAATGCCACGTTTCCTTTTACTTGTAGATCCAAGATTTCACATAGGTACACAAAGTCATACATGCACATAGGACATGAGAGTCCCAGGAGAGATGAGTAAGAATCACAGGAGGGAGATGCACAGGTGGTTGAGGTCAAAGTACTTGCTACATTCTAGTACAAATGTGACCTTACAAGGTCAATGGCTGTGTGTGACAAGCATATAACAAAAACAAAAACAAACAAAAGAAATACCAAAAGAAAGAAGAGAGACTATCTATCAAAGACACTTTCAGGACTGTCCCAACTGTATCCTTAGGAGCTGCAGGGAACAGGAGCTGGGAGTAGATGCTGGATCTTTAAAAACAGTCTACACAGCCTGGCCTGACACATTCTTTCTCTTCATTCAGCTCCTCCTACACCTTGTTCATCCTGTATGACTCTGACAGACATTTCTCCGTCCCAACTTAAACTCCAATTCCTCAATCTGTAAGGTTGAGAAAATAAAGAACAAAGTTGCCAGGCTATTTATTAAAAACAGAGCTCTGGCCTGCAATACATAGCTAACATGCTATGCTCGTGAATTTTGAGGATCAGTCAAAAAATCCAGTTGGCCATGGATATAATTGCCATGGAGAAAAGGTAGGCAGCTCAACTATATCTATCCCTTGTGACAATAGTCATAAATCTCAAGGATTTAATTACCAGTACCAAGGAGCCAAAGCAGGGACATCAGAGATTTTAGACCAAACTGAGCTATAATGAAAGACCCTGACTCAAAACAAACAAACAAACAAACAAAAATTCAATGGCAGCTTTCAAACTTATAAACCTGAGCTACCTCTCTAAGGCTGATATTTAAACTTCATGCTCTGGGACCTCCCATTGCATTAGAGACGACATGAACAACCTTGAAGAGTCAACACATTTCACAGGTTCTCTGAGCAGCTGCCAGGACCGTGCACATTTAGGCAGTGTTCCTAGAGAAGAAAATCTCTAGAAGTACAATATTAGGGGCCAGAAGTTCTGGGTTCGAGTCCTTGTCCTTTACTAAGTGTGCAACTTTTTGCAGTCGCTAGCTTGCTGTGCTGTCCCATGTCTTGCCATCTTCCTGTCCCTGACTTGTGAGCACAGTGTGATTAGCATCTTCAGGCTCTAGCCACCATCTCTCCCCACCATGACCAACTGTAACTGTGAGCCACTTGTCTCCCTTGTGACACTTCTTCAGAATGTGTTGATAACAACAATGTAAGTAGGTAGAACAGCAATAGGACCCACCTCCCCCCCTCAGGTTTTGGAAATTAAATGATTCCCTGGTAATGTGACAACCCGGAGACAAAATTACTGATGTGGTTAGTTCCAAACCTCATTGTCAAACAGATTTGGCAAGAAGCAAGAGCATGAGAGGTTATTAATTCTAGAACCTTCTAAGGGCCCGAAGAACAACTCGTGCCATGTTGAGTACTGAAAGATGAACTCAGCAAGGGCAGTTGACACACTGGCATCTGTGTTCCTGAGACCTGAGGGAAGCAGAGATGCTGGTATCTTTTTCACAAACTGGCCACCTTTGATACTGCTTGAACATCAATCACTCTACTAATTAAATTCCCTCATTTAATCTAGCTGGGGGAAAAAATGAAGAGATTCGGGTTCTTTTATTGTTTTAATTGTTCCATGAAGGTGCTGCTATGAAATTAATCTCTCAGACTTTCATTTTTCTGAGAACATTTCCAAAGAATGTTTCATGCCTATCCATCAATCTGCCTGAGTGAGATGCCCTATTCAGGTGAGTGAACTGATTGGTGATTGATTGATTGAGTTTTGTAACAGGAATAGATACTCAGGAACAAGTTGGAGCTACACAGATGGTTGGGGGTGCAAAGACAAGTCAAGTCAGTGTGACCCGACAGTTCACAACACCACCATGGTGTGGTGGAGATAGAGACACATCACCTGGAGACAAGTGTCATCTTGGAAGGGATAATTTTGTAACAACAAGAGTTGCTAACTCAAAACATAAAAATACAGATCATTTAGCTAAGCTTAAATTTCAGCAAAACCGTGTCATCTCTTAGCATTTTTAATCCATGCCATATTGGGACACAGTTAATGCTTTAAAATTATGTGTTAGTTGTTGGAATAGAAATTTCAATTAGGTATCCCATATTGCTCTAGCAGTCATGTGGTAACAGGGTGCTCCTAATTTTCCCCTTTCACTGTCTCCTCTGATTTGGCTGCCCACTAAGCTCACAAGGAAAAGGTTTTCAGTGCAGTTGCCCAGAGCATATGATAAGCCAATTGCACAGGATCATTGGACGGAGACCCAGGCTTTGGGATTCCTAGTGATGGGTGCCAATGCCACACTGTAGGGTTGCAACCAGTAAAGGCAAGCACAGTAGGCTTTCCCAGGCCTTTCGTCTCAGGATGCGGCTTGCGTTTCTCATTTCTGTCAGCCTTGCTAGGAAAAGCTGAGGCACACACCTCTGAATAGCTAAGCATTGACTGAGCACTGAGCCATCACTGGGGAGCCTTGTCCCCCCAGAAGCTCATCCTCTGGTGTGCTTTCCCTCAGAGGAAGAGCTGTGTGAGCCAGAATAAAAGGAAACCTGTAGAATGATGTCCCATGTGTATGGGGACACTTGGCTTGTGAGATTGGTGACACAGTGAGATAGAAGTGCAAAGAGGGACACGCAAGAGGGAGTGGGGAAGGAAGCAGGAAGGAGAAGGAAATCTCTGCCTCAAACACAAATATCAATCAGGAGAGTCCATAGCAGAAGGCAGCTAAGACTCCCAGTCAAAAAGAATTCCTACATCAACCCAAGATGGCAGACAAAACATAGGCACTGGACCACCTGCCAGAACCCCAGGGAATAGATTTGGGGGAGCTGCATAAGATGTAAGTCTCTACCACCTAAGGCTGTAAGAGACTTTAAAAAGCAGAACAAGGGGCCTAGGAAGATGGTTTCTACACTAAAGTACCCACCTCACTGTAGGACATAAAACCATGCCAGGAAGTTTGGTAAGGTAGAGGAGGTCGACACCCAGAGACCTGGTGGACACACACCTGAGGCCTAGAGCTTCCTGCCAGACTCCTGACTTGGAACATGTGCTGTGCTTATGAAAGAAACGTGTCCTATGGTCCCATAGTCCTAAGACAGAGTTCCCCATACTATGAGGTATCTACAGGCCTGGAGGGCTTAGCCAATAAGCTGCTTTTCCCAGACATTCCTCCCTGCAAAACGTATTTAATCTCAGGCCAATCCTGAGAAGTGGGGTACGGTTTTATGCATCTATTTTCCACCATGAACAACCAATAAACTGTTTAGAACTAAGGACTATCTCTTTCATCAAGATCCACCGTGAGGAACGTAAGGAGGCCTTTGTCTACAGAGCAGCAGCATCTTTATTCTCCCATAAAAGGGCTCTCTGCACTCTCAGCAACAGCCCCCACCCTGCTATCCTGCCGGGCCTAGCCGAGCTCCCATCTCCCCCCGCCCCAACTCTGTTCTCTACTCTTCTACAACTCCCAGTGGTTCCTGGATGTCTAAGACTCAGAGAACCCAATGACCCTGGCCTCGTCACAGGCCCGGGGACCCCGAACCAGCTCTGGCTTTCCCACATCTTAAACTGCTTTCCCACCCAAAGAGCAGTGCCTTGGAGCTTCCCTGTGGCCCAGCACCCACCCAAACAGCATCTGAGTGGGGTACGTGCAGCCAAACTTCCTGTGATCCGCCTCCCCAAGAGGCCCTGCCCAGTGGAGGAACAGAGAGGGTCTATACCTCACAGTTGTGACATGCTAGGTTGTGTTTCCTGGTTCCCACATAAAAAGCAAGGCATGGTGGTGCGTAACTGGAATGCTTAGCAGGTAAAAATAGGAGGGTCCCAGTCACTCCCTGCCCAGTTAGTCTAGCCAATTGGTGAGTCAAGTTTCAGTGAGAGACACTGTTTTAAAAAATAAAGTGGATAGAGGAAGGCACCCAATGTCCACTTATGCTCTCTACATGCAGTTCCTTAATTTTATATAGATACGTAGGCAGGGCAGTGGTGCACACCTTTAATCCCAACACTAGGAGGCAGAGGCAGACAGATCTCGGTGAGCCCAAGGTTTACAGAGCTGGCAGGACAGCCGAGGGTACACAAAGAAACCCTGTCTCCATAAATTATATGGATACATAGAATAATGTACCTATTTGATACAAAGGACAATGTGAAGTTGCCTAGAGGAATAAAAGTGACAGGTGGGGCAGTCTCTGGATGGCCTTTTCTTCGTCTCTGGATTTCCTCCTGTGTTTTGTTTCCCCTTCTAAGAAAGATTGAAGCATCCACAGTTTGGTCTGTCCTTCTTTCTGAGTGTCATATGGTCTGTGATTTTTGGTCCTGTGAAGGCTCATTTCCCCAGTGTAGGAGAATGCCAGGATGATAAGGGGGGAGTGGGTGAGTGGGAGTGGGAGGGTGGGAGTGGGTGGGTGGAAGTGGGAGAGTGGAAGTGGGTGGGTGGGAGTGGAAGCATCTTCATAGAAGCAGGGGGAGGGGGCATGGGAGAGGGGTAAAGGCGATTTCATTTGAAATGTAAATACATAAAATATCCAATAAAAATAGATTTTAAAATGGCTGGTGGGAAGAGGAAAGAAGGAGAAGAGGGGAGTGGATGGATGTGGGGTGGATATTCTCAGTGTGTAAAATGTTATATAGCTTGAAATGTGCTAATATAATATAATATAATACATAATATAATACCATGCACAAGAATACATATAGTAAAACATGTAATTAAAAAAGAGCCAAATATATAGTTTGGGAATTAAGTATAAAAGGCAAAATGGAAATTTTTATAGGGTAATTTAGATAATTTAAAAATAAATACAAGTTAAATTCTTCTTTTTTCAATTGCATTGGATATTCTCTGTATTTACATTTTAAATGTTATACCCTTCCCCACTTCCCCCTGAGGGAGGAGAAGCTCACAAGGAGTTGTTTTCAGCTAACTACTTCTGAAGAAGAAAAGCTACTTTTATTAAAGGTTTGCTCCTGGTCGGTAGAGAAAATGCTATTGGATGGTTCCACATCCGGGGTTATATGAACAACACAAATTGGACTCAGTGAATAGTTTAAAGCAGAATTATGGGTGGAGGGTGGATCTTGGAGGACTTAAAGGGAAGGCTGAGGATAAATGTGATCAATATGCATCGATGGAACTAGAGAGAGAGCTCAGCAGTTAAGAGCACTTGCAAAGGATCTAGGTTTGGTTCCCAGGACAGCACCAACACCAGGTAGCTCACACTGCCTGAACTCTAGTTTCAGGGTGTTCAGTGCCCTCTTCTGGCCTCTGTGACTACCAGGCTTACACACAGTGCACTAGCATACGTGCAAGCAGGACACACTCATCCATGCAAAATTAAAACAAACAAAATACACTGTATGGAACTTGCAAAGAAGTTGGTAAAAGTCGTATATTAAAGACCACAAGTTGAATGAATCATTTCATTCATTTGCTCCAAAGCATCCCACGATACCTCATATCACTTAAGGGGTACCCCAAAGCCTTTCTTGTGACCCCTAAAGTTAACCTGAAAGCCAATGGCAGGTAGCTCTCTGGATCAAGACGTTCATGCTTCATGCTGGCCACACAGGCTTCCTTTCTAGCCACTCCCTCATCTGATCAGAAATCCCTCCAAGGAGAAGCCTAGCCTGACATGAAGAAAAGGGGAAGAAATGCCTTCTGTGCCTTTTGTGTCTGTGTGCTCAAATAGACTTACACGGGAGACTCCACACTTCACAACAACAACACAACTTCCTGGTGGAAAAGCTCCCCCACCCTGGAAATGCCCTTCTTTCCTTCCTTCTTTCCTTCCTTCCTTCCCACTCTCCTTCAAGATTGCTTTTCTGTCCCAGTACCCAGATGGTAGTAAACACTTCAGGAAAAACACTCTCACCCAGGGTTTCTGACATGATGTAATGTGTCCATTTAGGACAGCCTTGGGATTCTGTGTAACAGCCACCCACTCCTATGATCCCAGAGGTTCTGATCATATAAACATGGCACTTCAAATATTCCCTTGTATCCCAGATGATACCTGGATATAGTTTTCATGTCCATTGTCCATTTTGCTAAGTTTAACTGTCAAGGGTAGTGTTTTCAGTCGGACAAGTCAAACTAAAATTAGCCTGGTTTTTATTCACTCTTCTCACCCCAAATTACAGAGGTTAAAGTATTCTTAGGAACCACATTCCCCAGTCTGTTTGTCATAGATTAAATGATAATACTGTAGCCCCAAAAGGTATGCCAACTAACATGGCGTCCTGAACCAGTTGATGGCCACGCCAGCACCAGGCCTGTGGCTCCTTGTTCCCTCTCCAAGGTTCTTTCTGTAGCGAATGTCTCAACTTTGGTGTAAATAAATTTAATGAAGCATTTCCTAGGACCAGAGAGAGGAGAAAGGCAACTAAGTGGGTATTGGATTCCTGAAGTAGGTAGCAAGGCACAGCAGGAAAATGAGTAGACCCAATTCACAAATCTTGCCTGGGGCTAGACCTTTATACATTTCATATAGTGTGATAGAGATAATGGATCCACTCCGTCCTTCCTCCCTTCCAGGGACCAAATCAGCCTGCTCTTCTCGATGGTCACATAGAAATGATATGCAGGGCAATGACTTCCCATATACATTGTGCCCTTGATGTCCCAAGGCACATGTTCCTGGAGGGTTAGAATTCTTCAGCCGACTTCCCGTCTACTACGTCTCACACCAATGACTTGTACCCAAGAGTGTATATCTATTATAATTGCTACCTAAAGAGAATAAGAATTACAGATAAGTAATTTTCTTTTTCTAATCTAACCCCCTGGAGGCACTTTAGCAGTTAATACGGATGGTGACAGGCATTTCTGCTATAATTTATACCATTCCATTTTTCTTAATCATGGATTTTTTTGCATCTCTTACGTCACCTGCTTAAAATGGAAGCAGTGTGTGTGTGTGTGTGTGTGTGTGTGTGTGTGTGTGTGTGTGTGTATGCTTTTATGTGCGTGCACATGTATGTACATGCACATGTATGTGCATGTATGTGTGCTTTTGTATATATAGTCCCTCTTGTAAAATGTTGAACATGCCCACAAGATCATGAGAAACATATATGAGCACCTTCCTTCAACTGCAGACAAATCCTCTTGAAACAGGTGACAAAGCATGTCAGTGGCTCAGCCTTTTCTCAAGTATTCGAGGAAACACAAAAGGTTAAGACATGGACCTTTATCATTATTTGTCTTAGCTGAGAAAATGTTCCTTAAGAAGGCACAGTGTAAACCATTCTCATGTTACAACATAAAAGAAATTTTAGGAAATGCCAGAAGGGGGCATAATTTAGTTTTTTGTTATTGTTCTCACATCTAGCACAATTCCTGATGCATGAGATTATTTCAGTAAATGTTGTTGCTTTGGCTGAATTCACTGATAGCTATTGAAATGGTACAAAATTCTGACCTCACGCTTAACCTCCAGATGCAGCTTGGTGCAGCCAGCCCTAGAGGATCCAAGCCAAGGAAGTGTTCCCTATCAGAAGCATCTCCAGGTTCTACACAGGATCATCTGAGATCTAAAACTGTCACTGGCAACACCATTAATGAATCATGAGTTCAATTTAGTGGGTCAGCAAATGAGGTCTATGGGACTGTCACACAATAGTCTCAATTGGAGTGCAAAAATGTATTTATTTTCTTGTCTGGATCCTGTGCATGTGGTCATACTGGACAAAGATCTTTGCCTGTGAAATTAAGGAAAGGATCCAAGATGACAGGCTCATCCTAGAGTGTCTGGGTGTGTCCTAAACGTGATGGCAAATGTCCTTGTAAGAAGGATGAAGAGGGACATTAGCTACATACAGAAAGGAAAGGACAGGACCATATAATTGCGGCCAGAGATTTTGGAAAAACGCAACCCTGGCTTTCTAGAAGTAGCTCTGTACACAGCTTGATTTTGAACTCTGGGCTTAAAACCTGTGAAATAATACATTTCTAATGTTTTGATTTTATTTTGCTAATGTTTAAGTCCATAAGTATTTTTAATATGTATGTGTCGTATGCAAGGTTCACTACAGTATTTTTTTATATTTTTATTGGTTCTTTTATTTATTGACATTTCAAATGTTATCCCCCTTCCCAGTTTCCCCTCTACAACACCCCATCTCCTCCCCAGCCCCTGCCTCTCTGAAGGTGCTCCCCAACCCACCCACTCACTCCTGCCTCAGTGTCCTAGCTTTCCCCTACACTGGGTCATTGAGCCTTCCCAGGACCAAGGGGCTCCCTTCCCATTGATGTCAGATAAGGCCATCCTCTGCAACCATCTGGAGCCATGTGTACTCTATGCTTGGTGGTTTAGTCCATGGGAGCTCTGGGGAGTCTGGTTGGTTGATAATTGATGTTTTTCCTATGGGTCGCAACCCCCTTCAGCTCCATTGGAGTCCCAGTGCCGAGACTGATGTTTGACTGTGGACGTCCCTATCTGTATTGGTTAGGCTCTGGCAGAGCCTCTCAGGAGACAGCTATACCAGCCTCCTGTCAGAAAGCTCTTCTTGGCATCAGCAATAGTGACTGGGTTTGGTGTCTGCAAATGGGATGGATCCCCAGGTGGGGCAGTCTCTGGGTAGCCTTTTCTTCAATCTCTGCTCCATTCTTTGTTCCTGCATTTCCTTTTGACAGGAAGAATTGCAGATTATTATTTAAGAGGTGGGTGGGTGGCCCCATCCCTCAGCTGGGGACCATGCCTATCCAGTGGATGTGGTCTCTCAGGTTCTGTCTTGCCTATATTGGGTATTTCAGCTAATGTCCTCTCTGTTGAATTCTGGGAACCTCTTGGGTCCCTGGCAACTAGGACTTTCTAGTGGCTACCCGCAGTTGCCCTTCCCCCACTGCTGCACACCTCCTTTCAAATTCCTTCACTGCTGCATTTCTATACATATGTGTCAGTATGCTGTAATACTGCTCATTCGCGCCCATTTCTGCTGTTTTAAGCTATTACATATTAGAGAGTTGTTAGAAACACAGTGAAGAAGCCAATAGAGACCCTGAACGATCTACATCCATGAGCATTAAATGCTCCAGGGACAACTTTGTCTTCTCCAAGTGGACCCCGATGAGTGTTGTTCATTCTAAGCAGTATGTAGAACTTTTTTTGAAAAGCTTCCATTTCCTGTAAAAAAAAAAAAAAAAGTTAAACATTCAAAGACCTGCAATCTGATACAGCCCAGGGAAGGAAAAAGAACTTCGTATATCCATTCACTCAGACTCAACACAACTCACAAGCAAATAGTCTGTCCTCAAGCTTGTGCTTTTAGAAGCTCCACCCTGCTCAGCAAATGCTTTGCTAAACCATCTGTGTCTCTGCATAGACTTAGAATTATACTTTTTCATACCTTAAAAGTGGATTGCCCTTTAGACTTTTCTCTAGTCACCAAAAGCTGGGGGTGGGGCTTGGAGAAGGCTAGGGATGTAGAGCACTTCCCCCGCATGCATGAGGTCCTGGGTTGAATTCCTAACATGATGATGATGATGATGATGATGATGATGATGATGATGATGATGATGATGATGATGAGGATTCAGAAATCAGTTCTTCAACCTTTCTGTTGTCTTTCCTGAATTAGCCTAAAGAGGCATTGTGTCTACAGGTATCCATACATGAAGCTCTACTGATCACACTACATACTCATTGTAAGGTTTAGCCCTGGGTCTATCAAAACTGCAGAAGATGTACTTTAATTACTTAATGGTAAAATGGAATTATATGAGTGTATAAGAAATTCTTTCTTCTATTCTTTTGTCTGGTTGGAGGTTTGCTATGCAGATCATCCACGTCACATGAAGACTTGGAGAAGGCAAAGCTGTCCCAGTTTCTGATGTAAGCAATGCAAGCAGTCCTTGCAAGCACTGAACCCAATCTCTAGATCCTCCCACTGTCCTGTTTGTGTCAAAGGCAATCCTTGCTCTATTTGCAAGTAGCTATCATAGCTCAAAGTGGTTGCCTTCCATCAGGTGTTTCCCTAGCTTTCCATGAGAACTATGTGAATGTCAAGGTGACATCCATGGAAAACCACAGCAGGCAAGACACCAACTCCCACAGCTCCTGTTAATGTTAGGACATTTAGGGTAATGCTTTAATGCATAGTAGTCACTCAATAAATGGAAACCTAATGAAATTAAGAAGGTAGGCATAATAAACAACCAGAGAAAAATAAAAGCAGACATAATAATTGTGACTAAAATCAGCAAGCAAATTGCATTTCTAACCAGTGTGACCTTTCCTCTACTTCCTTAGAAAATGGGGGAAAAGGAAGAAGGAAGGAGAACTGCTCCTGCCTCCATCTCAGTCCAGAGCCACAGGCAGATCAGTCACACTGCCATCAGGACTGGGGCCTGCCCACAGAGGACCGAGCACCCAGGGGAGACACAGGAGCCCTCTCCCTATGGAGCCCACGGGCCTCCATCTGCACCCAGAGCTAGTGCGGCCCATTGCCATCGGAACGCTCAGCCTGCCCATAGAGAGCTGAACACCAATCAGGACTGGCAGCCTGCCCGCAGGTTCCTGGGCACTCTGAAGAGCCACAGGAGGGCACATACTCCTGAGCCCAGGGGTGAGTCCACATTCCCTCCCCACTGTCTACACAGGGAGAAGCCAGCCTCACAGGGCACAGGTGGAGGTGCGGCCTGGGAACATACACTTCCGGCCCAAGTCCAGACCCGGCCCAGTTTCATCAGGACTGGCCACTGCCATTAGAACTCACAGCCTACCCAGAGAGATGAACACCCAGGAACAATCTCCCTCTGGAGACCATGGGCCCACAGACCCACAGCACCAGTCAGAGACTGTAGGGAGCCGTTTGTGCCACACCCAAACATGGCGCCGGCTTCCCACCGAAAACTCAGCAAACAGAGCTGTTGCCCAGCCAAGAGACTTAATGCGCATGCGCCACATACGTCATAGCCCGCTCTCGGGGCATACTATTGAGTTACTGGAGGGCACACCAATCAGGTAGCGACACGAGTCTCCTGGGCATATATAAGCAATGCATTTCTCCCCCACGTGGGAAGGAAGACAGTGGAGAGATTGCGGGAGACCCCACGTGGAGGGATGGCAGAGAGATACCACGTGGAGAGAAACCCAATAGGAGAGATTTCGGGAGGTCCCACGTGGAGAGAGAGAGGACAGAGAGATCGCACGTGGGAGACTGCACGTGAGAGGTCGCCTAGACAGTAGAACCCGGTAGGGAGTCCCGGCTCAGAGAGAAGTTTCCTGCTCAAGAAGTCCCCTGCTCAGAGTGCTGTACAATAAAGGTTGTCCGCAGAAGAATCTGTTTGTTTGTTGCACGCCTGTTCCTATCGGCGGGAAGCATGGGCGCGTGACAAGAGACAAGACCACCTGGTATCACTGATAACAAGATGGCAAGAGGCAAGTGCAAGAATCTAAGAAACAGAAACCAAGACAACCTGGCAACATCAGAACTCAGTTCTCCCACCACAGCAAATAGTGGATATGCCAACTCACCAGACTAACAAGATTTAGACTTAAAATCATACTTCATGGTGATGATGGAGATCTTTGAGATGCACATAAATAACAAACTTAAAGAAGTACAGGAAAGCCAGGAGAACACATGGAAACAAGTTGAAGCCCTTAAAGAGGAAACACAAAAAAAAATCAGTTAAAAAGCTAAATGAAAGCACAAATAAACAGGTGAAGGAACTGAAAAACAGAAATAGAAACAATGAAGAAATCACAAAAGGAGACAACCCTGAAGTTGGAAAACCAACAAAAGACATCAGGAGCCATGGACACAAGCATCACCAACAGAATACAAGAGATGGAATAGAGAATCTCAGGAGCAGAAGATACCATAGAAAACATTGACACAACAGTCAAAGAAAATGCAAAAATCAAAAAGATTCGAACCCAAAACATCCAGAAAATCCAGGACACAATGAGAAGACAAAACCTATGGATAATAGGTGTAGAAGACAGTGAAGACTCTCAACTAAAAGACCCAGTAAGTATCTTCAACAAAATTATAGAAGAAAACTTCCCTAACCTAAAGAACGAGATAACCACGAACATGCAAGAAGCCTACAGAACCCCAAATAGATTGGACCAGAAAAGAAATTCTTCCCAACACAAAATAGTCAAAACAACAAATGTTCAAAACAAAGAAAGAAGGAAGGAGGGAGTGAGAAAGAACAGGACAAACGAGAGTTTCCAAGCTACATACGGCCTCTTCTTACTGATAGGTTAGTGTTCAAAACATTTCAACAACACAGTTTCCTTGACCCCAGCCCCACCAAAGTCACAGCCAATCGAAATTGGAAAGAGGCTATCATCATTCATCAAACTCTGCGGGTGTTGACGGGTTGCTTGCTTCATCCTGGTGACACTGTCTGTGGATACGATTTCTATACACAGGGCTGGTTCAGTGGGATGATGCAAGAAGCCCTTGGTGAAAGAGAACAAGAGAGATTAGCTGGTACCACACACGTAGCTGGGTACGGAGACACGTAACAGGACCACTGCAGTGTTTGTGTGTGCATTTATTCACTCCTCCCTCTTTCCCTTGTTCGCTATTGGGAGATCTGAGAGAGTCTAGCTTCGGGTGCATGCTAAGTGCATACTCTACTTCCAAACTGAAGGACGTACACCTTCAACCTCCTGCGCCCTGGATCCACTTTTAAAGTCAAAATTCTTCTGGATTTTACCCCACCCCGAAAAATCATAGGATACAAAACTTCGCACATGATAGAAACAAACCTAAATTCTAAGCTTGCCTGACCCCGCCCCCACCATTAGCTCTGTGACATTATACAAGTCACACCAACTTTGGGGGTTACAGTGAGTCAAGCTGCCCCCTGTCAAGGCACAGCCATTGCATCCATAAAACCTTAAAATTTCATTAGCACGATTCTCCTCAAGGTACTCTTTAGCCTGACAACATGTATGACAAATTATTAAGTTAAATTTTCATCAGGTATTAATTTTCAAGTTGCTTATGTGAGGTAAAACTGATAAGCCATGCTTTCTCCACTCCAACCTGCAGATCTCCAGCTTCCTGAGCTGGGGGTGGGGGGAGTGTTGGGTCCCCGGCTGAGGCTCCCCACCCCCAATTTACTGGCATTTTAGTTAGGGACACAGACACAATGGAAATAATCTGTTCTTGGTACTCACTTGGAAATGGACTTACGTGGTCTTCTTGCTATGTACTAAGACGCATGACCCTCCACTCCTCTACATCTCTGCCTGTTCATCTGTACAGAAGAGATAATATGCGGGGCAGTGGTGCACACCTTTAATCCCAGCACTTAATTTAGGAGGGCATCCTGGTCTACAGAGTGAGTTCCAGGACAGCCAGGGCTACACAGAAAAATCCTGGTCTCAAAAAATAAAATAAATAAAATAAAAATAAATAAATAAATTTAAAAGCAAAGAAAAAGGCAATAACAAATAGTAACATTCACGTGGGGATGAATAGCCATGGCGGAGAAGGAAAAGCCCGGTTCCTTCCAGTTTCTTTTATTTTTGTTCCGGTCCTCACATCCTGTTTCAAGTGCCACCTTAAACCTGGGCTTCCTAGCCAGCTGTCTCCTCTCCTACTTTTGTTTGCCTAAGGCGCTCGCCTGGAGCAGCCTTTTTCTATCCCTAACCTGAAGTTCTGTCTGTTCTTCAAGACTGCAGTTAAATAAATGCCTTCTTGCTCACAAAGCTTCCCTCCCCTCCTGGGAGTCAAGCTCTCTTTCCGGGATGGCTTAGACTTCGGTTTTTACACTTTGTGTGAAGCTATAGTCGTTCATTCTAAGCTTTGTCCTCGAAGGGGATTTTCCTAAAGATACAGTCTCGCCCCACAGGTTCCAATGTCATTTCCTCACAGGGTTGTCATTCCTCAAGTGCTTAAGACAATAATTTGGAGTGGCTGAACCAATACAATAACAATTATATGTATTTGCAAAAACACTTTTCTGTGAATTGTCAAAGACCACCTAGCAAATGAGTTCAGATTATCTAAAGAAAACCAGAAACTACTTTACATAAATAAATAAGAAAAATCTACATGTGTTTACCATGAAATGAGGAAGGGTTTTAATGACTGCCTACACTATTTTAAATATTTCATAGTTTCTCGTTTTCTGTGGAGAAAAGCAAATTAATTTAATTATGTCACTTGCTAGCATTAGACAGCTCTGGGATTTCATATAGGAGAATCCATGTAACCAGTTTCATTAATTCAGCAGTGGAAAACGTGTCAAAATATAACCTGTCTTTGTACACACAGTAGATTGACTGCATTTTTCCTCTTTTAATTTGTTTGGGGATCCTACAAATGGCATATTAAACACAAGTCACCTACCTACTTTCCCAACCATCTCTATGAATCCTTAGAGCTCTGTTTCCATGTCAAAAAAAAAAAAAAAAAAAAAAAAAAAAACTTTCCTAACTTAAAAATACTCCATGTCAATTTTTCAAACTTATAAATAGAAAATAATGCTTCTTTAAAATGCTCCTAGATTATGAAATTGAGCCAACATATAACTTCTGCTGTTTCAGAAGAAAGGCACCTTTGACATCTTGTGTAAGCAGAACAGAACCTTCCCTTCAACACATTGTCCCAGGCATGAAGGTGAATTCCCTGCCAAGGACGAGGTGAAGAGTGATCCTGGTAATGGGTAAGGTCAGTATCTCCTCATCCATTCAACCTGCCTGAGCACAGTTTATTAGCACAACACTGTGAAGGTCTTTGAATGCAGAATTTAAACTGGAACATCATTATTCTTCCCACCACGTGGTTCGGGTAAGATTGGACACAGGGAGACCTAAGGCTCTGTGGTGCTTTTCATGGGTAGTTTATAATTTGTGTGTTCTGTGTATGAAGAGAGTATTAACAACCTTAAAATGGAGGTATTTCATTTCAGGCCTAGAATCTAGCCCTGTCTTCTTCTACACTGTAGAAAACTCTGCATCCTCTAACACATGGGTTATATGACAGCACCAGGACTACAGAGATAGTTCTGAGGTTTAGAGCACATACTGCTTTTCCAAAGGGATTTAATTTTATTCCCAGAATTCACAACCACTGTGCTCCAGCTTCAGGGGATGTAGCACCCACCTCTGGATCCTGCAAGCAACTACACTCTCACAACCACACACACACACACACACACACACACACACACACACACACATAAATATAAAAAATAAATAAAAGCCTTTAAAAGTTCAGGACACTTTCCCCCCATTTTAAAGAGGTTTGTGGAATATATTTTTAAACACTCATATTTTAAAGAAAATTATTTTTTGTTGTTAAAACTCTAATTTAGTGAGTAGTGCCATTACATCAGCACTGTTCTCCATGACATTTGAATGTCCTCAATCTCACTTTAATAACAAAGTGTCTTCTGCCAAAAACATTCAATGACAATGCAACAGACCGCTGGACATGGCAGGACACAGCAGTCAGCGTCACATCTCCATTGGCTGAAGTCCTTTTACCTGCCTCTTGTCACAGTTGAAAGCTCTAGAACAAAAGGAAGCAGATACACCCAAAAGGAGTAGATGGCAAGAAATAATCAAACTTAGGGCAGAAATAGATCAAATAGAAAAAAAAGAACCATTCAAAGAATCAACAAAACCAAGAGCTGGTTCTTTGAGAAAATTAACAAGCTTGATAAACCCTTAACACGATTAACTAGAGGACAAAGAGGGAATATCCAAATTAACAAAATCAGAAATGAATGTGGAGACATAATTACTGAAACTGAGGAAATTCAAGAAATCATCGGATCCTACTATAAAAGCCTATACTCAACAAGACTGGAAAATCTGGAGGAAATGGATTAATTCCTAGACATATACCAGATACTAAAGTTAAACCAGGACCAGGTAAACCATCTAAATAATCCCACAACACCTAAAGAAATAGAAGCAGTCATCAAAAGCCTCCCAACCAAAAAAATCCCAGGTCCAGATGGGTTCAGTGCAGAATTTTATCAGACATTCATTGACGACCTAACACCAATACTCTCCAAACTATTCCACATAATAGAATCATATGGAACTCCACCTAACTCATTTTTTTGAGGCTACAATAACCCTCGTTCCTAAACCACACAAAGACCCTATAAGGAAAGAGAACGTCAGACCAATCTCACTTATGAACATTGATGCAAAAATACTCAACAAAATCCTTGCAAACCGAATCCAAGAACACATCAAAATGATCATTCACCATGATCAAGTAGGCTTCATCCCTGGCATGTAGGGATGGTTTAACATACAGAAATCCATCAATGTAATCCCCGATATAAATAAACTCGAAGAAAAAAACCACATGGTCATCTCACTAGATGCTGAGAATGCATTTGACAAAATTCAACACCCCTTCATGTTAAAAGTCTTGGAAAGAACAGGAATCCAAGGCTCATACCTAAACATAATACAAGCAATATACAGCAAACCAACAGCCAACATCAAACTTAATGGTGGGAAACTTGAAGCAATCCCACTAAAATTAGGGACTTGACAAGACTGTCACTCTCCCTCTACCTATTCAACATAGTACTGGAAGTCCTGGCTAGAGCAATTAGACAGCAAAAGGAAATCAAAAGGATACAAATTGGAAAGGAAGAAGTAAAAACATCACTATTTGCAGATTACATGATAGTGTCCTTAAGCGACCCCACAAATTCCACCAGAGAACTCCTACAGCTGATAAACAAGTTCAGCAAAATGGCTGGATACAAAATTAACTCAAACAAATCAGTAGCCTTCCTATATTCAAAGAACAAACATGTAGAGAAAGAAATTACGGAATAGATACCCTTCACAATAGTCACAAAAAATATGAACTACCTAGGGGTGACTCTAACTAAGCAAGTAAAGGACCTGTACGACAAAAACTTCAAACCTCTATGAAGGAAATCGAGGAAGATTTCAGAAAATGAAAAAATCTCCCATGCTCATGGATTGGAAGGATCAACATTTTTAAAATGGCCATCTTACCAAAAGCAATCTACAGATTCAATGCAATCCCCATCAAAATACCAACCCAATTCTTCATTGAGTTGGAAAGAGCAATGTGCAATTTCATCTGGAATAACAAAAGACCTAGAATAGTGAAATCCATCCTCAACAACAAGAAAACATCTGCGGGAAACACTTTCCCTGACCTCAAGCTATATTACAAGGCAATTGTGCTGAAAACTGCATGGTACTGCTACAGAAATAGGCACGTGGATCAATGGAATAGAATAGAAGATCCAGAAATGAGATCTCATATATATGGTCACCTGATTTTTGACAAAGGAGCTGTAAACATTCAGTGGAAAAAGGACAGCCTCTTCAACAAATGGTGTTGGTCCAACTGGCACTCTGCATGCAGAAGAATGAAAATAGACCCTTTCTTATCTCCTTGTACAAAGCTCAAGTGCAAGATCTCCACACTAAATCAGGTACACTGAAACTATTAGATGATAAATTAGGGAAAACCTTAGAACACATAGGCACAGGAGAAATTTTCCTGAACAGAACACCAATGGATTGTGCTCTAAGGTCAAAGATTGACAAATGGGACTTAATAAGATTGCAAAGTTTCTCTAAGGCTAAAGACACTATCATGAAAACAAAATGGCAGCAACAGAGTGGGAAAAGATCTTTACCAACCCCACATCAGATAGAGGCCTAATATCCAAGGTATACAAAGAACTCCAAAAACTAGACACCAGAGAATCAAACAACCCTATTAAAAATGGGGTACAGAGCTAAACAAAAAGTTCTCAATTGAGGAATATCAAATGGCTGAGAAGCATCTAAGGAAGTGCTTAACATCCTTAGCCATCAGGGAAATGCAAATCAAAACAACCCTGAGATTTCACCTCATACCAGTCAGATTGGCCAAGATCCAAAACTCAGATGACAGCAGATGCTGGCGAGGATATGGCGAAAGAGGAACACTTCTCCACTGTTGGTGGGGTTGTAAACTGGTACAACCACGCTGGAAATCAATCTGGCGATTTCTCAGAAAATTGGACATAGTACTACCTAAAGAGCCAGTTATTCCACTTCTGGGCATATAGCCCAGAGACACGCCAATATACAACAAAGATGCATGCACCACAATGTTCATAGCAGCTTTATTTATAATAGCCAGAAGCTGGAAAGAACCCAGATGTCCTTCAGTAGATGAATGGATACAAAAATTGTGGTACATTTTCACAATGGAGTACTACTCAGCTATCAGAAACAATGACTTAATGAAATTCTTAAGAAAATGGTTGCATCTAGAGGATATCATCCTGAGTGAGATAACCCAGTCACAAAAGAACAGACATAATATGCAGTCACTGATAATGGGATACTAACCCCAGAAAGCTCTGAACACCCCAGAAAAAACTCACAGACTTTGTGAAGTTCAAGAGAAAAAAAAAAGAAAAAGAAAAAACCATTATACTTAATCCTTACACACCAAAAAAACTTTGACTAATTCCAGGTTACATCCTGTTTTACATGTACTTTATGCTCATTGTAACTAGTAAGACCTTAATGCACACTATCAAACCTTTGGAAAACAAAAAAAAGCCAAGCACTGACAAAAATGTATTCGTATACTTTTATGCAAAAATACTTAAAATTTGTACATTTATCTTTGTTTTTTAAAATAAAGTTGTTCAAAAAATAAAAATAAAAAAATAAAGTATCCCTGAAACCAGCCAGAGATCTAAACCTTATTTGTTCAACTTAAGTATCCACCAAGTTTATAAAAGAAGGTGTGGCTTGAGTGCGTGCACACACACACACACACACACACACACACACACACACACACACACACACACACATTATTCAGCCACAGAAGAATAAGATTCTACCATTGGCAGCAGCACGAACAGAAGTAGAGAACATTGTGTTGAGTGACGTTGCTGGGCTGGCCAGAGAAAAACAAGTAGGCACATTCTCACTCATGGGTGGAGGCTACAGAGGTTCATCTCAAACAGACACCAGGATAGCAGGAATCAAATCTGGGAAAGGCATAGTCAAGGGAAAGATAGAGAGAGAATGGGTCGTCATCACAGAGATGCCATGAGACACAGCAATAGTCATTTCCGAGGTTTTATGGACCAGTAGGATAACTATATTTCAAAATGCTTAACAGGATTTTGGCAATCTGGTAGGATTCCCCAGTACAAAGACATGATGTCTGAAGTGACACATCAGTCATGATGTGGTCATTGTACACAGTGCAACTGCACTGAAATGGAACATTATACCCTAAGTATTACTGGGCCAATTAAAATGTAAATATATTTTTGAAAAAGACTTGTGAAATATTTCTTGTCAAATGTAGACAAGAAAAGGGAGGAAACTGCTGGCATTTTTGTTCTCACTTGTCTGGCGTTCTTCCCAGTCAAACAGTGAGGAAGAAGAGCCCCCGGTCAGTTCCATGTTGGGGAAGAAGGGGCAACGTGGAATTTAACTGCAACACTGTGAAGAGCCTATGGCTACGCAAAGGTCCCTGTCTGAATCAAAGATGGAGCCAAAATGACAGCAAAGCACATTGCTCATGGCAGCAGAAAGGACAGAAGGTGGTTTGCGGTACTTGGTGTTGGGCAACAACAGGGAAATTATAGTCCGTCACATATGTGGAAAATGAAATTTCCCAGTGGAGGAATATGAGAGTACATCTGAGGCCCAAGAGTGAGACTCTAGACGCTAGGATATTGGAATGCAGTTATGGATATAAGGTTTGTTCCACTAAGATACACAAAGTCACATAGAATATTTGCCTGGAATGTTTTCCCAATGTAGGGGAAGCCAAGGCACTGAGGTGGAGAGAGTGATTGGGAGCCACTGCACCTTCCTGAAGACAAATGGAGGGGGAGGGGAGATGGGAGCGGGGTGGGGGGACAGGGATAATATTTCAAATGTAAATACAGAGAGTACCTAATAAAAAATATTTTAAGGAATATATGCCTGGAAAGGACTTCAGAAGACCTCACGCCTTACTCATGGCTGACTCCCAATTTCCCACACTGCATGGCAGCCAGCCAATAAAACACTCCACTCGATACCAGCCTATAGAAATTGAGCAGCTGAACAGCTGCTCCTTTTAAAAGGCCAATGTTTCAGCAAAACATCCCAAGGCATTCAAAGACACAGAAAAACATGACCCATTCAAAAACAGAAGAATAAACCATCCCTGAGGAAACATGGGCATTTTGTCTAACCAGAAAAAAAGCATTAAAAGGAACAGTCTTGAAGACACTTAAGCAGCAAGAGGAAAACAGGAACAAAGAGCTAAAAAAAAAGAAGGAAATGATTTACTAATGTGAACAAGACAAGGATAGCATCATAGGTAGAAATTATGTTTTTTTAAAAATGGAGTTGAAAAAATGCAATAACTAATTTATACGTCTTGATAAAGAAGTATTATTAAATAAGGCTCAACACGGCAATACAAAGAACCAGAAAACTAGAAGATGATTTATAAAAAATTGTCAAATTTGAGAAATATGAGGAAAAAACATGAGCAGAGCCTAAGAGCCTTCTAGAACATCAGAAGGAATATAAAGAAAGTAACTAAAAAGGAGGAAAGAAAGGGACAGTGATGTGGCTGAAGATGGCCAAGAAGCTCCCACAAGTGAGGGAAGACAAATCCACATGTCTAAGAGTCAACAAACTCCAAGGAACATAAACTCCAGTCTAGCGTGACCATGAACATGCGTCAGAGCAACTGTGGACACCCTGGCAATGAAGGCAGCACAAGCAACAGACTCATCACCGAGTCCTGAAGACCTCCAGCAGAACCACTGGCAATTACCTCGATGAAGAACCTTACAGGCCCGAGGCAGCCACCACAGTATGAGATATTTAAAGTACTGCAGTTGGGAGCCTGTCAACTGAAAATTCTATAGCAATAGCTACAGGTGACGGGGTACTGGGGGTGTTTATTATCACCAGAAACTACAAGGACTATGAAGGACTCATTCACAGTGAAATAAAAAAACAATATAAATGGTTTTGATGAAGGTAAATGTTGGAAAATTCTTTTTAAATTCATGCTGTTATAACCTTTATGATTCTTTTATTTTCTTCATGGGTCAAAACACAATATCCATAAGAAAAGCTGTGTGTTTGTGTTAAATAAATATACATTATGTAAATTTGTCGTTGATGATGCCTTAATGTAAGGTGGGTGGAGTTGTAAAGGGGGGATTTGTATGCACCTGAAGTCATGTCAGTTTCACTTTCAACTGGTTTTCGATAACTTTACAATGTTATAATGTAATGTTTGTGGAAAACAGCACACAACATATCTAAGGAATATACACAAAAGGGTACACATAAGAGAATAAAATATATTAAATCAAGTGAACACTAAGGAAGGCAATCATTGTGGGACTGGGAGTGTTAAACAGAAAGTAAATTCTAAAGGCTAAATTCTCCCATATCCAGCACTACAGAAAGAGGGGGGAGAGGGGATATTAATTAGTTGCATTGAATAAAAATAAATGGAACCATGTTGTCAATCCAAAATGCTAAGAGGAGAGTCATATCAGATATGCCTGCACTAATGTGAAAGGTCTCAGACCAACAATTTAGGTCTAGATCTTACAAACAAAAAAACTACGTTAGCAGGAACCAAATATGGCTGCCTCCTCAGAGGCTCTGCTAGAGCCATACTGATACAGAGGAGGATGCTTGCAGCTAACCATCAGACTAAACACTAGGACCCCAATGAAGGAGCTAGAAAAAAAACTGAAGAGCTGAAAGGGTCTGCAACCCCATGGGAAGAACAACATTATCAACTAACCAAACCCACCACAGCTCCCAGGAACTAAAACACCAACCAATGAGTTCACATGGAGAAACCCATGGCTCCAGGTGCATATGTAGCAGAGGATAGAATTCTCTGGCATCAATGGGAGAAGAGGCTTTTGGTCCAATGAAGACTTGTTTTCTTAATGTAAGGGAATGCCAAAGCATTGAGGGGGAATGGGAATGGGGGAAAGTGATAACATCTGAAATGTAAATATAGAGAATATCCAATTTTAAAAAAGAAAAAAAATAAGTTAAATCCAAAAAGCTTGCATTACCAAAGGTAAAAACTAGAATTTAAATGATGTTAGGAGCATAAAGATGACAAAAAAACCAAGAACTGATTTTAGGGGCTCTGCAAATAGACAAATGCAGGGCTACAGTCACAAGAAATAAAAGAGAAAACTTACTACTAAGAAAGAATGACATACCCGTTACTATGAATTTTACAGAAAGAAAAATAATTATGAGAGTTCTAAGTGCAAGTTTTTGACAGCAAAGTATAAGTGTGAAGATTCCTAGACATGAACAAAATCTCATCCTAATGAAAAAACACGTCCAAATGGTCTTAATCTGTAAGATAAGTGAATCAGTAGTCAAATCTTCCCTAAGAATTGGGCAAGCCTGGACCATGGAGGGTCATTGGTGAGCCTACAAGTCTACAGAGTTAGGGCTGTCTTCTCAGCACCTTGTGCTCCTCCAAAAATCATACAAGACGGCCAATAAAAATGAAAGGATGCTAATTATCATTGGTCATTATGGAAATGCAAACCCAACACACAGCATACCATTTTCTATTCATTTGGATGCATCATTCATTCATTCATTTCCTTTGTTTATATTTTGTGGGGCTTGCACAGGGTAGGGAGTGACATGCACGTGGAACTCAGAGAACAACTGTGGGACTTAGGCCTCTGCTTCCATCATGTAGGATCCAGGGATGAAGCTCAATTGATCAGGTTTGGGGATAAGTGTCTTAATCCATCTCACCAGCCCCTGGATGATAATACTTACCAAGTAACAATAACAAGATGAATAGCAAGTGTTGGTGCAAAACATGGAGAAACCAGAACCCTGTCCCCTGCTAGTAGAAGTACAAAATGCTGCAACTAAAGGGCTGTGCAAAATGTACAACTGTGTACTTGAAAAAAAAAATAATGTGGTCATTCTGTGAGACAGCGATCCCGCTTCTGGGTGTGTTTACTGAAGGAGTGAGAAGCTGGTGGGGAGGGGGATCTTAGGCAAAGACCCATAGGTCCACACCCATAGCAGTGTGCACAATACGCAGAAGTTTGAAGTGGCCCTTCTCTAGTAACAGATGCACACTAAAATGAGGAATATGGATGCAAAAGGACATGATGCAGGTTAAAAAGAAAAGGCAACCTATCGCATATTTAAAAAAACATGAGCAAGGCCCTTATGAAAATAAGTCAGGTTGTCATGACAGGGCAACCTCCGTGTGATGGTTGGCATGGCTATTCACCGTGGTCAAAAAGTGGTGCCCAGGGCTTGGGGAGGGGGCAGAGAGAGGAGCTGGTACAGAATGAGAACAGAGTTTTAGATTAGGAAGACAGGAAAGCTCTGCAGAGGAATGCTGGTGACAACTGTGCCACACAGACACTGTCACTAGAGTGCACACATGGAAACAGCTGAAGAAAAAAACAAACTTAAAATATCTGAACTCCGTTCAAATGGTCACCCTCTGTTATAAAAATACCGCTGCTAAAATCAAATTTTATGTCGCAACGATTAAGCACTTCTTAATTCTGAGTCACTGAGGTGTGCTTACATGAGCTGCTTCTGGCTGCCTGTGTTGTGGATCTAACTCTGCTCCAGCAGCGACCTATTTCCATATCTTCCTTCTCTGTTAAACATTTTAGTAAGCTGTTAGCCTGAACTTCAGAGATTCTAAAACTTGATATAAAATAGCTTTGAAGTATTATTATCTAAATGAGTTGTCAGAACATTTACTCAATAACTTGGGTCACAAGAAATAAGATCTCACTATTACCAAGCCTCCCTGCAACGATCATGTCAAATTAGTCAGAATGCAGCCATGAAAGAGTAGCAGGTGGAAGTCTGGAGAGAATATGAAACTTTATTCTCTATGATCATGGGAATGGGCCCATGAATCTAGACATGGGTTGAAATTTATAGGAATGCATACAAAGTAAATATCAATTAAAAGAGCCCAAGAGATGATTTGGGAGGCAATAATGCTTGTCTTAGTTAGGGTTTTACCTATGTGCACAGACACCATGACCAAGGCAACTCTTATAAGAACAACATTTAACTGGGGCTGGCTCATAGGTTCAGAGGTTCAGTCCATTATCAGTGAGGCAGGAGCATGTGGCAGCATCCAGGCAGACATGGTGCACGCAGAACTGAGGGCTCTACTCTTCATCTGAAGGCTGCTAGTGGGAGGATCTTAAGCCCATGCCTACAGTGACACACCCACCCCAGCAAGGCCACACCTCCCAATAGTGCCCCTCCCCGGGCCAAACATATACAAACCATCCCAAAACCTAATACAGTTTTTTGATCCACAGAACAGACCATGTTGAAGAAAAGACTTCTGCCAAGCTGTCCTTTGACCCCTACACATACATTATGGCTGGTACACACACACACACACACACACACACACACACACACACAAAACAAGTGTTATGAAATACTTTAAAATGTTTTAAAGAATCAACAACATTTTTTTTTCAACAGCACACATATATAAGGCCCTCTGGCTGCTAAAGTGACACTTACCCTTCCAAAGCATGGGAGAGAGAAGCTAACATTAATCTTCACATGTCTCGCTCTCTCTAAGCAGCTGAGAGCTAATCTGCATTGGACGTGCGATGTGCCGCTCCAATCTCAATCTCTCCTACTTCCACTATCGATCGCTCCTGCCTTTAGAAGTGTGTGGCCAATAAATATTAACCACCAGACACATGCCAGCAGCTCGCTGCTACAGAATATGCCTCTTGTCAGCTCTCCCTAGGAAATAATCAGACCTACACTTAATGTACTTGTAACAATAGCAAAGCGCCTCCGGGTTACGATATGAGAAGCAGGAGTCAGAAATCATCTTTGCTTTATTTATTATGCTGTCGTTTACTGTCATGTGGGAAAGGCCAGAGCATCTAATCCCCTTTCCTACTGGGATTAGTGTAGCTTGTCGGGTTTTTTTGTTTTTAATGTAGATTGTAGATTTGAACAGCACGTGACTGGTCTCTGACAGGGTCTTTTTGTTACCCATATGCAATCTGAGTTTTACGCAGAGAGAAATGAATTTGACCCAGATTGTCTTGCCTGACTTAATATCACTTCTTTGGACTTTTTTCCTGTGACAAAATTTGAATGTACCAGATCTGAGGAGATAGTTCAGTTGGTGGTGTGCTTGCCGTACAAGTGTGAGGACCTTTGTTCAACCCCCAGATCCCAAATAAAAAGCCAGAGAACACAGTGAGCACTGGTAACCCCACACTGCTGAGTGAGCACGGTAACCCCACACTGGTGAGTGAGCACTGGTAACCCCACACTGCTGAGTGAGCACGGTAACCCCACACTGCTGAGTGAGCACGGTAACCCCACACTGCTGAGTGAGCACGGTAACCCCACACTGGTGAGTGAGCACGGTAACCCCACACTGGTGAGTGAGCACTGGTAACCCCACACTGGTGAGTGATCACGGTAACCCCACACTGGTGAGTGAGCACTGGTAACCCCACACTGGTGACGCTTTGGGCTCACTGGTTGACTGAGTAGCCAAATTGGTGAGTTTTAAAGACCGTGTCTCAAATACAAAGTGAGGCCATCCTGAGAAACAACACATGAGTTTAATACATGCTTACAGCGTATTTCCATACATATGAACATATAAACACATGTACAATAACTTAGACATGCAAAAAAACCCTTTTATCTTCTGTAGATATATTTAAATCTATGCCCCCATTATATACACTCTTAAACACACTTGCAGCATTTGGATACTGACAGTACTAAGCCAGGCCAATGGTGGGGTTAGAAGAAAAACATATTTTTGTAAAGGATCACAGGCTAGGTGTGGTTGCGCTTACCTATAATGCCAAAACTTGTGAGGCTGAGGCAGGAGGATCACTCAGCCTGAGCAACATAACAAAACTTCAACTTATGAAAAAGAATCAGGACAAGAGAGATGGCTCAGAAATGAAGAGCTCACACTGATCTTCCATAGGCCCCAACTTTGATTTTCGGCACCCCACCTGATGGACTGCATCTCTGCCTGGCTGCTGGGGTGTCAGAGTGCCAACCCACCACTCAGGGAAGTCTGAGATAGGGCTCCAACTCTGTGTTCTTCAGGTCGGCTGTGGATGCTGTGGTTCTCAAACTCCACTGGGGACTGCAAAGAGTTGGGAACAGACTCCTGGGACCCACACTGAGCCTGGGAATGCTTAAGGATGGGTGAGTGCCAGGGGCACAGAGGGGTTTCTATGGGAGACTTAGAAGTAGCTCTGTGTGGCAAAGACCTCCTCCATGGCAGTTCTTAATGAAGGGGACGGTTCTTACTTATGCGGACTGCTTTATTCATGATGGATGTGGATACATACCTCTTACTCTGGGGGAATCAGAGATTAAATATCTTTTACAGGCTGCCCAGGAAAAGAAGCTCATTGGCTCAACACTCAATACCTACATAGATACTTCATTAGCATGGAGAACTCCAGGTTTTTAGACTAGGTGACCAGTTATCATGGTCATCTCTAAATGGGGGTATCATGGTCACATGTTCCAGCACAGGTAATCTGGCCAGGAACTGATTCTAACACCTTCAGTTCTCAATTATGAAATTCACCAAGGTTTTTGAATGTGCTTTGACCTTACCAGTTCTTCTGTGGAGTGGCATAGTTCCACTTGTCCCACAACAGTTAATAACTCCAACTTCCAAACTCCTAGGATCCAATATGCCCCAATATCCACACACACACACACACACACACACACACACACACACACTGCACTGGCTTGTTTTGTGTCAACTTGACACAAGCTGGAGTTATCACAGAGAAAGGAGCCTCAGTTGAAGAAATGCCTCCATGAGATCCAGCTGTAAGGCATTTTCTCAACTAGTGATCAAGGGGGGAGGGCCCAGCCCATTGTGGGTGGTGCCATCCCTGGGCTGGTAGACCTGCGTTCTATAAGAAAGCAGGCTGAGCAAGCCAGGGGAAACAAGCCAGTAAGTAACATTCCTTCATGGCCTCTGCATCAGCTCCTGCTTCCTGACCTGCTTGAGTTCCAGTCCTGATTTCCTCTGGTGATGAACAGCGGTATGGAAGTGTAAGCTGAATAAACCCTTTCCTCCCCAACTTGCTTCTTGGTCTTGATATTTTGTGCAGGAATAGAAACCCTGACTAAGACACACACCTTATTTTAAGGAATAAGAAAGAATCAAAATTTGTACATAGATGTAAAGACACGTTCCTATTTTCTTCACCATTGACTTTTGCCTCTTTTCAAATACTTATCCTTTTCATCGGTGAAGCCGGTGGGTGCACCTCAGTGAGCCACCTATAATTCCAGGTAACAGTAAAAGGCTTATATTAATCCGCTGAAAGATGCCTTTACTAGTTCTGCCACTTCTAACTGTGCTTGAGCAGCCACATACAATTTCCAGGGCTGTAAGAAAAGAATTCCACAACCAAATTACTTAAAGCAATAGCAACTTCCTGATTCACAGCTCTACGGGAGTCTGAGCTCATGGTGTCCTCGGGGATATATGGTCTTTGAAAGCTCAAGAAAGAATCCTCCCTTGTCTCTTCAAGCCTCTGGTGGTGCTGATGACTCTCCAAACCTCTCCAGTTTCTAGATATGTCCCTCCAAGCTCCACCTCTGGTGTCACCTCTACTTGTAGACTACACACTACTGTACAAAGAAACTAGGCATACTGCATGAAGACCCCACCCCACTCATGAGTGCCCTCTTATTATCTACTTACATCTGTAATGGGCCCATTTCCAAATGAGGGCACAGAGCAAGGTACCAAGGACTGGAACTTCCAAGTGTGTTTATAGAAACCACAGTTCAAGCCGTAACACAAGCTAAAGCAACTGATTGTTCCTATTCTTATTTTTGGATGGCTTTACTATCAAATTGTGTGTGTGATTTGTGTGGGATGTGGTCCTGTCCTGGTGACAAATTAATGTCTCACTGTTCACCTGATAGCCACAGTGTCTTTTCCGCTGACCTGTACTCTCCCTTCAGGCTCTCCCTTGTTCACTTAATCCTCTCCTCCTTCTCTACCCCTTCTTTGATGTAAGTGCCTGCCCTCAGTCTCCCTACGCTTACCCACAGTGCTGTAACAAACTTCCCATAATCCCCTTGCATTAGTTTATTTGAAACCCATGCCAAATGCCCATGATGGGTGAAGTTGTAGCTGACCTAAATAGTCCGATCTTCTTTGACAAACTAATTTCTATGTGTGGTGCTTTGAATGGAAATGTCGTCTATAGGTTTGTATTTTTAAATGCCTGGTCCCTAGTTAATGGAACTGTTTGGTAAGACGTGGCCTTGTTGAAGAAAGTGTGTCACTTGGGGTAGTCTTTGAATGAGCCCATACCAAAAAGAAGAACTCTCTGCTTCACGCTTATAGATCAATATGTGGACTCTCAGCCACAGCTTCACTGCCATGCCTGCCTGTCTGCTGCCTTGCTCCTTGCATGGTGGTTGCAGATGGACCCTGCAACCTCCACTTCTGACCAACTCTCTTTTACATAAGTAACCTTGGTCATGGTGTCTCATCATAGCCATAGAAAAGCAACTGTGACACGATACTTATCTAATTGACCTGAATCTGTCTATGCTTTGGAAAGGCCTGGGTTAGATGTGACTGGAGTAAACCCATGTGTCGCCAGCCTTTCCCTCTATGTGGAATGCTGGGAAATGACAGTTTATGACATGGGACTTAGTACAGAATAATGGTGGCACTGGCCTTGGAAAGGACTACATGAGCAAGTTGCTATGAAAGAGCAGGTCAGGGCCTGGAAAGAGAACTCAACAATTAAGAATACTTACCACTCTTCCAGAGGATCTGGTCTTAGTTCCCAGCACCCAAGTCAGGTGGCTCATAACCATTTATAACTCCAGCTCCAAGAGATCCAATGTTCTCTGCTAATCTCCAAGGGTATACACACGCATGTGCTATGCATTCACACACACACACACACACACACACACACACACACACACACAATCCTTTTTCAAAGCAGATATTTACTTTAGAAAAAAATAAGAGTGGGTCTGACTCATTGAACCTTTCACAATGTCACTCTTGCAATCATGAGGCCTTAAAGCTCTGGCCAAAACCCAAGAGAGCAGAGTTGCCTACGTTGGACTTTTAGCTTCCAGTACCCAAGGTACATAGACGCCTTTTCTTTACTATTTGTTTCACCTTAAGTGTTTTGTTACAGTAAATGGAAGACTGACTAATACAACTTGATTGTAGACCTACTATGAGTAATGCACTTGCGTCGTGTCCAGTTCCTAATGCTCAATTTCCCTCTTACTGTGAGCTACTGATTCATGATTCCAGAGGAGGACCTAGTGAGATGACTCAGTGGTTAGAAGAACTTACTGCTTTTACAGGGGGCTCAGGTTCCACCACAGACATGGCAGCTCCCAACTGCCTGTAATTCCATTTCCGGGGGATCTAGCACCTTCTTTCTAGCCTCTGTAGGTACCTGCATACACGTGGGGCACATATATTTATGAAGGCTCAAACATACACACATTAACTTAAAAGATATAAATCTTCTTTTAAAGATTTTATGGGAGTGGAGAAAGACACAGAAGAAAGAGGTCAAAGGACAGAAAAATGGCAGCACTGGTCTATCCACTACTCATGCTCCTTTCCTGTTCTTATGCAGCCGCCACCTTAGAGCAGTAAACCATTTGTTTAATCACTATGCGTTTCCCTGACTACGAGTAATAAAACGCTGTACCCTCTAAAATAATTTCCTAGCTACTTGCTAAGATTCATCTCTGACATTTCATTAAATATGATCATTTAACTGTACAAGTACAAATGCATTTTTAATTTAGCTTACTGCAGATATTACAGATGTGGGGAAATGAATTCCTGTTGCTGTAGGAAATATATATCATTCACATATGCATGCCACAAAAGAACAAATTATTAAAAATTACTGAAACTTCTATGAAGATTTATATTTAACTTTTGCACTCCCAGTCTCCATGTCATTGTGGAAACATAGTGTGTCAGTTTGTTGCCCATGATTTTATGAGGAACATGTGAGTGGTTCTGTAAGGATTTCAATCAACAGCACTCACCTCTGCCATTGACGTGCTCTGATGCTAAAGGTGATGGGACTTGAGTTTCAAGTGTGGAGTTATGAAGTTAGCATATTTATCACTAAGCAGTGGGTTATTGATCTTCTGTATGCAAGAAAGAAAGAGAGAGAGGGAGGGAGGGAGGGAGGAAGGGAGAGAGGGAGGGAGGAAAAGAGATAAAAATGGAAATATTGCCCCTATCTATGTACTATAATCCATCTGAGGCTCAGGTTGCCCCTTAGTGGGACAGGGCTAACATGTAAGCCCGTGTTCTCAGTGCATATGGTCACTGAGTTTAGGACAGCTGAGAAAAAAGTGAGCTAAATGTTTAAGACTTCTATGAAACTGAGAAGTCACACTCTGCAAACCAGTAATTATCATCTCCTTGTGTGTGAGGTTCTTCCACTGAATGTACTTTCACTCTTTGAAAGAAGCAAACTTGTCTATAAAAATCGTATTTTAGAGGCAACCAAAGCCGAATAATAGTGGCGTGAAAGAGGAGAAAAATCTCTTCTGAGGAAACAAGAGGCTCAACATGTCCGTGCATTCAACGAACAACATGTCTGTTCATTCAAAGAACAACACATCCATGCATTCCAAAAGCAACACGTCCATGCATTCAAAGAACAGCACGTCTGTGCATTCAAAGAACAGCACGTCTGTGCATTCAAAAAAACAAGTCCGTGCATTCAGAAAGCTAAGGAAAACAAAAAGTCAAAACAGGTGATGCCAGTGAAATGAAAATTAAAATTGAATGACAAGAAGAAGGGAACGTTCTTCTCAGCCTGTTCTTGCACATGTTTTGGGTTCATGTTTAGCCCAGGTTCCATGGGGAAAATCCCACTTCAGTCCTCTGTGTAGTTTCTAAGTTGTGTAATAAGTTCAAGATTTTAAGTTTAGAAGAGATCTTTGAGATCATCTAGATTAGCTCTGATGTAGTACTTTCTTTCAATGGGCAAAATGTTCTCCCTCTTTACCAGCACAAGCAGGGGGATGTCTCCAGTGATAGTTGGTAAAACAGAATTAGTGAGAAGTTATGGCTCCAAATTCCCAAACATTTATGAGTGATAGCAGAAGTTCTTTCCCTTGGTTCATTGTGTGTTGCTATAGCAAAAGGCCCAAGGATGGGTAACATATAAATGAAAGAAATTGAGTTGTCTCAATGGTTCTGGTGGTTGGAATGTCCAAGGTCCCCAATTGCACCTTATGGTGAAAGTGCACACCAGAAGGTTTACATGGTCAGAGAAGAACCAGGAGTCAGATGAAGGACCAGCCTTATGTCATAACAAATAACTCTCTATAGAACTAATTTACCAAGACCTGCATTGATCCCTTAATGAGGGTAGTCATGATTCAGACACCTGATCAGCACACAGTAGACCACATTCCTTCATGGTTCCCACCCCCTCCTCCACATCACTACATTAAGTACCAATTCTGCCTTTGAACCTTTGGGGGACAAAACCCACATCTAAACCTCAACATCTCTGCTACTTGATGAAGCACTTAGGCCAGCCAGGAAGAACTTTAATTTGTGTGCTGCAGGCTTGTACAATGCTGCCACTTACAAATGTTATGATGTTAGTCCCGTTACAAGCAATGGCACTGGGTGAGCCAGTGTGCCTGGGAGGAATGTAGCTGATCAGCCACAGTGACGGGGAATGCTCCGTCCCAAAGCCATTGGGTTGAAATGAGATTATCTTTACAAAGATTTTTCTTTTAACCACAGCAGCAAACATGTCATTTTTCAAAAGCAGAACCCATAATCCACTAAATCAAATAGCTTTTGAATGCAGTGTGTCAAAACATTGAGACTCCATTCTATGTCCTTACGACCTAGCATACAGCTAGACTTGGAGACTATTAAACAGCTCTTCTAGTATCATAGTCTGTTTTTTAATGGTTTTGGTATTCAAGTATGTAGCATTCAGACACATGTGACAAGATTTGCACTATGCCTTTAATTCAAGTAGGTGGAGACTTGTGTTACTTAAAGAACAGTAACATTTTTTTCAGTTACTTCTAGAATACAGGAGGACAGAGTCTCGCTGTTTAAATATTTTCTTCTTTATCACAAGTAACAAAAGAACCAGTAGCTGTGTTCTGAATAAAGTAGAATTCAAGAACTCTCATGTGAAATGAAATACAACTTCACTCACCTACAGAAGTTCCCCTGGAATAAACAGTGAGCTCACTGTTGCTGTATTTCCATAATCTCCTCCTAAAGTTTCTCAATGCCCAGCAAAGATATGTGTGGTTTGGATATGGTTTGAGTGTCTGCACAAAGGGAACCTGATACGCTGGGAACCTGGCTGCCAATACATGATGGAGTATTAGGAAATGCTGCCTTTAAGAAACAGGGTCTATAAACAGACAGTTAGATCATGACCCATGCAAAGTATTGACATTGACTTTCCACAGTTTGTTCTCTCACGTGAGGATGGTAATAAAAGTGAACTCACACCTTGGTTTTGTGCAGACAGCCTATACTTTTTCCTGAGTGGCAGGTGTAAAGGATAAAAGGGATGTCTATTCGCCCCTAAATAAGGAAGGGGCACTGACAGGTCAAAAATACTCTAATGAGTCTAATGTAGTCAAATTACGACATGTATTAGGGTTACTTACAGGAGCATGGGTGAGTCACAGATGGACAGGTACACCAGAAGTCCCAACCACTGTCTGTGAAGCCCCTTTTCATCGGGCTCTATGTCTACAGAAATATCTGTGTTCAGAGCACCACCTACCCTTTGAATATTAGTGATGACAACAAGCTCACACAACATATGACAGACGATACCTGACACTGGGAAGATTCAGTGCTTCTCCACACTGTATTTTTCCTCACATCAGAAATTCTGCTGATCTCAGAAAACATTGTCTAACCACGAAGAAAGACATCTTGGTTGGTTATATTTCACCACATACACCAGCTCAGTGGCACCTTGCTACAAGATGGAGTTACTCTGGCTGGGATTCGAGACTAGTTCCACAACACCCTTGGATTTCCAAACCACACAACATAGCCAGGATGCAAAGCTGTTCGGACCCTCTGGCCACCAGAATTACGAGACAAATAAATATTACTTCTGTGTAAGGTATCCAGCATCAAAAAAAAATGTATAGCAGTGCCAAATACCCAAAGGCACGTGGAATGCCAACCTGACCCCTTAGTTATCTCTGTACAACAAGAAATAAACCTCACATCAAAGGACTACCTGCATTTCCCTGACCTCTGTGCAATTTGTACAGAACTTTCTTATTCACTCAATTATATTCTAGTCCATCTCTTACCCACTACAGTCCTTCACCCATTTGTCATTGCCTTTCTGGTTCCATGTATCTCTCTAAGCTTGATGGTTAGCCTAGCCACCTCCCCCAGAGTTCTCCCTCTACAGGATGTAAGATCCTTAAGTTGGACTAGAACTTGTAATGATTGCACTGTTTGGAAGTCGCACCACAATCTAAGTACAAAGTTTGAATATAGTTCCTATTAGAAAAGAATCAGTCTTTGATCAGTAGACAAATGGGTTCTCACCTTAGTAGAAGACAGAGAAAAGGGCTTTCCATGCAAGGCAAAAATACACACTTCCCTACCCAGTTAAGCAAGCTATAACAATCTGGAAGACATGTAAGAGCTCTGCTACCCTATCCTGAGTTTCTTCATCTTCTAAAGATCTACTTTTTCTACCAGGACAACCACTGCCACCACCACCACCACCACCACCACCACCACCACCATCACCACCACCACCACCACCACCACCACCACCACCACCACCACCACCATCACCACCACCATCACCACCACCACCACCACCACCACCACCACCACCATCACCATCACCACCACCACCACCATCACCACCACCACCACCACCACCACCACCATCACCATCACCACCACCACCACCATCACCACCATCACCACCACCACCACCACCACCACCATCATCAATACCACTACCACTCCTTGCAGGATCAACAATCTCATAACCTCCCTGCTGTTTCATCACATTTCTATCATGATCCACTCTTGAGAAATGATAACTACCACTTCTTCACACTTCAGTGGGGAGCCGAGTTTCTGTGCCTCTAATGACCAAGCAGTTATGGCTCTCTTTATGTGGAAGTCGGGGGCACCATGAGCAAGAACAGGTCTGAGAGTCCCAAACCTGAGCGTGGCTGATCTCAGCCATATACACTGACTAGCTATAGAAACGAAAAGCCATAAGCTCTTTTTCCCTAAATCAACAGCTCTTGGGATAAAAAGGACTTTGAAGAATTCTATCATTCTGTTTAGTAAGTGTCTCGGTATGAGTGAATGAATTCACACATCATACACACAGAAATAATAAATTAATATGTTTTCTAAAACATGCTTAGTGAGTCCTATAGAAAGGTGATACAGTAAATTAAAACTAAGAATAGTAAAAAAAAAAAAAATCCACTGTTCTAAAACAAGTTAAATAACCTTGTTATAAGTTGTCTTGGTACATCCCTTAAATCCCAACACTTGGAGAGGCAGAGGCACGTGGATCTCTGTAAGTTCCAGGCCAGCCTGATCTACAAATTGAGTCCAGGACAGCCAGGGCCAAGGCTCTGTTTACAGACACACCCTGTCTTGAAAAACAACAACAACAACAATAAAACCTTGTCGCATATCAAAGTCTATTCTTCCCACCAAGGAGGTGACAATCTCAGTCTTATCATTAGTTGTCCTGGATCAACCCATGGAAGTAATTTCAGATCCACAAAAAGTTTTACGATAATTGTTTTTAACAAATGGAACCATATAGCTGAAACATCACATAAAACAAGACATCTGATTCCTTTTCTAAAATAGTTCCAGCAGTGATGCTTTCCCTGTCTCTTCCCTAATTCTCATGCTGAGAAATAGCTGTAGAGATAAACCCGTTCTCCTGACTCTGCTGTGAGTGAAATACATCACACATGTAGTTGTATTTCCCTTTTCACACTATATTTTATTGTTTGGAGTCAGAGTCTCTCTATCTATCCCTACTAGTCTCAAACTTGTTACATAGCCCAGGCAGGCCTTTAACCCACAACCATGCTGCCTTCATCTCATGAATTCTAGCATGACAAGTGTCTTCATGAAGGATTCTAATGCAGTGATCAACACCAAAACCAAAAGCAACTTGGAGAGGAAAGGGTTTATTTCGACTTAAAGTTCCACATCACACTCCGTTGCTGAAGAAAGTCAGGGTATGCGTGAAGCTAGACGCAGAACCTGATGCAAAGGCCATAGAAGAGTTCTGTTTGTTCATTGCTTAGGCTCAGCTCCCCATGGCTTGTCTAGTCCACTTTCTCACAGCATCCAGGACAACCAGTGCACAGGTGACATCACCTACAGTGAGCTTGACCTTCCCACATAAATAATTAATCAAGTAAATGTAGCACAGGCTTGCCCACAGGCCAGTCCGGTGGGTGCATTTTCTCAGTAAAGGTTCCCTACTCCCAAATGATTCCAGCTTGTGTCAAGCTGACTTAAAACCAGCCTGCACAAGTATGGGCCACTAAACCTGACACAGTTCTCACATTAAAAAATAATAATAATAATAGCGTAGTTAAAAAAATATTTCAGTTATTTTCTGTAATCTGTGCTCTTTTGGTCTCTCCTCAAAATTACAATTCCTTGTCCTTAATTTGTGTGTGGATCAAGGCCTTTTGCCTTAAACTGCATTCTTCAGTGAGGCAGGACTAACCCCATTTCTATGGTGTTTTGAGTGGTACATGGCCTACATATAGTACCCAGTGGTACTAAAGCAAAAATAATGCTAGCAAAGATGCTGCTGATTAGGATGATGAAGGGAAAGACAGACTCACAGAAGTCACTGACAAGCCCTTCTTCTTCTATAATGTCTGCATCACAGGGTAGCCATTTCCTCTGACTTTCAAATCTCTTTCCTTGCTTGTGATAAATATCGAGTTTCACTGAATGGCTTTTATCTGCTCCTTGGGATGATTTGACAGGATAAAAGAAAAAACATTCTCCATACCTGAAGAGCTCTTGCTTTATCACAAGGAAACTTAGAAAGAAAATATGTCAAGTAGGATAAAAAGAGAAATTGCAGAAGAAAAGTAGATCAGAGTAAGCCTCAGATGACCTTCTTCGAGTCAAACTATTAAAATATAGAAGAAATACAAACCCAGGAAAGTTAAACGTGGCCAAAAGATGTTTGAAACTTTAGTGTGTCTAAGGATATGCTGAGGGCGAAGATGTCAACCGATAACAGCACTCAGCCTGAAAAGGCAGGTTTGGGTCACCTCTTCCCATCAGCTGACCTGGGGCTGATTACCCATGGCAGATAGCTACAAATAATTGCCCTAATCATCCCAGTGAGTTCCTTACCTTGTCCTAGCAAAGAAGAAATGCATTATCCAGCTTCAGAGGCAAGGCACCCCAAACTTGACATCTCTAAGAAGGACACATCTATTTCAATGAAAGCATCCCTTGATGCTGGTCACTGGTAATGAGTTCTATAATGGCGTCAAAGCTGGCAGTAGGTGAGGGTCTCGTTAAATGATTTGGGATTTGTCTTTGCAGGTTGAGCTGAGATGAAGACCCGTGGGTGGAGGCTGATAATAGCAAGAAAGGCGAAGACATGTCACCCAGAATTGTGTTAAGGATTCGGCTCTTGCAGAGAGCAGAAGATAATTAGGGCTTTGTGTCCTCAGAACTTTTCATGTCAACAATGAAGCATGCTCTCCCTAAATAAGAAACTGTCAGGTCATGTTAAAGCCAGAAGAGTTAGGGACCGCTTTCTAACCTGCACCTTCTCGTTGGATATGCCAACTTATTTTAGAAGGCTAAGCAAAGAGGTGCCTTATTTGGACACTTATATGTGTATTTGTTTTAATGCAAAACTTTTTAACTCTTGAGGAAATCGTCTACGACATTTTGTCTTCTTGCTCAGATAATCTTGACAAAATCCAATCAAGTCATTCTGAACCTGAATACAAAATTATATAAGCAGTGTATTTGAAGATGAGAAATTTTCACAGGGAAAGAAGCATTATAGGGAAATTTCTCTGATGTGCTAGACCAATACTGAACTAGATGAAGCCAAATTCCATCCACCCTTTCATATAATAGCACAGGCATCTATCCACCAGCATGCAGACTTTTTCCTGCACAGAACTTAGCAGATCTTTACTAGAGATCCTTGCTTTGTGTCCACATCTCCATGTAAAGCTGAGGTACTGGAGGGTAAAAACAGTCCGTCCTTTCCTCCTTCAGGTCTAACCTAGACACTGCCAATGCCGACACAATGCTATAAATGAACTTTTCTCAAAACTCTGAATCAACAGATAATAAATTTTTTAACTAAATGGCTTTTTCTGAACTAATTTTCATTTTATATAACCTAACTTATATACCTAAGGTCACTTAAAAATTCCCAGGTGGAAGGAGGTCATGTTGAAAACATTTTTAAAACTCTGTTTCAGAAAACCATTCATATCCACACAGAGCCTCTGCCTTTTTCTCCAGGGCACATATAGGTTCTGGTTGCTTTTGTAGAGGACAGGACAAGTGATTTTAAAAGGAACAGAATCCACATCTCTCTTCTGATAGATCTCTAGCCTAGAACAAAAGCTTCTCTCACTTGATCTCTCAGTTTAGACATTCTCTCCCCCCCACCCCCACAGGGCCAACCTCTGTCTCCAAACTTTCTGTAGTTTCCCATGAGGATTAGCCTTGGTCTTCAAGTGGACTGGATTGAGAAACATCTAGAAAACTGATTAAGCACACTTCTAGGTGTGTCTGTTCTCAGAGATGGTGGACATGTAAGTCAACATACTGAGAATGGCACCATCCAATGGTACATATAGTAGAAGGAGGAAGCTTACACACACACACACACACACACACAGCGCCTCCTAAGTGGATTTTGTTTATCACTCCTGGTGCCTGAGACTTTGAACAACAGTTTTCAGCCTTAGAGTGTCAAGTTACACCAGCAACTGTCTGGGAAGCTGCCAGGTGTGGTCCCTCTTGTTCTGAAGTTGCCAACCTCTGGTTTTGGAACCTTCTGCTCTGCACACTTCCACGGTGCGACTGTTCAGTCACTAATCATGGAAATCATGCTAATATATCCATCCCCTCTTCTGGTTGGAAATATAAAGGCAAGGATACAGCTCAGTTAGTAGAATACTTACCTATGATATGCAAGGGTCGGGGTTTGATCCAAGTGCCATATAAAAAGAATGATGGTTCATACCTGTAGTCACAATATATAGAAGGTTGGGGGTGGGGGAGAACAAGAGTTCAAGTTCATGCTTGGATAGATAGAGAAGCCATCTCAGAAGGAAAAAATATATATATATATATATGCATACATACATACATACACACACACACACACACACACACACACACACACACACACACCTGTACAGAACACCAACAAATACTTGTCTCATTCTTAGCCATGACTGACATGAGCAGCGTAGTTCCTATAATCTTTCTTGACTTGGTCTCGGTTTCACTGTCATCTCCTAATGTCCCCATCTCCACCCACACACATCTTTCTCTCCCCACCAATCTCTCAAAAAGAAACAAGCCTGCCAGTGAGCCCTGCCGTGTGATGTAGGTAGGCCCCCATTTACCTGTGCTCTCCTTTTGCATGATTTGAATTTCCCAAGGTCAACTACTGTATGAAACTGTTAAATAAAATAATCAGAAATTAACAATGGATACGTTTTGGTTTGGATAGCATTCTGGGCAGCATAATGAATTCTTGCAGCTGTCCACTGTATCCAGCCTAGGGCCTGGGCCATTCCTTGGTCCAGTATAACCAAGTGTACCAGTTACTTACCTGTTACTCTCTGAGGAGCCATGTCTGCTCCAAGAGTGACGGATGGAATTACAGTGCCAGTGTTTGAGTAAACCAGTTTTACCTAATAAGGCTCCCACGGTGCAGGAGTAATGATACCCCCGATTCAGATACACCAAGCAGAGCTGAAAACAATTTAGACAAAAAGATGAAAACCTGTGGCATAAAAAGAATCAAGAACCCCATGCTGAGGTTGCTGAGATCTGCAGTACCTGAGAGATTCTGAAAAACGTAGGGCACACTCTTATAAATATATTACAGGATATTGCCATAATTATCCTATTTCATGATAAATTATTACTGATCTTTTTATTATGCCTAATTAATATATTAAACTTTATCATATGTATTCGTATACCCATGATGTACTCTATGTAATGGATACATTATATATGTGTGAAGATTACATAATGTGTATTGTATAACTACATATGTGTGTGTGTGTGTGTGTGTGTGTGTGTCTGTGTGTGTTTCAATTTTTAACCATAACTTCAGGCTCTATAAGGGCATCTTGGAATGTGTGTCCCATGAGTAAGAAGTAGCCACTCTGTCTACTGGCTGTTACATACATTCCTCTATTCTACCACCAACTCTCAGGAAACTCATCATTTTTGGTTTATATAGCTATTTTCTACCTATTTCTCAGGATGCGATTTAAGATTAACCTCACAAGAAATCTGAGTACCCCTGATTTGCACATGGGTGCTTGGAAGCATCTGTTTCCACCCAGAATTGCCTAACTTCCATGCACAGGAATTACCGCCTTCAGCGATTCCGTCTCCATGGACACGGTGCGCATGCTCCATGCTCCCTCTGCCTGTACTTCCTGTACTTTACCCTCGCTATAACTCCATCACAGGACTCTGGTTACGGCAGTGGACTCTTCTTTGAAAGCGCTGGAGGAGCCAACGGCCCAAGGAAGGCTTCTGGAAATATCCAGAAAGATCTTGGTGTTCCAGAAGGATGTTACGCCCTAGCTGGCACTGGACAAATGGCCAGAAAACGTGCAGGATCTAACATTATACAAAGGACAGTGTAAAAAGTGACCAGAAAGACTGGGATGTCTGAATTCCCAATCTCCTTCCAGTGTGTCTTGGGGAAAAGGAGTGGGAGAATGAGAAGGAATTTGAAAATTTTAATTGACCCAATTTGTCCAAAAGGGACCGTTTTTAAAGAAAAAGAGACCATTATCTTTAGATGTCAAGTGTAAGTCTTTCAGAAATCAATGGAAATGGAATTTCTAGAATAGTTCATGTCCTAGTTAAAAGCAATAAGGAAAACTTTAATTTTTTTGTACATCTTCATTATATTATATTAAATTGGCCTGGTTTTATCAATGAGACAAATTACCAGTTCAACACCTCTGCCAAAATGATTGTGTGTGAGCATGATAGATATTTAGGGAATCAGTAAATAAAGCCTGTAAGAAACATTTAACATTCTTAGCTTAGTGGTGACACATGCTTGTAATCTAACCACCCAGAAGGGTGAGGTACAAGGATTGAAAGTTCAAGGCCAGCTAGGACACATGGGAAGACTATTCCTCGTATAAGAATGTAAACCAATTGGGAAATGGCTCAGTCTGTAAGGTGTTGGCTGCACGTGCAGACTGAAGATCAGTTTGAGGCACTGGTGTAAAAGTCAAATGCTGTGTTATGTATCTGTATCCCTGCGGTAGGGCGGGAGCAAAGAGAGGTATGGAGACATGCAGACTCCTGGACCTCACTGGCCAGATAGCCTAGCTGAACTGGGGAGCTCCTGGTTCAATAAGAGATCCTTTCTCAAAAACTACAGTGGAGACAGATTGAGGAAGACATCTGATTTCAACCTCTGGACTCCACAAACATACCACATATATAACACATAACCAGAGAGACAGAGTCAGAGAGAGACACAGAGACACAGAGAGAAACACAGAGAGAGATTTAAACAAAAGATAGAAAATCAAAAAAGAACACAGAATTCCCCCAAAACAACAATTCAATCCCTTTTTTGTAGGCAATCCATATATTATATTTAGAACAAATTACCATAGGATAATATTTATGGAGTAGAAGCATTTTCATATTGTAAGTGAAGAACATTATCCAAGGTCACACCACTAGCAGTGGCCATAAGTCTAGCTCTGCACAATTACTAAGCCTGTGCATATTTCACATCTCAAACTATCTGAAACAAAGAACTCTACCTTTAAGTCACTGTAGTTAAAAAAAATCTATAATGCAAGATTCTATATGGAATATTGTATATAAACCCACAGCATAATTTCCTTTAAAAGTTATTGTTATGGTATGTGGGTGAAATGTTCCTCCAAAAGGCTGGTATCTTGAAGACGTGATTTTCACAGGTGATGCCAGAGGGGAGCTATAGGGAAGCAATGACATCACAAAAGACCTGATCTCATGAATCGATCACATTGATGGATTCCAATTTTAATTGACTGTTGAGAGGTAAGAGGTCGTAAGAAGCAAGTCATTGGAAACATGAGTATGAGGGATACATCTTCGTGCTGACCACTTCCTGCCACTGTGCTCTGCCTCTGGACCACCACAGGACAACGTCTTCTCTTCCTTGTTTTCCTGAAGTCATCTGTCTCTCCTTGAGCCCACAGTAATGGAACCAACCCACCATGAACTGAAACAATGAGCTAAAGTAAACCTTCTAAAGCTGTTTTTAACAGATATTCTCTCACAGGGACAAACATCAACACAAATGGGCCAGGATTCTATAAGTCACAAATTTAGTTCTTGTATTCATTATCTACCATCAGCTACGACAAACTATCTGAGATAAACTGCGGGGAGGGGTTTGTTTTAGCTCACGGTTTCAGAGATTTCCATTGTCAGATGTGTGTACTGTTGATTTGGAGACTGCAGCAAATCACAGTGGGAACAGGAGGAAGCAAAAGGTGAGTCTCTTCCCAGGGACCAAGAAGCCAAGAGAGAAAGAAGAAAGGACCGGGGTGCCAACACTCCCTTCAAGGACACCCCCACCCTGTGACCTGACTTCCCTTCCTTTTACCAGGCTCCACCTCTTCAGGAGTCCGCCACCTCTCAAACCCTGAGGACCAAGCTTAGCATAAGACCTTTAAGAGATACCCCATGTTCATACTACTACAGCATCTGTGTAACCCTGGGCATGTAATTTAGCCATCTGAGTTCAGCGCCTCCTCAACTGTAAGGTGACGGAGATAATCCTGATAGCAACAGAAATACCTTAAGCACAGTACACAGGATGAGAATCTGAAGTCACTATCGCTGTTGTTTCCATACAGAAGTATAGAGGAAAGAGAACGGACAGAGAATGTCATCTGCAGACAGGAACAGCCATCCAAATTGTGGACATGTCTGTTCCATCCAAATTGCATGGTGTTTTCTTGCGCTATTGAAATGTTTGTTTCCACTCAAAGAGTAGTCCTCTGTTCCCTTCTGTTGCTGTGAAATGAAGGACAGTGGGCAGTGTCTTTCCCCAGCAGCTGCTCCACAGCGAAGCACAGAGCACTAGACCACATCCTGGCTATGTGTCCCTAGAACTAGAAGTTCAGACACGATCCCTTCCTGGGTATTTCTGAGTGTTCCTGGTACTAGGATGTCCATATACAATAGAGCCCTATTCCTTGTGTGACAGGAAGTGGGCCAACGGAGAGAGCACACAGTTCGAAGCAAAACAGGGCAGTATATTGAACGTCGATGTTTCTGTTGATTGGACCTCAGCCAACAGGAAAGTGAGTTTATTCAATCATAGTTCACTGTGAAAAACACCCTCCCCCTACACTTCACATCACATTAAGTTGATGATGATTAAAAAAAAAAATGGTTGCACAGATAATGTGAACCAAGCCTGAACCATTGTAAATATTTGTCACTTTTCTCGGGATGTCAGGCACTGCCTGTTGGCTAGAATGCTGTCAGCCAGTGTTAATAACATAAAAAAGAACAAGGAGAGTTCTTTATATACTTTTTAGGAAAGTACACTTGAGGTTAAATGAAAAAATCATTTTTCTTTAAAGAAAACAAATCATCAAACACAAGACTACAGAGTCCACCTGACTTGTATTTCCCATCTACATTGCTTTTCACCCTCTCTAACATGTGCCTGACTCCAGCACATGTATGACATTTTGCCATTTAGTGCATGTTTTAAAATTAAAACGAAAGAGCCATCTTAGGAAAATAAAGGTAAATAAAGTCATCTGAGGTTTAAGTTACAACCTTTACTCTTTCAAGAGGCAGCTTTTCTTAGAAGATGGATCTGAATTAGAGAGCTATGTGATTTTTTAAAAATTACAATTTTAAATAAGAGAACTGTGACTGATTTACTAACAAGAGCCTGGGAGATAGCTCAGTAGTAAAGCACAGGTCTGCAAAGGTTCCATCCACAGCAGCCTGTGTTTACACATGAAAGGAAACAAATTCCTAATGAGTGTGTCTGACATTGCTAGGAAGCAGAAGTGACCATGCCTGTGAGGTCTTACTTACCACACCCAGTCCCTGGAAGAGGGTGGGATTAGCAGGTAACATTTTCTTATTTACTGATTTTTATCTGAAACCCATATTTTAAAAAACTAAATCAATTATTTTCCCAAACTACTGCCCACTAAAGTGGAATGCATTTAGGAAGAATTATATTCTGTTTAACCCTATGTCAGTCATTACGCCTCAGGACTAATTACCTCCTAAAATCAAAAATGTCAAAAACATGAATGTGTAGGAAGGCAAAGCCAGCAGAAATGGTGGGAGGGTGCTTATCCTTGGTGGCTGGGAAGAAATTTTCTCAGAGTGATGTCTCGCCTCCTGAAAGTCAGCTTCTCTGGCTCCAAAGACCCTACCCTATGCTCAGAAAATTAAACAGTTCCCAAGTAACTGTGGGAGGCATTTGGAATCTGGTGTCTATTTCTTTGTAGTTCTGCTTAGACACATGACCACAGGACTCATGTGTTTCTGTCACACTAAATGGCACCTTTGATGAGTTGGGCAAGAAAACCAGAAGGAGGGGCTGGAGAGATGGCTCAGTGGATAAGACCGCTGACTGCTCTTCCAGAGGTATTGAATTCCCAGCAACCACATGGTGTCTCACAACCATCTGTAATGGGATCTGATGCCCTCTCCTGGTGTGTCTGAAAACAGCTACAGTGTACTCACATACATAAAATAAATAAATATTTAACATAAAAAAGAAGAAGAAGAAAATCAGAAGGAACCAGAGATAACATTTGGATCATATGTGATACAGGGTCATCCCAGCAGAAACAGAATATCCTCTACCTTCCTCATAGCCCCATTCTTAGCACCAAGACGAGAGCTGAGTGTGCTGGGTGATCACTAGCTACCCTCATGAACAACTATGGAGGCCGTCATTTATACCCTAACCAAACAGCCTGGATAAATATGAAACTGAGACGGAGAAATCTGAGTCCTCGGATCCACACAGAAACTTCGTGGGAGAAGCGGAACAAGAGCTGTGTTCCTCATTCCGCCAACAGCCCCCATAGCTTGTTCTCCAGGAGCCCTGCAAACACTTCAGAGGCTTCCAGGTCACCTCTCTCAACATGGTGTACCACCAAAATTCTACTGCCTCAGAAACTGCAAGCTGGAACTGTCTTATGTACACCAAGAAGAAACCACTGCTAACTCGGGCCACGGTGCCTCCTTCATCCAGACCACGCTCTCATCCTCACTAAAGGAACTTTATTTGATATTAGGTACAGGTTTTATGTGTACCATACACACCCTTGAGTGTGCATCCAAAGGCAGGAAGTTAATTAAGAGAACCGAAAACATTTGCACTGAATTCCACCTGTCAGGATCAGTTTTTGATCCAGTCGCAGCTAGTTTATGATTACACGTTTGCACACGTCACTTTTGTTCCCTTATGGTCATTAATCATGCAGCACTTCTTAAAGCCATAAGAGACCACAACCCCACAGGCGAGGGGCTGAGAGGACCTGACAGACTCCAGACTGCAGAAAGATGCTACACCCCTCGGGGATATCACGGCTCCCACTTCGGCCCCAGAACCATTTGCTCACAGAGATCAAAGTAGTGCTTCGTATTGTCGCTGGAATTTTCTTTCAAGCACTCAGTGGGCATCGTGAAACTGTTTGTATCTCGTGTAGTGACCACTACAGATCAACAGTGATGTGAGACACAGTCAGCTGTCAGAGAGTTCTCCATGTGTGTGCTTTTTGGAATTGATAAAAGACAATGCCCATCCATCCATTACCTGTGCTCTGTCTTCCCACAGAGTGCAAAGGCAGGAGTGTTGCTTAGTGTATTCGTTGCTTTGTCTTCAGTCCCAGAGAGAGGTGAATGACCAGGCAACCAGTTCACACTGACCAAAAATGTGATTAAATTAATTCATAAAGTCCATCAAGTTTCTATTTTGAAGGCCTTTGTTTGCAGTTAAAATGTTCTTCTCCAGGCTATGGATCCACTATAAGGTGCTTACATAGCATCCAAAAGACCTTGAATTCAATCCCTGGTACTAAAAATTAAAGCATGAAATAAAGTTTTACTTTCTTTTGCTTAAAAAAGTATTTAGAGGTATATCTCGGTGATGGAGTATATATTTAGCTGTAGATACATTCTCTCTCTCTCTCTCTCTCTCTCTCTCTCTCTCTCTCTCTCCTCATATACACAGAGGCAGACAGAAAACAGAAAATAAGGTTGAGAAGATGGCTCTGTTAATAACGTATTTTCTATGCACACGTAGTGACCTGGGTTTGATCCTGAAGAACTCAAATATCTGGGCTTGATAACATTCCTATATGACTCACTGAAGGATCTTTGAAGCTTGAATCAGTGAGTTCCAGGTCCAGTGCAAGACCCTGTTTCAGTAAACATGGTATAAAGTGATTGAGAAAGTTGCCTAATTTCAACCTCTGGCCTCCACATGTATGAATGCACATATCACACACACATATGTAAACCTGCACACACAAGTGCACACATACAAACACATGCACAAAAAGTATGCTTTTTTAATGTTGTGATATAATCTCTTTCTTTTGTAAAGAGTATTAATAACTAGAAAGAAATACAGATGCTAAGTGGTGGTGAGGAGGATTTCTGAGTTCGAGCACAGCCTGGTCTACAGTGAGTTTCCAGGAAATCCAAGACTACACAGAGAAACCCCATCTCAAAAACCAAACGAACAATAAAAATTAAACAAACAAAAAGAAAGGGGGGAAAAAACGAAAAGAAAAACATCTCTATGGTAAGTTATTCATAATTGATTTTTTTCTCCTTTTATTTACCTTTATTTTCTAAGATAAGCCTTGTTGTTTATTATTTATAATGCATCCATGTTTCTGCATGCTATTTAAATGCATTTACCTTATTTTTTATGTATCAATAGGTTAAAAACTCCATATTGCATCCTGTCAATTATTTTTGCATTGACTCTTCAGTAAGCAAATTTTCAAGCATGTTGGTATTAGAGAGTGCTTAAAATGCTTTCTACGCTCTAAAATACTTGAAAGGAGTCCAAATTAGCATACATTTGACTCAAACAAAAGCTCTCCACAAACCACAGGCTTGGGTTATATTCTCCCAAGTTATGCAGTGAGCCTTCCCAGGCATGAGCAGAAACTCTCTTTGATCTCATGACTCTGATTTGGGGCACTGTGGGCTTGTGGATCCTCTCTGTTTGGTACAACTCAAAAGCACACAGCCAAGTTAAGAAAATAAGAGAGTAGTTAGTACTCATCTCAGATGGTTCACCTTCAATCTAGACTGGGCAAGGGGCTTTCCTGGCTACATGTTCATCATTGTGTCAAGCTATCTGACAGAAGCAACTTAAGGGAGGAAAGATGCTTGTGGCTCATCAGTAGAGATTTCAATGCATCCGAAACGAGGCAGGCCTGTCAGCTGGAGCAGTTTCATCACTGGGGGCAGAAGTGCTAAGGAAGTAGGCTCATCACATCATGGTGGACCAAGAAAGGCTATACCTGCCCAGCATCCATCAGTAATATCTCACTTCTGCCAACCAAGCTTTGCCAGCAAACCCTGCAGAGCTCTCAGAGCCAGAAGTTAGGGGGCCAAACATTTAGAAGAGGAACACAGAGGCCATTTTTAATTCAAACCTTAATAAGTGGAGGGTTTGGTCTCCAAAGTCCAGGTGCTGAGGTAAAATGCCTAGGACCTCAGAAGGAGGCTGTATTTACAAACAGTCTGTTGTTGTTGTTGGATATTTTATGTATTTACATTTCAAATGGTATCCCCTTTCCAGGTTCCCCCTTCCCCTTGAATCAACAAAGTATCTTTTAAGGGGAAATTGAGGTAAAGCAAGGCACTAGTGTGGGCTTTAATCAGACCCGACAGTATCTGTGTAGGACAGGGTTAGGCTCAGACACACACAGAAGGAAAACCATGTGGGGGTAGGAAGGAGATGGCCACCTTTAAGTCAAGGAGAAACTAAAGCACCTTGACCTTGGACTGTCATCCTCCAGGAAATTGCCATTTAATCCACCATCTCTGTATGTGGTACTCTGCTATGCCACCAAGTTGACTGTTAGAGAGGCTAACATGAGAGCAAAGAGAATCTCTGCCAGTGTTTGTGAAGGCTCTCCACAGATCACATAACTTGAGAGAACATAGCTGTCTAACAGAAACCATTTGTGATAGGAGTCAGCAGGACTCTTCTTTTAAGAGCCTTTAAAGAGTAAAAGGCTTATCTGGTTCCCCACGACCTGTGACAGATGCAGCTTATAGTAGAGGTCAAATAAGGAGGCAGTAATTTTTTCTATCAAACACTAGCTTCAAAAGTCTTAGTTATGTTTTCAAGTTCCTTGCCCACCAAGTCTCCACAGTTACTAGAGTTCAGGATTGGAATTCAAAGTCCAACCATAACTTTTCTTAAGAGTCAAGTAAATTAGGGGCAGGCAACAAAAAAATGGAAATTCAGATGCCTAGAAAACATAACACTTTGTTAACCAGCCCTTCTATAACTGTTCTAAGCTCACGGTGCCTAACAAGATAGAAAGAAAAGTATGTGTGTATAGCAGAGGAAAAGGAAGTGGGTAAACTATTAACCTGACACTCTCTGCTGGCTAAACGTAGATAATGGATTCATTACCTCAGCTCCCAGCCCCTCCTGAGCAGTATGGGTTTGATTGTCCTCTTGCCTACAGATAATTCTCCATCAAAATTGAATCTGTCAGCGAGTCCTCAATTTTATAAACTATGCAGGCAGGGGAAGCGATCAGGTCAGGCAACTGTGGGGAGGAAAGAGGTTATCTTTCCCAGGGCTATAACACCAAGCCCAAGCTGCTTTTCTTTTTTTAACCTGGCTGTGGCTGTGACCACGGTCCCATAGTGACATCAGCTGGCCAGATTCCCCAATAGCAGCCTCTGAGAAGAGGAAATGGCTCAGAGCAAAGCACTGTGTTCTCTCAAATCTGCCATTTCTGGTAGAATTATGTGCTGCAGGAGGCACAGAAAGTCCTGTGTCTGTGACAAATCTCAGGCAGATACATAACTGCACAGATCTCTGGCTTTTAGGGTCTGTGTTGGTCTTCAAAATGCACCATTGTTGCTAATGCTTCATTGTCAACCAACAGACTTCTTCAGGACACTTGTGCACCCATGTCTCCTGGAGTTGGGTCGGGATGCTCTCCTGCGTCACCAGAAGATGCAGTGTGAGAGAAACAGCAACACCTGGAGGTTAGTTTGTGCACAATAGGTGAAGAAAAGAAACAAAGAATACCAAGTTATATCTAGTCCTTTAACTGTGAGCTCCAGAACACCTCTCTTGCAGAAGCCCAAACAAGGGTCTTAAGAATTCCTTTACAAACACATTCACTTTTGCTTCTGATTTTGTTCCCATAATCTTAGTGTTTTCTTTTTCTCGAAGAGGATCCCTCAGATTATGTAAGCTTCAGATTGAAAAAAATAGTGAGATCCTTACTTCTGACACTGTATGTCTGGTGTAGCTGTTAGACGGTCCTCTGTCCAGGACGGTCCTAGGTACTGTGGAGTAACGGAGAAGATACGCTTCTAAAGATGTCCTGTTTCATTAAGGAGCCCCCAGAAGTTCATGAAACAACTAAGATTTAATTAATAACCAAACAAAATGGTTAAGATTAGAGACATAATAACCTGGGAACTCAAGAAACAGAGATAACAGAGGTTATTAAACAACTGGAAAGCTAGGCATAATGGTGGACACCTGCAATCCCAGCCTTAGAAATGATACGGGAAGACTGGGGGTTTGAGGTCATCTTCACCACAAATTAACTGAGGCCAGGCTAGGCCATGAGAAATCATCTAAAAAACATAATATAAAACAAAATGCAGCCATAAAATTATGAGCAATAAATAAAAAATTAATCAAGAAGAGCATGAGTGGGAGCCACAGAATGCTGGAAAGAGAAACTTTGAGTGAACACGTACGGAGAAACGGGGAGAATCTGGGCTGATTGCTAGGAGTGAGCGCCATTGGGAGAAATGAGATGTGGCCAGAATTTTTGAAAATCAGAAAGGCCTGGAAAATTTGGACCTGAATTAGCAATCTCAAGTGTAGATGACCTCAAGAAGGACCAGTGACATTGGACACGACCTCTGCAGTTTCCTAACAGCTGGCCGGTAGCATCAGCATTGAATGCACGGAGACTGATCCAGTAGGGGGAGTTGGACCAGGTGTCTAGTGGCCACAGCTAAAGCATCCAATCGTTACTCCTCCTGCTGTGCAGCTATGCACAGTGACCTTTGGGAAAGGTCTGCAGGTCCTGTCTGCAGTGTCTGTGGAACATCATTCTAAGTCATGCATGATGAGCACTCCCCTTACACTGCCTTTCAAACTGTTTCAGACCCTGGAACAGTGTACATTCCCAATCTTCAAATACCTATAACATGTGCTGTATCTTTTTCAGATTTGTTTTTACTGGGCAGTGTGTGTGTGCGCACATGTGTGTGTGTGTGTGTGTGTGTGTGTGTGTGTGTGTGTGTACATGTGTACTGGAATATGAGTACAGATATCCACATAGTCCAGAAGAGAATGATGGATCCCCTAGAACTAGAGTTAGAGACTGTTGTGAGCTGCCCCACATGGGCACCAGAAACCAAACTCAGGTCCACTGTAAGAGCTATACAAACTCTTAACAACTGAGCTATCGTTTCATCCCCAGCTTCTAATATTTATAAGTAACCCCATGCCTCATAGATTAAAGGTAAATAAGGCCTTACATATCAGTATATCAAGATTTTGAAATAGTCCCTAAAAAAGTATAACCGCCTTCTGTCATAGCCCAGAGCATACCAGCACTCCACTATGAATAAATCCAATGCCACATTAAACCTTCTTAAAGTCAGAAGTTGTAACCCATTTTCTAGTATACCCTACTGTTCTGGTTCGTTTTTGTTGGCTTGGCAAAGACAACAGTCATCAGGGGAGGGGGATCCTCAATTGCAATATTGCCTCCATCAGACTGGCATTGTCTTAGTCACTGTTGTATTACCATGACAAGACAGCACAACCAAGGTCACTCTTGTGAAATAAAACATTCAAGTGGAGAGTTACTTACAAGTCCAGAAAGTTAGTCCATCATAGGTGAAGCCATTTCTGGACACACGATCCTGGGTTGTACAAGAAAGTAGGCTAAGCAAGCAAGCCATGGGGAGCAAGCCAATCAGCAGTGTTCCCCCATGATCTCTACTTCAGTTCCTGTTTTGAGTTCCTGTCTTGTCTTCCTCTGGTGATGGACTATAAGTGGAAGCCAAACAAACCCTTTTCACTACAAGATGGTTTTGGTCCATGTTTTTATCATAGCACCAAAAAATCAAACTAACACCTGCAGTGCACAACTATTGCCCAGTGCATAGGCAGATGCTTGGTGTGTGGCTAGATGGGCCTCGAATATAATAAAAAGATGGGAATTCTCATGGCATAGTTCTGATAGGAGTGGACCCACTTACAGCCAGGACCAAGAGCAGAAAGGCATTGAGCAAATGGGGTCAAGAGGAGAGGACACCCATCAAATGCTAGCAAAGAAGACCATATATTCCTAAGGGAGGATTGCTGAAGACAAACTTACCTTCTCTCCTGGCTTGGGTACCACTTCTAACAACAACCAAGGCCCTGGATAAAACCATAGCATCATCAGACCACGTCTTAGACCCATGATGCAGTGGTGAATGGATTAGTAGGTCCACACGCAGTACTCAGCACACAGTGGGACAATATGGGCTGGCTGACCCATCCACTAAGGCTCTGCTCTTGGTGTTCTGTATATACAGTCACACTTCACATCAACAGAGTCAAGCAACTTCAGGTTGAATATATTCAAAATAAAATGACTGAGCCTGCACTGAACATGTACGAGTTCTTTTCTTGTCATAAATTTCTAGCCAATAAGGTATGGCAACTACTCACAAGGCATTTGCCTGGCATTAGATATTCTAGGTAATCTAAAAGCAGTGTAAAATGCACAGAATACACAGAGGTTATATGCAAACATTAAATCCTAAAGGATTTGTTTGTCTCTGGATTTGGGTTTCTAGGTAGGTGAAATGCCAGGAACCAATGTCCCTTGCATACCAAAAGACAACTATATTAACCCCTTTTATCCTTGTGATTACTATTATTTCTAAAGTATCCCACTGTACTGGACGGGTGGGATGTAAAACCTAAACACAGAGATGGGAAGTCAGTTGCTCTGGGCTACACTCCTAATAAATATCAACAATAATGTGGAGTAAGATAAGCCAGATGCCAAAGCGTATTTCTTAGCAGGAGAATAGATAAAAACGTGGCATGTACATACAAAGAAACACTAACCATCAGTAAGAAAGAACAAAGTAATGATACACGGGACAGCATAGACGGGTCTCAGAGAGATTATGGGGAGATGAAAAAACCATGGATTTCATATTATTCTAGATTGGTCAGATTCTAGACAATGTTAATGTCTAGTGGCAGAAAGCAGATCACTGATGGCCTGGGGAGAGACATGGAAGATGAGGTAGAGGGAAGATGAGAAGAGTTTGGGAGTGATGGGTATGTTCGTTATCTTGATTGTGGTGATGGCTTCATGGGCATATTCATATGTCAAAACACATCGGATTGCACCATTTAAATATATGAAATGCAATGGATGTCGTCAGCCCTCAACAAAATAGTAGAAATGTTTTAAAGGGTTCTCAGTTTTGTGAAAGTTTCGACAGCAGAAAAAAAAATTAATGAGTGGGGTTGGAAGTCCATGCAGTGGCTGGTTCCTCCTGGAATGAACAACTAAGAAGCTACCAAAGAGATGCGGTATCGCCTCCCAACCCAGGTCCTGCTGTCTAGACAGGGCTTTTCTGCCTGTGGAAGTTTGTTGAGTTGAATGTTTACAGTGAATACACTGTTCCATGCACATGCTATCCAGAAGTTAAAAGATTTTAAGAGCTGGAGAGATGGCTCAGTGCTTGAGAGAACTTGCTCCTCTTACAGAGGACTGGGGTTTGGTTTCCAGCATCTATATAGTGACTGACAACCATCTGTAACTCCAGTTCCAGAGAGTCCAACAACATCTTTTAGCTTACTTGGGTACCAGGCACACATAGTGCACAGACATGCAGGCAGAACACCCAGACCTATAAAATAAAAAATAAAAGAAAATGTATAAAAACAAGAAATGGAAGCCTGGTAGTAGTGGACACATTTAATTCTAGTACTAAGAAGGCCGAGGCAGGGCAGCAAGGGCTACACAGAGAAGCCCTGTCTCAAATAAAAGAAGAAAAAAAAAGGAAGGAAGGAAGGATGAAAGGAAGGAAGGAAGAGGGAGAAGGCAGAGAAAGAGGGAGGAAGAAAGAAAAATTCTAGACAGATTTTTTTCTTAAACCACCACTTTCACAATTTAGTGTTTTTAAAAAGAAAACCCTATTTTCATTGACTGGTTAACATGTGAGCATCACGTACATGTATGTATGTATGTGTATGTTTACGCATGTGTGTATGTGTGGTATATGCTATATGCCCAAGTATGCTGGGAGATAGATGCACGGAGGCCTGGTTTATAACTTCCCCCCTTATTCTATAGATAGATCTCTCACTAACCTGTTGTAACCAGTTACTCCAGGAAAGAGTCCTGGCTGTGTTCCCTACAGCACTGGGGTTAAAGCATGACAATTGTTTACATGGGTACCGGGATCTGAACTCAGGTGCTCACACAACTTATTTTAAAAAAATAGCATTTAACTGCTTCCAAAGGGTGAGTCTTGATCATCATGGCAGAGGCCACAGCCACAGGCAGGCAGGCAGGCATGGTAGAACAGGAGTTGAGAGCTTACATCTAATTCACAACTACAAGGCAGAGAGAGAACCTTAAAGCACCCCCTGGTAACACATCTCCAATAAGTCCAAGGCTCCATACCCTTTTCATCCAGTTTCACCAAATGAGAACCAAGTATTCAAACCACCATAGCAATTCTTTAGAATGGAGGGAAAGGACATGAAGAGAAAGAAGGAGTGTTGGGTAAGGCAATGAAGAGAAAGGGTAGGAACAAATGCCATTAAGATATATTGTGTACACATATGAACTTTGCAATGAATAAAAAGAAACGAGAAACAGACAAAAATCAAAACCTAGATATTGAATTGTTGTCAAGCAGCTGTTTATCATGAACTATAAGGAGAGAGAGAAAATAAGCTAAAAGAATTTAGGTGTATCAATTACTTACGTTTTGCTGCGATAAGACACCATGAATGACCATGACAACTTATATAAGAAAGCATTTGATTTGTCTTATGGTTCTCAAGGGTTAGAATCCATGGTGGTGGAGCAAAAGGGACAGAAAAAGCTGGGACTCACTTCTTGAACCAAAGCAGGAGGCACAAGCACACTGGGAATGGGACAACTCTTTCTGAAACATTAAAGCCCACCCTGTGACATACTTTCTTCAGCAAGAAGATGCCTTCTAGTCCTCCCCAAATGACCACCAACTGGAGACCAAGAACTCAAAAGCCTGGGACTTATGGGGACACATTATTCATGCCATTATAGTAGGTAATACAAAGAAGCTAGGCCTGACTACATTTTAAAATAAAACTATTTCTTATTTTTGGGCTTGTCTGATATCTGACATAGTACATTTTAAGAAATACCTTCTAGGATTTCTTAATTTCTAAGATGGATATCTAATAAAATGGTTCATCAAGAGAAGCTAAAATAACTTAAAAGAAAATAAGACAGAGCCCTGTGTGGTGGTTAATCTTGATTGTTAGCTAAATGAAATTTAGAGTCACCATAGAATCAAGCCTCTGGGCATGTCTGGGAGGGATTGGCTAGATTAGGCTAATTGAGTTGGGAAGACTCGCCTCAAATGTGGACATCACAGTTCCATGGGATTGGGTCCCAAAGTGAATAAAAAGGAGCAAATGATTTGAGCATCAGCATCCATCACTCTCTGTTCACTGACTGTGTGTGCACTGTGAAGAGCTACTTCCTGTCTCCTCACCATCATGAGAGACTGTATCCCCTTCAAGTGTAAGCCAAGCCCTTCTTCCCTTGAGTTGCTTCTTGTTAGGGAAGTGATGAAAAAAAATAACAATATTGTAAGGTTTTAAAGGAGTTATGTTAGCTCAAGTGAATGAGATAGACACTACATAATGAAAGGAAGCTTTCAAAATACCCCAAAACAACCCAGTAAGAGACAGGTGAAAGGTTATTCAGTTACAAACCAGAACTACAAGATGAAGGCAAAGACCACAGTGACTCATACTCGGGTATTAAAACTGAGCCTTAGGCTAGAACGTGGTAACATGTTTCATATTCCACCACTGAATTCTTTCAACCAGTGTGCCTTTACCCTTTCTTCATCATTTAATTTTTATTTATTTATTTACTATGTGTGTGTGTACATATATAAGTCTGAGAAAAACTTCTGAGGGTTGGTTCTTTCCTTCCACCATGTGGGTCGCAAGGATCAAACTCTCTCAAGTCATCAGTCCTAGTGGCAAGTAAGCCCACTGGGCCATCTCATCAGCCCTCTTTTAAATTTGTAAAAATATCTCTCTAATTAACATACTGAACTCTGCTATTTAAATCATACAACTTGATATGCAGCAATCGTAAAATCATCACCACCATCAGCAAAATGAATATCCTATAGCAGTCATTGCATGAGTCCTTGTCACAAAAATGCCCTATGACTTCCTTTGCTGTGACAGACTTAGTTTCTGCCTTCCTGATGAGTCCGCCTTACTGAAACCACAGCATCCGCCCCATGGTGGTCCATGCATTTAACCAGTTAAGGTGCTGTGATGACTAACCTCATCAGCTGTGTATTTGGAATCACCGTGGAAACAAGCCTGTGGGCCCCTGGACGTTGAAGAGGAGCCTAAAATCAAACCAGATGCAGTTTCGGGGCAAACGTATTCCACATCGCAGCCTCATAGGCATTGCTATGACCACAGGGTATGTACTAAAGCGGACTGCATTTTGGTTTCTGTTTTTTAAAATGGCTGCAGTAACTATTCTAGCCTTCTGTGCTCTTCTAGGGCCTTCCTTCTCCCTTTCCCTTGATGCTGAGCAGTCTTGATAAATAGGACGTGATAGAAATGTCACTGTGAGACGTTCCAGTCTGGGCCAGTTTGGAAGTAAATTTTTCAAAGCGTCATTGAACTGTATGAAAGCTGCAGCTCTTCCCTCATACATAAAGCTTTAAGAGTCCCCCAGTCATCCCCACCAGGCAGACAAAGTGTGAAACACAACATGAGCACCCCTTGAAGTGAATCAGAAAGGAGACCACAATGAAGCCAGATTTGGATACTCCCCGTTTGTCTGGAACTGTCACCAAACTGGTAATGACAAATAGTTTCTTCCTTCATTAGGTTAATAGCTCTACTTTCATTAATTCAGACACCGGGAGACAATCTAGCTCACTGATAGGGTATAATCTAATAAATAGAAAGATGCTTCATAGAATGCTTTAGACAAGAAATAAGAGAACAATTCTCTTGTTGAGAAAACAGTAATAACTCTATAACAGGTAGACAATATGTTTGAGTTAACTGTTGAAAAATAAACAGGAATTTGCCCAGTAGGCAAGAAACATTCAAATAAATAATGGCCAGCTATGGCTATCTAGGTGACAGAGAAACAAACAACCCACCAAACAATGATAAATAGCCCAAACAAGATAAAAATGTAATTGTCTGTCATATAGAAGCATCTAGAACCAACACTACTGCATCCTATGATCAGTGAGTTGGGCTTTGGGTTTTGCTGCTGTGATGCTGTCTGGCTTTCTCCTCGTGCCCCATGGTGGTCAGTGTAGTCTACACTGTAGGAAGTCAGGGGAATCAGTGTCACCTTGTGTAACACGTGAGCCTAAATCCTATTCACTGCATCTGGGCTCCATAGAAAATGTGCTCTTTGTTCTCTTCAGCTTGCAGGCCCACAGAAGAACCAATGGCTCTAGGACTAAGAAGGAAGCAGGGGTTGTGAGCAGTCGGCATTGCTGGAAACTCGGCCTGTGCAGGACCCTCCAGGGATAGAGCTGCTGGAGCTTTGGCAAATGCTTCTGAGCATCTCAGGGCCAAGTCGAATTGCCACACTTTTGTCCAGTTTGTTTTCTACAAAAAATGCCTAAAAAATACATGTTCCTGTTAAGAGAGATGGCTTCCATTGACACGTGTCTTCTTTTTTGGCCTTTGTCTCAATGCAGGCAACGGAGAAATGGCAGCCATCTTCGAACCACTAAGAGAGCCCTGCTGCCATGGCAGAACAAGAGGACAGGAAGACAGAGATCCCCCAAGCTCTGAGGCGCGTGACTAGAATGAGTTGCTATGTACAGCCCAGCAACAGGATTTTACTATGTAAGACACTCCCCTGCTGAAGCCAGTGTTCTTAAGCTTCTGATGTAGTCAGCCAAATAAAATCTTGCACAATTGAACAATTGTTATGAAAATAATCCTGTTCCAGAAGCAGACATCTGAGGTCTGTAATGAGTCTCTTAAAACACTTTTTTGAGAGACTTGGTGAGACAAAGATGGGGTGTGGGCATAGACGTGAACTAGTGTACAATAAACAGAGGCTAGTGCAGAGATGTTAATACGCATTTGGAAAAATACTAGGTCTCTCTATGGGCTTCTATCTGGGGTCACAAATTTAGGTCCCTTCAGAGGTCACATGTGAAACAGAAAATATGAGCTAACTGAGATGAAACATGGCAGTTAATCCCCTGCCTTAGCCATGGGGATGGTGGAAAAACTTCAGGTGTTGCTGAACCAGAAAAAGGATGGTCTCTCTTCCAGAGAAGACAGAGATTTCCAGCTCTCTTCTTAGCCCAAGCAGAAATGGATGCTTTCCTCCAGGACAGCTAATCTGTGTTTGCATGTTACATCCCGGGACTGACAGTGGATTCAAAAAAAAAAAAAATGTATACTGCCTAGATGCATGTCATGCTTAAAAAAAAAAAAAAAAAAAACCCACCTGCAGACAGAGCTGGGCTTGCTGGGTTCAGGTTTCTCACTCTCCAGTTGAACTCTGTAACCATAATCCAAAAACTGGTGTTTGTCTTCAGAAAATGAACATATACATTTTCTTTTCCAGTTATTCACTGAACAAAACTAAGGACAAAGGGGATCCATGGGGCTCAGCAATGGCCAGGGGAGGACACATCAGAGACATACATCAGAGGTAGGACGCACACCTTTGTTAACCTCTGCAAACCTGCGAAAAGAACGGAGATGGGAACAAGCACTCTCTCTTCCATAGTGGGGATTGAGCCTCGAAACAAAGAGACTCTAACTTGAAGATGAAGTTTAGCTTGTTTTCACTCCTCCTCAGTTGTCTCCCTCTTTGGAAAGTCTGAAGACACAGGAAAGCCAATGAAGAGAAGAGAACAGGGAAGAAGCCCCGCCCATCATCTCACCTCCACAGGGAGTTAAGGAGCGAGAGAAGTCAGGGACTGCATGCCACCCTGCTAGACAAGGGGAAGAGAAAACCACGAGATTGTCCTCAGTGGGACTTGGAGGATACATAAAGAAGGTGGTGACCAAGAGGACAGTTAAGTAAGAAACAAATCAAATCCCTGAACAATTTTTATTTAGAGACTTGTCCTTTAGCGTCACCAGTCATTCAGGATGGGACAGCTGTCATGTTGCTTAGAACATTGAATTGTGGAGTGTGCTAGAAGTTTCTAAATCAGATTTTAGCTGTGGCACTCTTTGGGTTTCTATTTCTTCACTTGCACTCTAGGAACCTGGGTCTGAGGAAGGGGTCCACCTTCTTGTACCTGATACTACAGCTTGTCTCTGTGCTCAGATCTTTTGATAAACAAAGACTGTTTGGGATTTTACTTTAAAAAAACAAAATATATAAGAGCTGCAACAGTCTGATTCTTCATGGGACTTTATTGTGTTATTGCCTCTTCATTCTCTATGTGTGTATACATGTAAGCATGTATGTATGTATATGCATAATAGCTATATAACATTATATATGTATGTACATATACATAAAATTTCCCATAGTAAATATTTTCAAAGAACTATTACATTGTCATTTAATGTACAAAACAGATCATATGCAGAGCTTAAGATTTGTCAAACATCCTTGCAGTATTTTGCATCCTTGCTAAGAACCCTTTCCAAGAAATCTTTGGTGGGTGATTTGCAGTTGGCCAAACACTTCCAATGGAAAGGAGCACATGTGTTTTGAAACCAGGCATAGCTGTTTTCAAGAACATAACGTTTATCTGGATCCCAAATACAAGTACAAGAGAGAAGGAGAACCATCCTTAATTTCATGAAAGTATTTTTAGCCTTCTAATTTTACTTAGTGCCTTTTCAAATAATTCTAAGTAAGTTTCAGAGTCTGGTCTTCTGCATCACACCAGCGTATGCTGCAGAGTCTGCTAGACAGGTGCTAAGGGCTATGTTTCCATCCTCTGGGTCTAAAAGACGTGAGCAAACTGTTTAAGCAAAATTAAGATACCTACAGGCAAAACCTGACAAAGCGTCGCGCACGGAGCTACATAATGGATTGAGAAATTTTTAATATCATGACACTCTCCAGCTTCACCTACCTGGCAGCTCCACATCAGCTGTTATTAATTTAACACGGGAGAGCCTGGCAAGAGCTTCGAGCTATCGAGAGCACACAAATCAGGGACGGAGGTGGCAAAACCTCCTCAGAGATTCTTGTTCACAAACTTTATGGGAATTTGAAAAATGCCCCTCAGTTTGCAGGATGCTTGATGGAAAATCAAGCAAGGGTTGGAAACACATATTTTTTTTTTTCCTGTTGCCAGATTTCAAAGCAGAAACAGCTCTAAGACGTGGGCGGGCAGGCTGTCTGTGGAATTTCAAACAGCAACACCTGCCATTCCGACTTTACTTAGCATCACCGTCTTTAATTAAAAAGTCCTATACCCAGCCTCAGTTGTTCTGAGATACAGACATCTGGGCACAACTAAGCTGGTCAAGTGAAGGGCAAAACTGAATGTACCACCCTGCAAGCCAGTTTTCATAGGACTAAAAACGACTTTGAGCCTTGCTACAGTTTAAACATGGATAGTTACACACACACACACACACACACACACACACACACACACACACACAAATGTCCACATACTAAAGATTACCACTGCTTGGAGACGGTATAGGTTTTAAGAGGTAGACCCTAAATCACGTCTTGTAGCACACACCTGCAATCTCGGCGTTCAAGGGCAGAATGGGTTTGCTCTTTCCATCTACCTTAAAATGGGTAGTTGGTATCAAACTCGGGTCACCAGGCTTGTGAGGTAAGCCCCGTTAGCCACCAAGCTACCTTGCAGGCCTCATAACCTAGAAAATCTTCCATTTCTCTAAAGGACTACTCTCTCTGTAGCAACCTGAAAATCAGTTTCTTCACCCTTCTTTGAGTGCCTGTCTCCTCTTCTGTAATTGGAACTAATAATGGGGTTTTCTGCCAGGAGATGGTGGTAGGCACCTTTAAAATACCTTCAATCCCAGCACTCAGGAGGCAGAGGCTTGGAGGTCAAGGCCAGCCAAGGCTACAAGAAGAAAACCTCACTCTCATAAGTAAATAAATAGGAATTTGCATCAAAGGCTGTTCTGAGAATTAACGTATTGATAGCAATAAAAATTTAGAACAGAGTTCAACAGGTAGCAATGACCAATGACTATTCGGTGACCCAAAGATAATGATGGTGAAGAGGAAGAGGAGGATGGGGAAGAGGACCATCCATGACAATTGAGATAAGAGGATGATGCCATCCCTGAGTTCAAATGTGGTTTAGGTGACCCATGCATGACTAGTTCGGAGACTGGTGGAAGAAATCTTTTGGTAAACTGGTTGTAGTTGTCTGGGACATTTCTATTTGCAATGCTCTACTCCCCAGAAAGAAAAAAAAAGATGCTATAATTTTTGGTTTATGATGTTTCCTCAAAGACAAGGCTTGAGAACTGTCTGAAAAGGAGGCCTGAGATGGAGGCAGCTCTGGCCCCAGAAGAGGCAAAGGCGGAGATTCATGATCAAAATTTGCCCAACACTATCATTACCAGGATCATCAAGGAGGCACTCCCTGATGGCGTCAACATCTCCAAGAAGGCCTGAAATGCCATCTTCTGCACCACCAGTGTGGTCTGCATGCCACAACTTCTCAATGAAAGGGAAATGCAAGACTTTCCATGCCAGTGATGTGCTATCAGTCATGGAAAAGATGGAGGTCCAGCGGTTCCTAACACCACTGAAAGAAACTCTAGAAACATACAGGCTGGAGCAGAAAGACAAGAAGGAAGCGGCTTCAGAGGAGAAAAAAAAGACAAAAAAGCAAATTCCGACGAGCAGGACAAAAGCAGGGAGGAGGAGGAAGATGCAGACTGGATGAGGAAGAACAGAAAGAAGAGGAGGAGGTAGACAGCCGAGTGAAGGGTGTGGTTACACTGAGGCACAGTAAGGACCGAGTGACATCCTGAGATGTGTTTATGTGAAAGGCAGAGCTATCTTCCACACTGGAGCCTGAGATCAGAATGAAAACTGACCAGAAAGAAGAAAGATCAAAACCAAAACAAACAAACAAACAAACAAACAAAACAAAAACACCCGAGACTTAATAGCATCTGCACATTTCACCTCTTTATCCACTTATCATTGTCCTGGGTCTTTGCATGTCTGTTTGTTCTTTCAATAAATGTACTCACTTGATGCCCACTCAGCTCCAAACCAGGGCCAGGTGCTGATGAATGAATGGCAAACAGGATGCCCTTTGTGTCCTCAGAGGTTTATAGACCAAAGGCAGAGAGACCCTGTGTGTCCTCAGAAGTTTATAGACCAGATAAGAAGGTATCCTCAATGGAATTGGGGAAAACAAAGTGGGCTGATTTTGACTCATCATTTTACCATGGGTTCAATCCCAAGCACTCAGTCTAGAAGGGATGAGTAAGTCTTGCATGGGAGTATTGCCAAAGGTTTCCATGACAACATAGGATCTTGGCTCCAGGGAGGAATCTGACCACGGTAAAGAAAACTATAGCTACAGGGTCCCGGAGGCCAGAGAGCACCTAAAGCTTCCAGAAGCTGCAAAAAGACAAGCAGGGCTGAGACAGAGCATGCCAGTCAGGAAATAATATCAAAAGAAGTAATGTTATAAGTGAACTAAGTCATCAGGCCACAGTCTCCCAACTAAGTTCTAAGTCCTATGGGACAGTTTCTGCATAAGAAATAGAATAGTAAATTGGTAGCTTGAGACTTCTGAATGGAAGGCAGATGGCAGGGAGTGTGGTGGCTACTGGGACCCTGAGAACCAGAGAATCTTACATATCCTGTAATGATGGGGTATGCCAAGGCATAAGTGGCAAGTGACAAAGAGGGGGCTATAAAGATAGATACAAAAGTGTGGGCTCATTAGCATAATGTCACCGTAACAAACTTCTGTGATAGCTGAGTCAGCAGGCTCGGGAAATAACCAGTTTGTAAGGAGAGGGGGTTGGTTAGGACTCACAGTTTTGGGGATCCCAATATGTGGCTGATTGGCCCTGTGGCTTTTGGTCTGTGGTAAGGCAGCACATTATGTTGGGATTGCATGGTAGAAGAGGCCTGGTTTCCTTATGGCAGAGAAAGATGATAGAAAGATAGATGAAGGATGGATAGATGAAAGATAGATTGATAGGTAGATGATAGATAGATAGATAGAGAGAGAGAGAGAGAGAGAGAGAGAGAGAGATTAAATAGATCGATCATTTTTGGTGGTACACATCAATATACCAGCTCTCAAGAGACTGATGCAAGAAATCTATAAATTTAAAGTCAGCCTGGGTTCCATATTCTCTGAGGGAGATAAACCGAGTAGAAAGGTTCTTACAATTTTTAAGGGCATTACCTCAAATTTCCAATGACCTAAGACCTGTAGGCCCCAACTCTTAAAGGGTCTACTGCTTCCTAATATCACTAACCTGAGGGTTAGTCCTTTAAACCCTCTGGCATTTAAGGAATATTCTATGTCTAAACTGTAAAGGTCAACAGTGACCCGAAGGCAATTTGGGCCCAGACACAAATCTAGCTTCCCTCAAGATCCCTAAGCCTGAGGGACAGCTGCTCATTCTTGTCTCCTCAGGTCCTAGGACAGTACCTGGTGCATAAAGGTGACTCCATACAAATGGGACAGATGCATGACATGATTGGGCAGGACAGGTGTCAGGACAGAAATAACAGTGTGCACAGCACCTGTATCACCTTTCTTCTATCAACCACATATCTGATGTCACTTGAGCCCTAACTTTAAAATCCAGCACAGTCTGAGGCAGAAAAGGAATCATAAGAGAGCCTTATCAGATGGTGGCGTCGCTAAGAGCAGTCCAAAGCGGGAACCGTTTCTAGTACACAGGGTTCATTTTAACAGACACTGGGGGACGTGCAGAGAGCTGTCATGTCAGCTCCAAAAAGCAAACCATCCAGCTCGTGTCCCTCTTGCCAAATTAATCTCATCTGACGTTTCCTTTGTATCCTAAGGTACCGTGGATTTCAAACTTGACCATGACAACAGCGCATTAGGGCAGTGGTCCATGTGGCAAAATCAGTCCCTCAAATGATCTTTCTTATGAGGAACGCTGTCCTGATAGCCCCAAATTGAATAACCAGAGCAGCTAAAACACGCGTATTGATTCTTTTAAATCAAATATAAGCTTCCTTTCTTCCTCATGCTTAATCCTGTGTGAAGCAGGGCATACATCGATTCTTCGTTATAACCGAGAAAGAAAGTGGAGGAAGCCAGGGCTCTGTGAACTTGGTGTTTTGTAGTGGGTCTCAAGTCTGGCTGGATGTTAAAATTGGTTAGCTGTTTGTTTGGTTGGTTGGTTGGTTGTTTTTTAGTGTCTGAGCCTAGCCCCTGTCTACATAAAATAAGGTCAACTCTCTAGTATGGCATGGTATCTGCAGCTTGTAAAACTACAGGTAACTTATGTACAGATCTGTTGTCCATGGGAGACTGAGCAAGTAATTTAATGTTATTTATATAAAATGAAATACAATCAACATTCCAAATTAGGGGACTGTAATTTGGATCTAGAACACACAGACGCACACATACCTTTTATTTTTTGTCTTAGTCACACTGTTGTCGTATGGGTAAATTAACATGCCTGGCTAACAGCCTTTTAATGAAAATTAACTAGTTTATGAGCATTGAGATTAAAAATAAATCAAAATCAAACAAAAGGCTCCTGTGTTAGGGTTCCTATTGCTGTGAAGAGACACCGTGACCATAGCAACTCTTATAAAGGCAAACTTTTAATTGGGTCTGGCTTGCATTTCAGAGGTTTGGTCTACTATCGTCATGGCGGGAAGGATGGCAGCATTCAAGCAGGCATGGTGCTGGAGAAGGAACAGAGGGTTCTATACGTAGACCCACAGGCAACAGTGATAGACAGAGACACTGGGTCTTGCTTGAGCTTCTGAGACCTCAGTTCACAAGCCCACCTCTTAGTGACACCCTTCCTTCAACCACATCACACCTACTCCAACAAGGCTACCCCTCTCAATAATGCCACTCCCTATGAGCCTATGGGGCCATTTTCTTTCTTTCTTTTTCTTTCATTCATTCATTCTTTCTTTCTTTCCTAGTTTCAAAAAGCTTTATTTTTTTTCTTGGTCCAAGACTTGAGAGAGACCTAGTAGCTTTAGAGGTTCATTCAGCTGGAGGTCCTGAGGCGGCTGGTGCAGCAGAGGAGGGAGCCCCTTGGAGGGCACAGGGGCCTCTTAGTTGTGCTTGAGAGTGAGGTGCTCAAAGAGATACTCGCCCAGAGACTCCTGGGGTTTGCCAGTCTGCACTGGTTGTGGCCCTGCCAGCCAACAGGTTGGTCAGGTGGTTGCCCATCTTCTTGATGAGCTTCACCTCCTTATCCAGGAAATGGCTTTCCATGAAGTCCCAGAGATGCAGGTCTGTGCGGGCAGAACCCGAGGCATGCAGATCCAAGAGGGCCTGGTTCAGCTTCTTCTCCAGGGCCAAGGCAGCTTCCATGGCGTCCTGAGTTTTACCCCATTCATCTTGAGATGACTTCTGCACATCCTGGAAGAGTACATGGCCCCCACGATCGTTCTGCAACTTGAAGAGACTCTCGGGGTCCTAGTCTCTGCCAATTTGCAGAAGAAGTGTCCTACGCCCTCCAAAGCCACGTCGTCCCGATCGGAAAAGGTAGGTGTGGGAGGCCCGCAGGGGCCATTTTCATAAAAACCACCACGGGTCCACACACTGCTATTAGGTGAGACCCCTATGACGGTAAATACATAGCAGGCTGTCCTACTGTTCTGGGTTTTCCTCTGAATTGACGAGGTGAGACAATCAGATTGTCTGGTTGTTTTCCAAGCATTAGAATTTGCTGTTTGCATCTCCACAGACTCGGTCAATATATTCCTCTTTTTATATCAAATTTGTTACATCAAAAGGCCTAGTCAGCTCAACTGGATGATGTACAGAGTGAGAGGCTTTGGAGCACCCTGTCCTTAATGGGATGTCTTTATCCGGTCCCTCCCCTCAAGGCTTAGAGATCTGTGCTGCCGAGGCGAGAGCAGGCAAGGTGGGGATTCTAAGGAAATGGTGCCTTCCAGACACAACAGGACAGAGGCACATATGACCTCACAGCAACTGTGGCAGCATACAGAAGATCTGCACACATTCAGGCGTTGAGACCCAGCACTGAGAGGGGGAAGTGGACCCAGACCCCTCCTCACCCCCCACCAAGAAGCCATCTGTAGCTGATCCTAGCTGGCAAAAGGAAAGTCAGCTTTCTCCAACAGGTTGTCAGCGGATATATCCATCACACTGTAAGGCAGGCCCCATGCCCAGGAGTAGGTGGCCAACACAAAATGAAGCTTATCTATGTGTTTTATTTGTTTGCTGGCTTGCTTGCTTTTTTGGGAGGTTCGTGGGGTAGGGAGGACTTTTGGTTTGATTTTGCTTTGCTTTGGCTTTTTTTTTTTGTACATGTCTTATTGATATTTCTTATTGTTCTTTTTGATTTTCGTTTTGTGGGGTTTTTGTTATTTTTCTTTTTGTTTATTTTGTTGTTTTGTTTTATAAGAGAAAAAGTATATACAACTAGGTGGGTAGGGAGGTGGAAAAGATCTGAGAGGTATTGAGAGAGGGGAGAAAACAATAAAAATATATTATATGAAATTTTTCAATTAAAGTATAAAAATTAAATTAATATTAAAATATTGGTCAAATTAAGATTCAGCCAGCCAGATTACCGCACAGGCAATAGGCAGTGCATGCTCAGAGTTCATTGTATTAGTCAAGGATCTGCGAGGAATACAGCCAGCAGAATGTTGCATACTGAGCCAGAGAGATGGCTTAGTACACTAAGGAGCTACACCAAGTGTTTCATCCACAGGTCCCAAACAGTGGAAGGAATAGCTGATTCCTGAAAGTTGCTCTCTGCTCTCCACACATGTATCATGACATCCAATAAGTAAATAAATAAGTACGTATAGCATTTTATATATATATATATGGAAATATTTATTAAATTTATTAAATTGGCATAAACAATACTGTTATCTGCCAATGAGAGAAGTTGAGAAGCCAGTAGGTGTGGAATACTACTCCTGGATGGGTGCCTCAGCAGTCCTAGGGTACTGACAGCCAAAAGGCTTCCTGGAAAGAAAAGCCACTGGCTTTCAGTCCACATGGGTAAGCTGAAGGAAATTGGCTTCCTAGAGAAACATGGCAACAGCAGCAACAGAATAGATGCACTTGCCAGCAGGGGGCGAGAGTGAGCAGGTAAAGCAGCATTCTTTTCTCCCTTAGAGCTTATAGGCTACCTATAGAGAATGCAGCCCGTTCTATAGGAGCATCTTTCCCCCCAAATGAGCCTTCCGTAAAGTACTCTCACAGACACTTTAGGTAATGGTAGATCCAATCAAGTTGATAACCAAAATTAATCATTGCACACACATTACACCTGTGTTGGGAGTATAACATGCATACACCTATAGAGAGTGTACGCACACCCATGACTCACAGGCAGAGGCTAGCAGAAAAGACCATATGTCCTCCTCATCTCATGCATTTCCTGCCAACATCTAGAAAACAGTAGTCAGCCTTCAGAGAGCCCCCATAACTTCCTGTGGGAAATGGCATTCGAAGCCAGAATCTGGTGGATTGGGCATGTTCTTTGCCACTAAGGTGTGTTTGTTCTGAAGCCTTGTGAGTACAAGTAGCAAACTAGGAAACGCTTCTAACTTTTCTTAAGACAAAAACATCCTAAGTTCATCTGGGTGCTTTGATCCAAATTCTGGACAAATGAGTTTGATTTAACCTGACCTATCTGATGCCTGCAATGCAAAAGCCCCAACTTCCAATAGTACTCTATAGCTATTCCTTTGTTTTGACCCACAGTAGTCATGTGACCCCAGCAGAATAACAGCAGTAAAAAGGTAGAAGCATCTTCCATTGAATTCGTTTCCTTCAAGTGTATATAATGAAGAATCAATTGATCATACTATTGAGTCACTAAAAGAGCACCACACTCACATGTCGGTGATTAAGACCTCACACTGCCCTTCTAGAGAGCCTGAGTTCAGTTCCCAACAATCATAAATACCCTGCAGCTCCCAGACATCTAACCCCCTCTTCTGACCTCTGGGGCCACTGCACACACGTGCATACACCTACAGACACATATATACACATAATTAAAAATAAAATCTTTTTTAAAAGGCTTTTACGCTCTGCAGTCATCTCATAATGTATCATCTGGCTTTTCTGGAGATTCCTTTTATATATTTTGATAAATTTATAATGGCATAAAAACAAACCTGCTTCCACAGACAATCTAAAGGAAAGTGTACAGCCACTCAGCCTGGGTCTATTTCTCCTCTTTCCACGTATTATAAAGGTTTGGGTACATAATTTGGCTTTGAAGTTAAAGCAAAATGGTGCATATATTTGCAGCACACCAAACTTAATTGAAAGTATACTGTAAACGCTTTGCTTTTTACACTGACATATCCTGGAGGCCATTGTTACCCATTATACTGGGATGTTTCTAATCCCTGTTCAGAAATAATTCATATTCAGATATTGCAATGCCAAGATGGCTTCAGTTGGTCGTTTATTTGGGAATATTTGAGTGTTGGACATTATAAACCCAGTTCCCCTCACAGGAATGCTATGGTTTTGTTTCCACCTGAAGTGCCTGAGAGTAAGTGTCCTCAGAGCAGCCCTACCTGAGCACATTTTCACTTTTACACCTCCACCTCCTAGGTGTGAAAGAGTTGCTTGTGCTGGTATTTGCTAACTCTACAAATTAATTATCTGACCACCTTTTTATAGCTCTAACTACAACTTTTTCACAAAATTGCTACGCATATTTCTACTGGTTTTCCATGTTTTTTGTCTAATCTTTTTTTTTTCTTGTTTCAAGTTTATTTGTAAAAACAGCATAGGACACTGGTCATCTGCAATAGTGTGTAGCTGTGTGTGTCACAGCAGTCCGTCTGTCTGCACATTGGCAGGAGTCTTTTCTATGGGGCCTTCACAGGGGCCTGGGCACCTTTGGGAGCCTGAGCTGGAGCCGAAGCCTGAGCCTTAGCTGGAGCTTTGGCCTCTGCCTTGGTTTGAACCTTGGGCTTTGGTTGGCAGAGTCTACGACCCTTGGCCATGTAGCTTCCAATCTTCTTCCCAAGCTTGGGGTGAGCGATGAAAGCCAAACGGCTGAGTTTGCGGCTGGGGCCCTTTGGCATCTTGGGCTTGATGGCCTCAGGCTTCACAAGGGCCTTGATGGCCTCTGCGCGTGCACTCACTGCCTTTGCACTGTTGGCCTGCATCTTCTTCAGACCTTTCTTGTTGTGCTTCTTGGCAAAACGCATGTTCCTCAGGAACTTGGGGTCAACCCCCTTAAGAGATTCATATCTTTGTGACCCGGGTTTCTTGATGCCATTCCTGTGCCATTTGCGGGACTGGTTGTGGGTGGTGTGGTTCTTGGACTTGGCCATGTCTGCACGGTAACCCGCGGCTCCCGCAGCGCCTGGGACCGGAAGAGAAAGAGCTTTTTTTTTCTTTTTAAAGCATCCACTCATACATTACAGAGACCAGACTTTAATAATATTGCAGGTTACAAGTGGTACCAAGTTTTTCACCTGACCCTCTTACTTTACGCATGACTTTTTATAACTACTCCAAACTTCCTTATTTCTGGAAGCTTCTGCATTTGAGTAGGCTTGGCATGACGTACGGTGTACAGAGTGCAGGTGAGTGTAAGTGTATGTGCATGCACGTGTGTATGCCACTGAGCACGTGTGTATGCCACTGAGCACGAGTGGGGGTTAAAGGACAACCTGAGTATCAGTCCCTGCTCCAGGCAGGTGTCCACACTAAGCCAGTAGGCCTACATGTTTCCAACTCTCTTTCTCTGTCTCCCTTCTGGAAGGAGGTGGGCTGGATTTAATGTTGATTTCTGTGGGTTCAGGAGATCCACACACTGATCCTCGAGCTGATGCTGCAAGCACTTCCTCCACTGAGCCAGTGTCCTCAGCCAGCTCAGCCCAGCCTGTCTTACAGTTAAATATAACAGCCATCTTCAGTACTGTGCTTGGATTTGAGTTCACGATTTGGAATTTTCACCTGCTACAGCCAAACTCTCTCATGGTTATGCCTGCTTGTGAGCTTTTATTTATCTATTTATTTTTTACAGGTAAACTTCTGATACACTTGGAGCTTACCAGTGGGAAGCCAGGGAACACTGTTTTGTAAAAGTTCATCTGAGGTGGTGGTAGAATTGACTAAGTGACTAAGTGTTGCTCTCTTGGAGGACACAAGTTCGACTCCCAGCACCCTTGTCAAGCAGCTTACAACTCTCATAACTCCAGGTCCGAGACGATCTCAGCCTTTGGCCTCCCAGACACCTACACGCACACAAACAGGCATGCACTTACAAATAAAAATAAAAGTTTAATCCAGGCTGGCAGATAAAGGCACTTACCATGAAATCTGTTAACCTGAGTTTGAGACCCAGAACCCATGTGGTAGAAAAAGATAATAGACTTCAAATTATTCTCTGACCACCACATCCATACTGTGGCACAGGATTGTCCACACACATTAAATAAGTAAGTATATTAAAAATTGCTTATGTCTAAAACTTCCATTTTGGGCTGGAGAGATGGCTCAGAGGTTAAGAGCACCGGCTGCTCTTCCAGAGGTCCTGAGTTCAATTCCCAGCACCCACATGGTGGCTCACAACCATGTGTAATGGGATTTGATGCCACCTTCTGGTGTGTCTGAAGACAGCAGCAGAACTCATATACGTAAAATAAATAAATAAATCTCTAAAACTTTCATTTCAGGACTTGGGATATATAGCTCAATGGTAGAGCACATGCCTTGTATACATGAGGTCCTGGGTCTGTGCCTTCGTACAGACACAAGAACAAAGACAAAGCCCATGTAAGTTAGTGAAGGTTGACATCTGTATGGTGTCACTGTCCTGCTATTTAACTGCATTGTGAAGCTTTATGCATTTGTACCATTAGTCGCAACCAGTTAACATGGGTGAAATGGAAGCATGATTTCTGAGACTCTTCATTAAATCTAAGTAGTGTCTTCTTTTCTTACCTTCTGACTATTGATTTGCAAATATTATTGTTCTGTTTGCTACTTTTATAAATTCTTGTATTTGTAATTTCTTCCTTGACTGAGTTCTCATAATGTGAAACCCACAGTTTGTTAAAGGTTTGACTTCTTGGCCTCTTGTTTCAAAACACATTTCTAGTGCTTACCAACCTTGGTTGTAACATAATGCAACAAAGTAGGAGGCCAGAGGATTTTAACAAGGCTGCTTCAAAGATTTTTTTTTCATTAAACAAACAAACAAAAAACCAAATCATTATCTTTACTTTGTAGGTTTTTTAAAAGATTATTTATTATATATAAGTACACTGTGGCTGTCTTCAGACACACCAGGAGAGGGTTTCAGATCCCATTACAAATAAATGGTTGTGAGCCACCATGTAGTTGCTGGGATTTGAACTTAGGACCTCTGGAAGAGCAGCCAGTGCTCCTAACCACTGAGCTATCTCTCCAGCTCATACTTTGTAGGTTTTAACTTTGCATTTACTTTCTTTTCTCTCTCTGTGTGTATATTTACAGCTGGGCTGGTAAAGTGTGCCACATTGTCTGTGAAAAGGCCAGAAGGCATCTTACGAATATCATCTCTCTTCTTCCACAATGTGAGTTCCAGGAATCAAACTCAGAGCGTCAGCCTTGGAAACAAGAGCTCTTCCCTTTTCAGTCATCTAAAGCCCTAGGCTTGCTCTCTAACTGATTTTTTTTTTTAATATGAGTGAGTCTTAAAAAATATTGAGTGGTTTTTCTGCACCTATAGAAATGGTCGTATTTCCTTTTTCTATTTTTAGGATGAAGTATGTTAGATTTATAGTATTAAATTCCCTTGAGCACTTGGACTAAAGTCTACTTGGTCATAATGTGTTGTGTGTTTAAATATGTTATTTGATTTCCTTTATTAATATTCATGTATGATATTAATCATATTTTTAACTTTTCAGTTGTGTGTGTGTGTGTGTGTGTGTGTGTGTGTGTGTGTGTGTGTATTCAATTATACTCAAAGCTAGTACATATATGGAGGTCAGAGGACAACTTGGGAAGCCATTGTCTCCTTCCATTATGAGTTTTTGGGTATCTTAGTTACTCTTAGTTACTTAGTATCTTAGTTACTATTCTGTTGCGGCGAAGAGACTCTACACCCAAGATAAAAAGCATTTAATTGGGGGTTTGTTTACAGTTTCAGAAGTTTAGTTCATTATTGTTAAGCATGGCAGACACAGGAGCAATTTTAGAGAACTACATCCTGATCCAAACTGGGAGAGAAAGAGAGAGAAAAAGAGAGAGACAGAGTGAAAGAGTGAATCTGAGTTTGGCATAGACGCTTCCAGTGACACACTTTCTCCAACAAGGCCTGTAGTGGTTTGACTAGGTTTGGCCCCATTGACTCAAGTGTTTGAATGCTTGGCCCACAGGGAGTAACACTCTTAGAAGGGTTGCTTTTGTTAGGTTAGGTGTGGCTTTGTTGGAGGAAGTGTATCACTGTGGAGGCCGGCTTTGAGGTTCCTATTGCTCAAGTTCTGCCCAGTGCTCTGGGTCTCTCTCTCCTGGTTGTCCTTGGATCAAGAATCTCCAGTCCTTCTCCTGTACCTTGCCTACCTGGACACAACTATGCTTCTTGCAGTGATGATAATGAACTGAACCTTAGAAACAATAAGCTAGCCCCAACTTTATTATTGTCTTTGTAAGAATTGCCTTGATAAATCCAAACTAAGATGAGGCCACACCTTAAAATCCTTTAAATCCTTGAAAGCTGGTGATGTAGAAAACAAAGTTTTTAGGGGTTCTGAGACTTTTCCAAAACACCCATTTTTGAGAAAGAAAACAAGGACAGAATTCACTGGCTGACAGCTACACGATCTCATAGAAAAGTCCAAATATGCATCATCATCATCAGCCTAAACCCCTCAAAGTTTTTGAGGATGTATAAATAAGGTTCTGAAAATGTAAAAACTAAGTTTTAGTGGACAAGTCAGGCTATGCTGACTAAGCTGAGTTAACATAAAACAAAAATGACTGCTTTTAAAAAAAAGACCCTCTACCCCTCCAGATGATAAATTTTGAAAAAAGAAAAACCACCAACAGTCAGCCTGACCCTGCCAGGTATCCCAGGACTTTGGCATCTTCAATACCCTGCAGTCTACACAATTCGGACTTCATCTTCAGAGCTTCACACGATGGCCTCTCTGGTTCTCCATGCCGGGACACTCCCCTCGAGGAAGAGTCCACAACCCCTTTCTTACATCCTTAAGTCTTGAATCGAGAGCCACATAAGGAAGCTGCTGGGTTCTGCTGCTAGCTAGGCTGGGGGTTGTGCCCTTCACTCTCGAATCTGCTTTGTTTTGTTTTGTTTAATTTCTTTCACCAATTGGAAGCTTAGCTGCCTGAGGGTCTTGCCCTGAGGTCACTACTTCCTTTGCTCCTTTTAGCATCCAATTTTCTTTTAACTTATCTCTTTGAGCACCAGACTTGGCTCCAACAATCCTAGTGCTGCCTTTCTCCTCAACAGTATCTTCCGTATTTTTTTTTCTTGTGCAGCTAGCTCCTTTTCATTATAGATCTGCGTAACTATGGCCGATAATAATCACACGACACAGTCCTGGGATACCTGGAAATCACCTCTGCCAACCTTAATCCAAAGTCTTCAATTTAAGTTCAGGAAGATTTTATTTATTTATTTAGGACAAGGTCACAAATGAGCTACATTCTTGGCCAAAATATCGTAAGAATGGTTTGTTGGCCACTCACTAATATTCTTCCCCTCTGAAATTTCTTGAACGGGGCCCCCACAGTTCAAATCACCCTCAGCACCATTTTCCATGTTCTTCCTAGGAAGGTCCATAAAGCATTCAACCACTTTTCTTGTCCAAGTCCCAAAGTCTTCCATATTCCCCCAACAAACAGCATAATCAAGCCAGTCACAGTAATACCTTAGATCCTTGTATCAACTTCTGTTTGGTCACTATTCTATTTGCCAACAGAGGCATTCTTATTCAAACTACCACATAAGGATGGAACCCTTAGAGTTTCTATTGCTGTAAAGAGACAGCATGAGTTATTATTAACTCTTATTTTAAAAAAGCATTTATTTAGAGCTGCCTTACAGGTTCAGAAGTTTAGTCCATTATCATTTTAGTGAGAATCAAGGCCACAGGCATGCAGACATGGTGCTGAAGGAGCGATCAGCAGGCAGCAAGAAGAGAGAGTGCCATTCTTGAGCATCTGAAACCTCAAAGCTCACATTTTCTCCAACAAGGCCACACCTACTCCAACAAGATCACACTTCCTAATAGTGACACACCCTGTAACCACCACAGATCTCAAGTTCCCTTGCCAGGTCACATATCCATATTTTAAACTAAGATTGTTTTATAATTTTCTTATTTGGAGAACTATTTGATGGGTTTGGGAATCAATGTTTTATATTTATGAAACAAATGATCTAATTTTTTTCTTCTGTTCTACAGTAGTTTTATAAGCATTGTAATGATTCAATCTTTAACATTCGGATACATTCTTCTGTGAAACTGTACTCAGTGCTTTCCCCTGCCCTCGGTGAGGACTCCACCCTTCTCAGAACATTGGTAGGCCCCGCCCTTTAAGAACCGTCCCCTACCCCGTACTGACTCCGCCCCCTTTGCGCAGGCGCGCTTGCCGTTAGTCCAGCCAATCCGGGGAGACGTCTGTGGGGGCCAGACTTGCTGCTCAATCAATGCCCAAGCAACTCAGGCTCCGCCCCGCTAGGAGCTGGGCCAGAAGATGGCGGCGGCCGCGGAGCTGAGGCTGCTGGAGAAGAGTCTGGGACTGAAGCCAGGGAATAAGTACAGCGCTCAGGGCGAGCGACAGGTGAGGGAGGCCTAGTGGTAGGAAAGCGGCAGGGTGGCGAGGTTACCTGGAGCCTACGCCACCCGGCCGGGACACAAGAGTGGACTCTACTCCCCACGTGCTTGCGGGGCGAGCCTCGTGGCTGGGTCTGGACCTCCAGGCAAGCAAATGTCACCACTCCCTCTGGGAGCCGAAAGCCGGTTCGTGGGGGTGTGGGCAGAGCCGTGGGTCCAGATCCCTGTGAGCGGCCGTTAGCCGTGCCTGGTCCTTTCATCAGGGACAACCTTGCGAGCGGTCCGGGCAGTGGGGCGGGTATTCAGCCAGGGGCTCGCCTTCCGGCGGCTGGCCAGGCAAACAGTACAAATTCCTAGATGCCGCCTGGCGGAGGGAACACCGAATAGGGCCCTGCTCATGCTGGCGACACACCGGCTTGGATATGCATTGTGCAGAGAATTGAGGAAGTTTCCGGCTGTGGGGCTGTGGAACTCCTGGTGAGATACAAAGACCCTGATTTCTTAGGGTGTAGAAAATGAGTCGTTACAACGCATCATTTGCCGTGGAAAGACTGTACCAGAGGAAGAATGGTTGTGATACCCACTTCTGAGTGTGCATTGGGGGTGATTCCAGATGGCTTGTTCTTGCTTGGGCCTTAATGTTTTTTTGCTTTGGTACGCATTAAATGCCTAAATCGTAGCAGTGTCGTGGGGGTTCACACTAATCTAATGTGACTTCTGCAAAGGTTAAATGGCTTGCCTGCAGTAGGCTGCAAAGGCCGGCCTTCCCAGAGGTGAAGTGCTCTGTTCTCAGCCTATTATTTTCTTTGCATCAGCCACTACACCCCCTTTTGACTTCGGAAAACTTGCCAGGACATGAGGAACAATCTTGCTCTCGAGGCATGAGAGAGAATCACCAGCAGTTAAGGGCCCAACAGGTCAAGCAGCAGGGGAGGAATACATTGAGTAGTGGCACAGAGGAAGAGGGTTAAGCTTCAGTGAGAAGCTGGCGCTCAAGGGATTAGATTTCAAAAGATGTAGAAAACCAGTTCGCGTCGATTAAGTCACCCAAAACAGAGTAGTGCAATACAAAATAAGTTCAATTTTAGACCAAAATGTGAGGACTTTGAAGTTCAGAGTTGGGTTTTAGGGTCTTGTTTGATTAAAGCATTTTATTGTGGGTCCCAGTTGAAAGTTTTGGGGGTTGGAGTATAGATGAAGGATGAAGATGAAATCACCATGTTTCATTGGTTGGAAACTAACAGCAGTGCACTAGCAGTTAAGATGTGCTCAGAGATTATAAATCATAATAAATACAAGGGACAGTCCGAGGACCCAGCTGTAGGAGGGGTATTCACTAACTCACAGTATGTCAGTACGTAAGGAAATCACTTACCCATTAGAAGTGGCTCACATCTGGATTTGGGAAGCTGAGAAAGGTGGATCACCAAGAGTTCTAGGCCAACCTGGGCTATAGAGTGAGGGCTTGTCTCCTCACTCCGCCCCCTCCCCAAAGTGATTACCTGTAAGACTATAGAACCCCGAAAATCGTTGAAAATGATGTTTCTGGTAATTAAGCCTGCATAAAGAATTGTATGTGTACAATTATGTACAGTGTGATATATATAACATTTCAGAGTTATATAAGTGGTTGAGAATTGCCATGTAGGTACTGAGAAGTGAATCCAGGTTCTCTGGAAGAGCAGTTAGTGCACATGACCTCCCATCCTTCTCATTACTCCCCATATTTGGTTGGGTGGTTTGGTTTTTGTTTTGGTGGTTTAGGTTATCCTTTTGAGATAGGGTCTCAGTGTGTAGTTCTGGCTATCCTGAGCTCCGTGTGTAGATCAGGCCTTGTTTTGAGTGACCTGAGTAAGTCTGGCTGGTGAAAAGGTGATAAGCACTACTTGCAGCTGGAAACATCTGTTTGCTGGTACAAGTGTCTTAGGCTGGCTCCTCCCCTGCTGCGCTAGTTTTAGAGATGCATTAAAAGTATGACTACAAGACACAAACCAGGTGCTGGGCTACTGCTACACAGTCTCCTCAAACCTCTGCGTACTGCTTTAGTAAGAAGTACATTTTTGTATGGCAAGGGATGTGGCTCAGTGCATGGCCCAGGATTCTGTCCCCATAATAAAGTATTGTGGTTTCTTGTTTTCCTCATTGTATGCTTAACAATTGTGAAACATTACCAAACATTACTTGGTAATGTTTGGCCAGGTTTTGTAGTGTTACTGCCAGTCCCATCACCCAGCCTGCTGTTAAATTATAGACTACTACTGTCCTAACTTTAATTACATGTAAAATTTAGTATCATAAGAGAGGATTTTTATGGTTATTTCCAGTTTACAATCGTGATGGTCTCCATTTTTTAATCATCTCCTGAAGAATTCCTTTTTCTTTTTAAGATTCCAGTCCTGCAAACAAACAGTGGTCCAAGTCTAATGGGATTGAGCACCATCGCGACTCATCTAGTCAAGCAGGCCAATAAGGAGCACTTGCTGGGGAGCACTGCAGAAGAAAAGGCGATAGTTCAGCAGTGGCTGGAGTTCAGGGTCACTCGAGTAGACGGACACTGCAGTAAAGAAGACACCCAGACTCTGCTGAAGGTATCTTGACTGTCTCTGTAGGCTGTGCTGTCGGAGCCAGGAAGCAGAAGTCCGCCCTTCCCCATTCTGAAAAGTGTTTAAAACATATACATATCTGTACATATACACTATATGTGTGTATTACTCATACATATACACAGATGTAGTATGTACATGTCAAAAACCAATAAGTAATTCGAAATTTTTTATATTGGGAAAACATTTAACAAAAGCATTATTTTGCATAGTTTGTGTGTCTGTGTATTCAGGAGGAGGTCAGAAGTCAACCTCACAGGTCTCTCCTTTTTCCACATTGTTTGGTTGAGACCGGCTCCTTACTGATAGCCAGAGAGGTTGGCCAGTGAGCTCTGGGGATGCACCTGTGTCTGCATCCTCGGCACTGGGGTTACAAGCATGCACCACCGCGCCCAGCTTTCGTATGGGTACTGGGATCTCACCTCAGGCCTTTGTGTCTCTGCAGGCACTTTCCTACTGAGCCATCTCCCCAGCCAGAGTGAGCACGGTTTGTGTAGTATAAGAACAAAAAACATTGCATTCTGGCATGGCCAAAGGTGGCGCTTAAAATGTTGTTTCTCCTGGAGACATTAATTTGTGATTTTTTGAGTGCATCTTTGTTATTATCAATTTTTTGTTTATTCCCAGAAGGGCTTCCTCTCATTTTCCCCAATCCTCCTGCCTCATCCTCTTCCCAAATTCTGGGATTACGTATGTGAGCCACCACAACAAACTTAAAGATTAGGTCTATGAAATTAAGTCTCAGTACGTCTAGATGTTTTAAGTCACAGGCCACAACAGCTTCGTTGTCACTGTTTCTAAATCAAAGAACTTTTCCCCCTCTAGGATCTTAATTCCTATCTCGAAGATAAAGTCTACCTTGCAGGACATAACATCACCCTGGCGGACATCCTACTGTACTATGGGCTGCACCGCTTTATAGTGAGTATTTAGGTGCTAGTGGGCTTTTCATCTGTAATATTCAGAACCACTTGAATGTTGTGCATTTTAATCATACTTACATTTGAACATACCAGAAGTGAAAGTTATTTTAAACAAGGCACTGTAGGCAACACTTGACACAGTGTCTATTTACAGAGTTGCACTCTCCTTTTGACAGCCTATTCTTGACTGCTTATTTTCAGCTTTCGCTTGTGTTCTCCACAGGCTGCCTCTGGCGCTGTCTTCGACCCCTCCACCCCCTCTGCACCTTCCTGCCCGAGCTCTTCTTAGTCAAGTGTCTTGATTGCCAATCATAGCTTAATTTGATGACTTTTTTTTATTACTTTTATTTAAATACTTTCGTGCCATCCAGTGTTACCTCGTTCTTCTTGATTTCAGCCACCTCCTTTCAGCTTCTTCTCTGTGCTGTAGAGTTACCATCATGTTAAATGTCTTTAGGAACTATGTAAGTACACATTGCTGGCCTTAGGAAGTTTTTCTTCTGACTGTAGCTTGGCTTAGTTGGTAGGCTCTCTTTCCTCTCTAGATCTTTATCCCTCTGACTTTCTTGTCATAGAACCTCTCTCCTTCACTTGCTCTTCATTGAGTTCTTTCCTCCTCAGCCCACCTGTTTATAAGTCCTTCCCCACGTCCTCTCCCATGTCTGGCCTTAGAAGGTGTAAATGCGATAAATGTAAATGTTCCTTTTATTTCCTCAGATGAAGTGATGAGATTGGAGCTGTTCCCCAGATTTACAAATGCATGGCTTGGGCTGAGCCCAGAGCATCTTAACTCTCATGACGTCTAGTTCTGGAAGCTTCCTGCCTCCATACAACCTGATCTTCGGTATGCCTGGACCTTGAAGGCTCAGCTTGCAGCTCTGTCTGCTAACCTAGGCCTAGAATGTTTCAGCCTTTGAGACTTAACAGCTAAACTTACCCTTTCTAGTTCATTCTGAACTCTGGCTGGCTGGTCAACTCAGCTATTCTGGCTCAAACTCCTCTCTAAGTGGACTGATTCAAATTAGCTCCTCTTGGCTTTTTACTGAGTTGCTCTGCTTAGCCTTAAACTAAATGTGGCAATATGTTCTAATCTTCCAGCACCTTCTCATTCTCTGGCTCATTCTGGCTTTACCTGCAGCCGGTCCTGGTAAAACTCTGTGTGTGTGTGTGTGTGTGTGTGTGTGTGTGTGTGTGTGTGTGTGTATCTGTCTGTCTGTCTGCCTGCCTCCCTTTCTATGCTGCCTCTTAAATCACCTCTCTTCCTGTGATGAGAGTTGCCTCTCTTTCCCATCCTCTCCCTGACTCATCCTGTCAAATCTTCCTCTGATCCATCACTTGGCACCTCAGTTACAGGTCACTTTCATACATGGCTGCTTCCTTCTACAAACCACTGTTTGAGATAGTGTGTATAAGGGATGTTAGTATTCCAATGAGAAGGATTAAAAGTGTGCCAGTTCAGCCGGATCATAGACCCCCTCTTCTGGCTTTGGAGCAGTCTGCTCCTTCTCAGTGAGGATCATCTCAATGTGGCAGGGGGAGCTCATGTATGGGTTAATCTGGCCATGAGCTCTGTAGGTTCGCAGACACATCTTAGATGCCTTGTTCACCTGGATGTGTTCAATGACTAGAGAATCTACATGTAAACCCTTAAGTTCAATATTACAATCTTCATTTTTAAGCATGTGCAGCAAAAATTTACCACTTATTTTTGGCCACTGCCCCTGTGCCCAACCCCACTGTTTGACCTGGGTGCCCCTACTGACCCCTGAAATGGCCCACACTGCTTCTTTACAGTGACATCCTTCAGGTACTTGGTGGCTTTGCTGATATGCATACCGTTGATGGCCTGGGCAGTGTCCCAGGTGTTCTTAAAGTGAACATGAAGGTTTGAACCTCTGGATTTGCATGATTTTGTGGGGTTTTCTGGGTCAAGAGAGTAGCGAACCATCTTTACAGGTCACCTCTTGGACCAGTCATTCTTGAGATCAAGCTTTTACCTTCTCAGTAATTGAGTAGTTCCTGAATCCCATGCAAAATGCAGTTTGTCAGCTCAGAAGTGCTGTTCTCTGGCTTCTCCTGCCCTTGCTGTGTCCCTGATGCCTTGTCTGAGCTGTAGCACTCCAAAGCCTGCTGGCTGCTGTGCTTTGACTACCCATGTGTTTGGACTGATACATCCTGGTCCTCGCCACATCCTTCCTCTGCTCCAGCTCTGCCTCCTCACTTAGGTCTCAGACTCCTGAAGCATGCTGGAACGCTCCCTTCTTGTGGAAGACTTCCTTAAGTTTGAATTCATTTTGCTATACCATAATTGTTATTTGAAAATCCCTGTCACACACTGTTTAAGTCATATATGTAGAAATTTCTTTTCTGTCTGGCATAGCTTATACTTCCTTAATAGCAAATACATGTTTTGGACATTTCTGTATACTGTTCAAGGAATAGGATACATATATGCATGTGTAGTTATGTTTGCAAGGACCAACACAGATTTTTCTTAAGTGTCTGAGTATGTGCCCTTTCTAAGCCATAAGCTACCCGAGTGAGAAGCAGTGCCGCTAGACTCTGCCCTCTGCAGTGGCAGGTTCCACATTACCAAATTGAGCCAGCACAGAGCAGAGATACTACAACAGTTCACATCTGCTGTGCACACCGGAGACCTCCCTCTTTCTTCCCTGTCCACTACAGCGTAGCATGCACTTACTTCAGCACCGTGGAACTGGGCAGCACCAGCCTCCTGCAGACACTGGGAGTTGTTGTAGTTAGTCTCCACTTAAGCCTTGCTTCTCAGTTTGGATTCACTTGATTTTATTAAAGTTGATCCTCAAGTTGGGTGTGGTGGCACATACCTATGGTCCCAGACCTGGAAGGCTGAGGCACAAGGGTTGCCACAAGTTCAAGGATAACCAACTATATGTAACATGGAGTGGCCTTAGCACACCACTTCCTCTTAAATGTCCAGAGCCTCCTGTGCGCGCCCACTGTTCTATATTTGAGAGGGACATAAAGAAGGAACTACTATTATGGGATAGGCTGCTTTACATGAAAATAACAAATTAGAGAAAACGAAACCAAGTCCTGATTTCTGGTCAGAATATAACTGATCACTTACAGGGTCAGGTGATGCAGGAAAAAGACTAGGAATACAATTGTCCTTGACTAGCCAAAGAATGTGCCATTGCTATATAAAGTTTCTAACAGCTGTTAATATTTCTAACATGTATATGGCCATATCATCCTCATCAGAAAGCGGCATGTCTGCTGTGAGAGAACCATCTCATCCCTCTGTAATACAAGAAGTGTAGTGGGGGATGGTCCTGAGCTTTGGAGAACCAGGACTCATTACTCAAAGCCAAGGAAGGGGGAAGTGGGTGTCTTATTTCTCGGTCCCCTCCTGCCTTATCCAGGTGCAAGCTTTGGGATTAGCAGAATTGATTGAGTTCCTGCACCCATGTGCATTCCTGTTGTGTCTACAGTGAAGTAGTTCTTAGTTCTTCAGTGTATTTAAAGTATGTTGTTACATGTGAAGAAAGCTTCGTTGGAGCTGAAACATCACAGCCCCTCTTTATCCCATTCTAGGTTCAATGTGTCTTAGTAGCTTTTTGAACTTAGAATGATGACATGGCACAACTTTCCTCATTTCAAATGAAAAAAAGCCTCTAAGGTAAAGAGGATTTGCTGCTAAGGTGTCTAAGCATCTATTGGTGGCAAACATAGATCTTTGAGCTTGGGGAGCCTGACTTGACCAGGAAAGTGTTATGGCTGGGATATTTTGGTGTTACTTAATATTGAAGCTTAATGCTGGGAGAAGTGTGAGGTGACTGAGCAAGCGATTTTCTGCAGGGCTCTAGGGACTGGCTTCCTGTCATTAAGAAGGAAGGTTTCTCCTAATTCAAACCAAAGGTGATAATAAAGTGTGTGGGACTTTTACATGTTTGTATTTTCCTCTGCTGGCTCAGTGCAGATCATGGGAGAACTTGTGCAACATTTCTCTGCCAGAGCAGTGAATACAATAATTCTATAGTGCAGAGTACTCCTAGCTCCAGCTGCACTTACTCAACTATAAGTCAGGCAACTTGGAAGGCCTGGCTTTCAGGAAACTGTTTTCCCCAGTATTAAATGTTAAAATCGGAGTTTTCTTAGTTGTTACCATTTATACCTACTTATATTTTCTATTCTGGAATATGTGTTTTCTATACTGTTGTGGTTACTATAGTTTTGTTTTTGGTTTTGGTTTTGGTTTTTTTTTTTTTTAGACAATTTCTCTGTGCATCCTAGAACTTGCTCTGTAGACAGGCTGGCCTGGAATCCAGACCTGCCTGCCCCCTCCCTCCCAAGTGCTGGATCTAAAGACATGCATACTACCACTTGGCTTATGTTTATCATTTTCAAAGCAACATTGAATAGAATAATTCCTAAACTTCTTTGACTGTTGCTTTGGGTTTATACAAGTCAAAATGTGTGTCTTTTCCCAATCAAAGAACAGGCAAGGTTTCCACAGGCAGAAAAACCTTAAGGAGTAGGCCTCAAGCTAAAACCCCCCAGGTGACAGGGTTGCAGCATGGTGTTAAGTGACATTTTTGTTAATTGGATGAGTAGACACAGGTGTGAAGAAGGTGACAGTTGGGTAGCAGGCTTGAGTACAGAGATGTGAGGTCTGGCTTGGCCCCTGCTTGTGTTCCTCAGCTTTTCTAGCTTCACTTGCTTTAGACGTGTATTGATGCTCACCCCATTCTACTTACCTTCTGATGTTGTGAACTCGCCTTTAGATTGTTCCTATTGAAGCCCAGAGTTAGAGCTCTGGCCGGGAAGTTCTGAGATCTAGTCTTCAGTGCTCATTCCTGCTGGCATTGATTCCAGCACTGTGACCGATGACTGTGTTCCGTGGGTCCATGGAGACTGCCTTAAGAGTCTTAAAATCCTTTTTGATGTTGTGGTGGCCGTAAGATTGTTGTGAGCTGAAATCTTTGAAAAAGGAGAAGGGAAAAGGATGGCTTTGAAACAGCTCCAGGAACACTGACCACCCCAACTGTCCTGAGATGGCCCAGTGCCAGTGGAGGGATGAAGCCAGCACTAGTGCCGGGCTGCAGGTGGATGGCAGTGTTTCCCTCCCACACGTCTTCCTGGAAAACAAGGAAGTCCGAATGTTATCTGTTTGGCCTTAAGTCCACAGTAGTGCTGAGTTCCAGCATAAACAAAAGTAGGAGGAACCAGCACCAACAGACAGACACTGGTGTCTAGACCACGAGAAGCAGGAAACAGCCTTTGCTTCATCTTCCTCCTTGGGAAAAACGTAAAGTAAAATAACTAGGAGGGGATATTGGAAAGCCAGTGTTATAAATGAAATAGCCCAAGGAGCATCAATCAGAACCATTTTTAAAATAGTTTGGTAAGGAGAATATCTCTTCGTTAGTTTGTTGACAGTAACTGTATGTGCAAAATGTACCCAAAAATAAATAATAAAAGAGGTAATGTGCCAGGTTCAGTCATTTCTCAGACTTAGAGGTCTAACCTTTCAAAGGACATTAGCTTAAGACAACTGAGAATATTGTGAATAGACCACTATCCAAAAATTGTTGGATTAATTTGGAAAATATTAGATTTAGAAGCTATCAGAATACAAATTCTTTTATCCTTGGATTGGACTGTAGTCCTTAGAGACTACAAATGGAAAGTCTGCAGGCTGGAGAATATTTATTTTGGTTTATGTCCTCGCTTGTCATCCTCTAAATAATAGGTCTAGTAGCAGCAAATGCTAGTTCTGTGTTAGCAAATGTCTCACAATATAAATATGAAATACGCATACTTCTTTTCACCTGGTTCACAATCTCAGTGTGCAGGTTGGAGACAAATAGTTATTCCTACCTTAGCGTTTAGAAATGTGGTACTGTGTATTTTAGTACATCCTGAAAAATAACTCAGGAAATTGCTAAGTGGAGCATTGTTGTAATGAAATGTTGTAAATTCCAAGGAGGTTGTTCTTTCATCTTATAGTCCTGGAGAGGGAGCCCAGGGCTAGCTGGAGAGGAGTGTGTCCTGCCACTGAGCTACACCCATCCCTAAACTTAGAAAACCTTGGGGGGGGGGGGCTTAGAGCAATTCAGTGGGAAGCACTGGCCTGCCATGTCAAACCCCATATTCAGTCCTAACACCAGCCAAACAACAGCAAAGAGCAAACAAAATCCCAGTCTTCTCTTGAAGTCTTTGGTGATGCTTGTAATATATTCATTCGTAGAATTTTTAAAAATTGCAAAGTATTTTTTGAGTTCAAAGTCCCACAAGTGACTTTTCTGTGTGATGCTCCTTTTATTTCAAACCTAAAAATCAGGATTGTGTGAAATCTAAATTTTCTTATAATAAAAATTTGTCTTTACACTAAAAAAGACTGTTTTGCTCGGTCTTCTGTAAAAGTTGGGGATTCTAATCTGCAGACAAGCGAGAGGTCTGACCGTTGTCACAGGCCTGCTCCTCTGGGTGCTGGACTCTGGCTTGTGAAGCTCGTGCATATGAAACAGACAGTGAGACTCTGGGCAACCTCAGTCAAATAAGGAGTTGTCCTGTGACTTGCAGGAATTACCTACAGGCACACCTACACACAGCCTTGGAACACCACCTCACCAAAGTGCCTTCGGGCTTGCAGACCTCCTCAGGTGTGGGCCTGTGGGGCCTAAAGTGTTTTTGTTTTGATTTTCTTTGTGTCTTTTCTATAAATGTTGAATTAACCACGAGTGGAGGGTCTAAGCCACCCACATGTGAGATGACAGTTTTTGGTTAATTCCCTGCATGGCTTCTTCTTTACTTAGTCCTAACATTTTGCTTAAAGGAAATCTTGTCACCAGCACTTTGGAATGTGATCCCAGGGGAACAAGTGCCTGTGCCCTTGTGTCTGAGACACTGAGTGATGTGCATCACTGCTGACCTCACTAAAGCACAGGTCTTTACTGTCCAGAGTGAGGTGTGATCTGTTTTCAGTCAGCCGTTTGTCCAGCTCACAGCCTTTTCTTCTATTAAAGTGTAAGCACTTAAAACTGAGCAGGCCACTGTCTTTGAGGGTGGTGTTAACCTTTGAATTTGAGAAGGAAAGTAGAAGTTGTCTGTTTCTCTCTGTGTATTGGTCTCTTAGTCTGTCTTTCTCCCTCTCTTGGTATACATATTTTTCTTTCTATTAACATTATATTCCCCTGTTAAGAGTATTACATGTCAAAATGCTTCATTTTGGAGGTTTACTAAGAAACCAGAAAGGGTCATATTTTAGTCTTTTGAAAACTCTTCTCTCTCATTTTCTTTTTTTCAGTAAAGTGAAGACCCCTCTGGGCCTTTAAATTCGGTATTAATGTCAATTTTTATATTTATGGAAAGCTTGATATTTTCTTAGAAAGCAGTCTGGTTCTGAAGTGCACATTAAACTATTGAGGAAATATATTGCTATCACAACTGTCTGCAGCTTTCACTTCGGTATAAATATGTTGGCTTTGAAGACTCGGGGATTGGGTGTTTTTCAATTTCTGTCAGTCACCTCCTAGTGCTGACAGCTCTGCTCATGTACAGTGAATATTATATGTTGTGTTTTTAATCTCTACTTAGGTTGACCTGACAGTTCAAGAAAAGGAGAAATATCTTAATGTGTCTCGCTGGTTCTGTCACATTCAACATTACCCAGACATCAGGCAACATCTGTCCAGCGTTGTCTTCATCAAGAACAGACTGTATGCTAACTCCCACTAGAAGCCCCTGCAGTGCAGCTGCCAGAATAGAAGTGTAATGGAAAATGTGTTTGGACCATGGTACTAATGTAAATTAATATAACGTCATTGTTTCTTTATTAATGTTGGTAGAATTTTTAAAGTGTAAGTTCAAGTCTGAATGTTTTATTTGTCCCTTACTTGAGGCTTTGTATTTTTTTTAATGTAAAAGTTCAGCTGTTATCCAAACAAATCACGATCAAATTTCGAATCTTGTTTTTTATGGCCGAAGTTGATTTTATTAACAGTTGCAAATCAGTGGCTCAGCTTTTTAAAAAATGTAGCTGTTGGTGTCACATCTGGCTGTTTACCTTTTTCATGTTTTTAAATTTTATTTTTCTCTTAGATATTTATTGTAGTTTATTTACTAAAACATGTGACAAATTATGTTGAGGAATCAGGAGAGATATATTTGTTCTGGAAATATTTATGTGAACTAGTAAATGGTTTTAAAAACCAACTTTTGTTTATTATCTTTTCTGTAGTCAGTATTTACTGAGGTGAGATGAATCACCGAGTCCCCCCCACCACCAGGGAATTAAGTGTGCTTCTCTTAAGCTAATGCCAGCTTTCTCTCTTGTTGGGCAATTGAAAGGTACAGTAACCTAAGAAACTAGGGTTTACCCTCTCATCTCAACGGAAAGCCAGCGAACAGAGTCTGCCTTGCAATGCAGAGAAGAACAGGGACACTGTTAACCATGGCTCTGTATAACTTGCTGGTTTAATACAAATCTAATCAGTTGTTGTAAATTAAAGCACTCATCTTTCCATATAAGAGAGGGAAACTCAGATATATCATGACCTATTGTGTTTGTAGCCAACCTAGTCACAGTGTGGCTGAGTGAGAACAGACCACAGATCCAAGGCTAGCCTAGACTACACGGTGAAGCTTGGACTTAAAACATTGAAGGACCAGGGCGTACCTCAGTGGAGTGCTTGACTAGTGTGTGCTAGGTCCTGTGTTCAGTCCCCAGGACCAGGAGAGGCAAAGAAGGGAGGGGATCTTAGATGGTATGATTCAGAATTCCAGGGAGAGAACAAGAGATTTGGAAATATTCAGCACTTGGGATGAGTCCTGTTTCTATCATTAAGCATTTGATTTTTAAGCAGAGCAAAAAGCCTCACTTCTAAACATGACTGCATTGGAAACCAATCTTCCAACCCTTGCACTTTGGGAGACATCTTAGTCTCAAACCCTAAGTGTTTAGTGAAATAAAAGTATATTGAAGGTTTCAAAGAGCGAATGAAATGGTCGTGTACCTTAGCAATTATATTTCAGGTAAAGTAGTTTAATAAACCAGAATGAGAGGAACACTCACCCTGCATTAGCCATGGCACTGGCTAAGTCAGTGTGTCCAGTGAGATTCTCCCCAGAGGTCAGTGGTCTTCTTTCACTTTGGATGGTAATCATAAAAACTACACATCCCTGAGATGCCAGCCTGCTCAGCATGTGAGTCCTCAGGCATAAGACAAAAGGCAGCAGAAAAATAAATTCACATCACCACCTTTATGGTCCAGTCCAGTCCTTGTTTCCCTCGGGATGTTGAACATGATACCACTGTGCTTACTCTGCTTCTGAGACATCCGTGAGACTTGACCACTCAGATGTGTGCTGTTGTTTTGGAAAAGTGGATGCCTCTTTGCCACCATTTCTGTCTCTAATGCCCCCAAGTGTGTTTCCTGGATGCTGAGTGCCTGCCTCGGGTGTATTTACCACTTGGCATGGATAGGCTTCAAGATTCGGGTACAACATACAGCACATTTTTGGTTTCAGAGACCGTAACAACCTGTGGCCAGGCCCCTGAGGCAGGACACACAGTCTTCCTTACCCTACTATCCTCTGGAAATAAATACTAAGTACTAAAAAGAACTGCCTACTGTGTTCTGGACCCTGTACTGGGAACTTCATGTTAACTCATACTGACTTACGAAGCAAGGAGGGCACACTCTGCCACATGCTAAACAACACCTCAGATGAAAATGTAATAAATGAGAATTATATGACCTTTCTGGGTTGGTGTTGCAGTAAATATTAAAAAATAAAAAGCGGTTTATCTCTTTACTGGCCCTGAGGTCTCACTCCTCAGGCCCAATTTTAGTTTGGAGTCACAAGCTCCTCTGGAGCCTGGTCCAAGCCAACATGGCACAATTCCCTTCCCTTCTAACGCTTACTCTCTGCCTCTGTCCCAGGGTATTTCTGTACCCCAAAATTCCACACAAACACAACTACAGCTCGATAGCTTTTCATACAGGTTTATATATTCAACTCTCAATCCACAGATCCTCTACACAACAAGATTGCATCAAATAGACAAAGATACAAACTACCCTTCTATATGAGATATTAGACCTGTAAAATCCTTAATGTTCATAGCCTTTTAACATCAATAAATCCCACCTGGGTTCAGCTGGTCCTTGGGAAGCTCCCTGTTGCCACAACCTCTAACCTCGATCCTCTCCTCAGACCTCTCCTCCCTCTACTTCCTTTGCCCTGCCCAGTCACTGGCTTTATTTTACTAATTAAGATGGTTCAGTAGGAGTCACTTGACTAGCCAGCCCTTCTTGGGGAAGTGGAATTAACATTAAAATTCAAACAACTTCAGGACAATCTACAGGTTGGTGACCATATTGTTTACTGATTCTCCTGCTCTGCTTCCATTTCACATGCAAACTTCGAGACCAATAATTCCAAGTAGAAAAGCAGTGTGCTTTGGATCAGAGTCCGAGACTTTTATTCATTCACTCTTTCGAACAAATACTAGTTTAAGGAAGCAATACCAGAAAATGCCTTTTGTTCCTAGAAGTCCATAAAGGAAATCATTTATTATGAGCTGACTTTCCTGCTAAACATCATCCAGTTAATGGGTTATTTCAGTAACGTTTCTACAGACAGCTTTCTCCCTCTATCTGCAGGCAGATAAATGCTAAGAAGGCCAAAATGACTGAAACACAGATCGTTCCGAACTACACATATTGTGCTTCATCCTATGTGTGCATGTGTTTGATGAAAATTATAAACTAGATAAGGTAAAAATCCAATAAATGATAGAATAACCTTGAACAATTACAACAATGTATTTCTGCCACAACAATTAAGCATAGTTACTAAGTAACTAAGGAGAGGGTAGAATATACAATGTGGATACTCTGGGCAAAGGTAGAGCAGAAGTTCATCATGCTGCTCAAATTACTCACAGTGTAACTGGTGAGTTGTTCCTTTCTTTGGAGTACACTTGATAGTAACTGGAATTGTAGAAAGTGAAATCTTGCATGAAGGGAAACTGCCTTATATGGGGATTTTTACTCTTTGCTCCCTGATCTCACCTCTATGCATGTAGTTAGGGTCAGAAACAGCTCTGGGTAAATTTTATTGCAAAAGCAGTGGGAGAAAAGTTCCACCATGTGTCTCTCTCGCTGGGCAGACGGAGACACAAGGAGCTCTGCATCTTCTGCTCTGTGTCTTGTATGGATTGGTAACACCGCGATACCCAGCTTTAGGGTTACACACAGCATTATCACAGATGAGATGCAGAATTTATTTTTACAGTACTTTTAGAGCCTGGATTCCTGCAGGCTCTGCCTCTATTCCCAATTCTGCAGGGGAATAAAACTAATTCCTACTGCTTTGTAATTTACCCAAAATCATCTTTCACTGAGCAGAGGGAGGCCCAAAGAAGGCCGACAGAGAGTCAGGAGATACTAAAGTTTACTGGTTTTTGCTGTGGTTCAAGTGTCCCCACTTCCATGACCATACTTCCTTTGGGAATATTCTGATTTTTAAGATTATTGTTTCCTTTCAAGGGACTAGAAGCCCCGAATCTTTTCCAGCTCAACGAGTTAATTCGGTAGCTCCTTCGAGCTGTCGCTTCCACTTGGACAAGGCCAGGTCCCTAGGGCTTGTGGATCCCGCAGATTTGGCCTGCCGATCCTGCTGAGTGTCATCTGTCCTTGCAGTCTTGCCATGGATAAAATTCATTCTCCCTCACATCATCTGCTTGAGAAATCTGTGCCTGGCAGGCCTGTCTGTCCACATTAAGTTTGAGCTGTGGTAGCCATACGACTAATTTGACAAGGCATAGCTTTAAATAATAAGGCTCCAGGCTTGCATTGACCAAGTCAAGAAACTCCCAGCCCCCAGACTGAAAATTCCAAAGCTTGTTTAGTGCATTCTCTGCACTAGACTGTTGACGTGATGTAAGCTAACTTCGAGGTCCCATTTCTCCCGACCTTGTACACACTTGCAGAATGGCCTCGCCAGTCCCTCTTTTCAGCAGTTGAACCCATTTGTTAGATTAAACAACTCAGCATAGCAGCGTCCCTTCTCTGAGACTTGTAGTGGATGCCTGGAACCCGGGTGGTCTGTATGTTAGCTTTCCATTACAGATAACAAAATCCCTAGGATCTTTACCTCCGAAGATGGAGTTCCTGTGCTTCTCAGCTTTAGGAGTTCCTCTGCTTCAGCACCTGGGGCGAGGCAGGATATCAAGGCCCAGAGCATGTGTGTCAAGTTGTTTGCCTCATGGCCAGAGGCGGGAGGGGTAGGGTGATGAAGAAGAGAATAAAGGAGGAGAGGCCGACATCCCAAAACTTGAACAATATCATACCACATTGACCTGATGACCCTAAGGCCACCTTTTAAAGGCGCCATCACCTCCTAGTAGCACCAAGCTGAGGTCCGAGTGCGTCCCGACACACAGGCATTTGAGCCACATTCCAAAACCCAGATTACAGCAGTACCAGGGTTTTTTCCTTAATACAGATCCCTACCTGTTTTAAGGTTTCACTGCTCTGAAGTGACACCTTACCAAGGCAACTCTTACCAAAAAAAAAAAAAAAAAAAAAAAAAAAAAACATTTAATTGGAGCTAGATTGCAGTTTTGGAAGTTTAGTCCATTACCACAGTGGGAGCATGGCAGTGTGCAGGAAGACATAGTGCTGAAGAAGCCAATAGCTCTACAGTTTGATCTGAAGGCAGCCAGGAGTTTGTCTTCCGGGCCAGCCAAGAGAAGACTGGATCACACTGGCAAGACTTGAGCATAAGTATGCGACCTCAGACCTGCCTCCACAGTGACACATTTCCCCCACCAAGGCTACACCTCCTTCAACAAGGCCACGCCTCCTAATAGTGCCACTTCCCATGGTCCAAGCATATTTAGACCATCACAATACCTTTGTTAAGACCCAAGTATAAATTAGATAATATTAGTTATTTTTCCGTTGCTGTGATAAAATACTATGACCAAGACTTGATTTTAGCTTCTGGCTTCGGAGAAATAAAGTCTTCATGGTGGGAAAGGCAGGAAAGCAGGGACAGGGAGCTGGCTGGTCACATATCTGCATGCAGGAAGCAGAAAATGTAGTGGGGCTATAGACGTGCACGCACTCACACACACACACACACACACACACCGAGAGAGACAGAGACAGAGACAGAGAGAGAGAGAGAGCCCAAATCAGTGATTGCTTTCTCCAACAAGGCTGCATCCCCTAAAGATTCCATAACCTTCCCAAATGACATTACCAACTAGGGACAAGTGTTCAAATGCATGAGCCCATGGGGCCACTCAAATCACAGGGTCATAGCAAGAAATTAATAATAACTAAAACTATATAAATATTGTAACTTAAATCTTGAGCTAGGAATGAGTAACAAACTTGGCACTCAGCAGTGGCTCTCTGATTTTGACATGCTCAGAAACCACCCGAGGCTTCTCCCAATGGATTTGTAGGCTCTCGTTCAGGTTTTCTGTTGATGAGATCTAGAGTAGGGCCTGAGACTGTCTGCGCAAGTGTTGCTGGTGGGATAACTATCCTGTGAGAACCTCTTACACCTGTTCCAGTCCAGAGAATGGTCAGACTTCAAGGTAGGCCACCCAAAATTCAAGCCTTCCATTTTATGTCTGGTGGAGCTGTTTTATTTTCTCTGGTGTAATTGGGATGCTTTGTTCCTATGGAGAAGCTGTCCCAGGGACTTCCACACAGCTCATGTGGCATCCTCAGGATGCTGTTGTGCCCAGAAGCATCTCTCAGGCAAATCATGGTGATTCGGGGCCATGAAGGTTCAGTATGAGATCCATGGGATTGCTGCCACCAAAAAACCTGGTGATGCTCGTCCGTAGCACACTTCTCCACACCATGCCGATGTTCACACTGAGCATGCCATGTGCTTAACCTCAGGGAGTTAATACAACCAAATTTAACTCTTACCCCCAAGACCAAAGATCCCCTCTCATCTTTTCCCGTGTGTGAACACATGCACACAGAATATACAACTAAATAAATTATAGTATTGACAATTTCAAAAATATAGAGAGAAAGCTCCATTAATCCAGAAACATGAAAGATAATAAAATTCCTTTAAGTGAATAATATAGAGTTGTTTTGTGGTTTGCATATGACATGTGTGTGTGTGTGTGCGCGCGCGCACACACACACACACACATACACGTATGTGCGTGCATGTGTATTGAACTTTTGGTTCCCAAGTGGTGTTGATCTGTTAATCTTTTTAGGAAGGAAAACTTTAGCAAGTGGGGTCTGGCTGAGGGAGGTGCACCTTTGAAGAAAGAGCATGTGTGGCCCCACTCCCTTGCTTGCTGCCTATCTCCTGTCGGCCATGATGTGAGCTGCCCTACTGTGTTCTCAAATTAAAAAATGTCTGCAAAGTGTAAGGCACCCCGAAATCCCTAGACACGGGTGCTCTGTGGACTTCTTGCTTGCAATCAATCATACGTCCATGTGCCCAGAGGAAGATGCTTTCCCGAGGATGCTCTAGTTGCATGTTTGGGACTCTTCCAAGTCTCCTCATGTCTCATTTGACTGCTAATCCCATGCAATTTAAAAAAAAAAAAAACGATTTATTGATTTTATGTGAGTACACTGTCTTTAGACACAGCAGAAGATGGCATCAGATCCCATTATAGATGGTTGTGAGCCACCACGTGGTTGCTGGGAATTGAACTCATGACCTCTGGAAGAGCAGTCAGTGTTCTTAACCTCTGAGCCATCTCTTCAGCCCAAATCCGGTGCAATTTTATAAAACTCAGTGTGAGCATTTTTCCTGAGCTACACGGTTATTTTAGTGAAATACCAAGTCCACACATGGCTAAGGAACCCTGGAGTTTGCGGCTCCAGTCTAAAACACTTGGAATGCGTAGGTGACTATGTTTTCCACCTCTGAAGTCTCTGCTAATGATGGATAGTCAGGGACAGAATTGCATTACCACTAAGCAAACACACAGCACTTACTACCTGCGAGGTATTGAGGTAATCACCCTACAAATACGAATTCATTTCATCTGCTGGCACCCCCTTGAAATAGGTATCAGCTTTCTCACTTTACAAAAAGGCCAAATGGCTATGTGACTTTTACATGGCAAAGACAACTACTCCAGCGACTGTCTGTGGGTGAGGAGTGGGTGGATGGTGGAGGAGGGAGACTATGGAAGAATGGAGAGTAAACATGTTCAATTTAAAAGGCCATATACACTAATGTTTGTATTCACAACTACACAATAAATATGTATTGAACACCCACCATGTGCTCAATAGTGTTGAGAGCTGAAGAGTAGTGACCAAGGCTAACCCTGCCTGTCCCTTCCCTCACAGAGCAGTCTGCCAGTGGAGACAACTCGGTGAGAACACCCTGCTTTCCTGCAGTTCTGATGCATTGACTCCCATGATCGGCCTGACCTGTGAGCATCAGGTCAGACTGGGTGATGTCACAGACTTACACTGTTCTCTGGGATTCTCAAGGTCTGCATATGCCGCACAGTGATGCTTCATTTGTTAAAAATTATGATCTGTCTCCTCACATTGCTATGATGACCTTAATGTGACAATTCATGTCAAAATGCTGTATAAAATAGCGGAGGCCAGTAACAACGTAAAAAATGTGTATATACTACTGCTACGACTGTTACTCGTCTGCAGGCCGCCCCCTGATCCAACCACAGTGAGTTAATTCCTTCAGGCGTAGGATGATGGAATAACTGAGAAGCAAGATAACTTCCAAGCACCTCTGCTACTCAGACCATCTGCCCTAATCCAGCATGGCTGCATCGGCTACACTCCGAGCGCCTTTCCGGAAGCCAACGTCTCCGACGCCCTGTAATGACGCAACATCCGCGACCGTCTGTCTCCCTAAAGAGCCTCGGGGTTCGCGTGTGGGTGGAGCTGGTCGGGATGAGTGGCGCGGGGACAGAGACCCCTGTAGCGTGCGAGGCCGCCCAGGGTGGCGGCGGCAAGAAGCGGGATTCGCTGGGGACTCCGGGTGCGGCGCACCTCATTATCAAGGGTACGGAGTGGAGGGCGTGACCCTTCGTGTTGGGTTGGGGGAGCGTGCCGGGGACCGCCCCTCCCAGGGCTCCCCGGTGCTCCCGCCGCCCCCAGCTGCCTGGCCTGCCTCAGGACCCACTTAAACGTAATGGGCGAAGGGCGCACAAGAGGAGAATGTGAAGTAGTTTGAGCCCCACACAGTCACGTAGTAGGGTGACAGTCCTTCACTCTCTGGTTCATTGCCCTCTGCGTCTGAGTCATGCCAGGAAGAGAGGACACTTGGGGGAAACGTCCTGAAACAAATTAAGTGACCTGTCCCCTCTGAGCCTTAGTAGATTTCGACCTAAAGTTTTACAGTAGCAACTAGGTTTGAGTCCTTAACCTCAGAAGTCTGTTTCCCGCGAAGAAGCCTCCAATTGCAGTTCCGACTGCTTCTCTTTACTCCCTGCTAATCCGCCTGTCCCACCAACTTTCAGCTACAGTCCGGAGAGTTTTTACCATAGGTGCGGTTTCCATTTGTAATCTTGCCAGATCTGTGGGCAGCCCCAGCTGAGCTGGCTGTGACTGTTTAAACTGTGTTTCACATTGTCTCTTAGGTTTAATTTGGGCTCAGATAGTATTGTGTGTGAGTGTGTATGTTAAGACTTAATTTAGAATTCTTTCTCTGTGCAATCTTAGTGAAGATTAGTTGTTTTATGGCTCTTATTGGGCTACCATCACTCCATCCACAAATGATTTTCATCTCGCAAAACTTTGTATGTATTAAAACATAACTCCTCATACCACCTCTCTGACCAAAACCAATCTGTGAGTTTGACTGGTTCAGTGCCCCTGAGGACTTGGACAGCTACACTTTTGGAAATAATACTGCTGTAAATATGGATGTACCGGACATCTTTTTGAGACCCTGTGTTCAGTTCTTGGGGATATGTCTACAAAAGTAGATTTCTGGGTCACATGATGATTCTTTAAACTCTTTGAGGACTTGACATGTTCTGTATTTGCTGCACCATTTTCTATTCTATTTGTCTGTCTTTGGTACTAGTTATTCTAATGGGTGTGAGATGTTTGGATTTGCCTTTCCGGTCATATTTGAGGATAAGTGTTTTCTTATGTACTTACTGAATACCTATTTTTTTCTTTAGGTAGTCATTTAATGTCTGTTTAAGCCCTTTTCTCGTGTAAGTTGGTTCTGTTAGAGTTTTTGATATGTATGCCGGCCACTGTACCATTAGTGCTGACACACCTATCCTCAGGCTCCTCAGCGCCCTTTGCCTGGTTGCCTGTCATTCTGTTGATCATGTCTTTGGAGTCAGACGTCTTAAGTTTTGAAGTAGTACTGTTTATTGTTCCTCCCCTTCCCTCCAGTACTGAGCTGGAGCCAAGGCCTCGCACGTGCTAGACAAATGCCGGGCCACTTAGAGGCTACATCACGCTTTTCTGGTTTTTATTTTGAGACTGGTTCTCACTTTCCCACTCAGGACCCACACACAGCCCTCCCTTTATTAGGTACTGAGAGAGTTGCACTTCTGTTCCTGTCTCATCCTGCAGTTCCAGGGATCTTCCATCAAAGTCCTTCTCTGTGTCTTTGTGAGGAGATAGTTTTCTAACTTTTACATTAGGTTAAGAACATGTAGCAACCAAAGGATTGTTTATTTCAGTAACTTTTTTATATGTGGAACAGTAAAAGAATGCATATACACTGGCTAGAGTTGGATATCTATAGAAATCTGTATTTTACACATACGTAGTTAAGCTAGAATTTATATTTAATATTCGAACTCTTACAAACTCTGAATTATTATAATGGACTTGTTATCATGTCACTATTTAATGTATCTTCTGTGGTCATGTGTATTTCATGATATGATGGTTTTAGAAGTGACTGATAATTTTCTCTGTAGAACTTAGTTATCGGCAGAGTCTTAAGTGGGCTCCTTTTTATCACCAGGCTGCAGGAGCAGATGTCTCCAAACTGACAAACCTTAACTGCCTCTCAGTCACATGGAAAGAGGTGGTAACTCATGGGTGCTGTGTAAATGTCACAGACAGCTTGCCTAGGAGATACTCAGTGGGGAAGAGATGATTTGGGGACCCTGTGAGACATAATATGGTAGTAGGCCCTCTGGTGCTTCAGGAACGCAGCATGCAAGCTGTTCAGAAACCGAGGAAGAAGCTGGTGAGAATAAAAGGCAGTGTTGGGGAAGCACAAGGGCTCAGATGTCCCAGAAGAAAGCGGACATTAGGTGGAGTAACTGGGTACAGGGCTCAGTCCGAGGCAACTGGAGGGGCGGTATCAGGATGCCTGAGACAACATGCTGTGTTTAGAAAGCTGCAGATCATTTGGACGATGGACTTTTGGAGCTGAACTGTATGTGTCCTGTTGGCCAGTTGTGCTGTTGAGAGTAGATTCTCTGCACAAGGTCATAAAGTCCCACACATCTCAGGCAGCCCTAACTCCTAGTCCCCGCCTTCCTCTCTCTCCTGTCCAGTCATGTATGCCTTAATCTAAATCTACAGACCTGAGTAATGAACTCTGCATACTCCGTTGTGTACCACATTTCTCAATAGAACTTTCTTCATAAAAGAAAATTCCAAAGAGCTTCTTACAGAAATGATGTGGGTAATGACCTACTGAGAGATTTAAACAGAAATTGTCCTTCTGTTTTTATTGTTTTTTTCCTTAGCATATTAACATGATATGTCTCGATAAAACTTACAAAAACAGAATTAGAATCTGATCCACTTAAACGTATATATGCACATGAATATAAGACATACATATTTTTATTTGGACATTTAATTTCTCTAGCAATTTTGAGGTTTTTATTTTAAGCTAGTTGTTTGTAAGAAGAATGAATTGACCCATTCACCAAATAGGTTAAAATTTAGAATTCTTTTATAGATATGGCTTTTTAGACCTAGAATAAAGTAAAGATGCTTAACACCAAGTACCACCCACCTTCACAGATAAATCTCTAGCAAGCACACTAGAGAAACTGATCTAGGATGCCCAAAGCCCCAAGTATAATCCCCAGTGCTTAAAAAGCCCAACCATGCACCTTGCTGTACTAAATTTTTATCACCCTCCATCCTGAACTTGGTGTGTACCAAAGGAAGTAGCATTTAGCATATCTTTAGAATTCATGCAAATGGGTCTATTCCTTCTGAAAGTATTTTGAGATTGATCCATGTTAATAGGTGTCAATCTAGTATGTACACTAGTGTTTTAACTCTCCATTTACCATATCTCATTGTGTAATTGTTTAGAATGTTACCTTTTTAAATTACTCTTTTGGTAAGTACACATATGCCTCAGCAAATGTCATGCTCATTTGTATGAGTATAATTTTTATATTTTTACATGTCTCAGCTTGGAATTGCTAAGGATGTGTATCTTCAGCTCTGTTAGATATAGTTAGATGACTCTCAAAAGTAGTTCTACCAACTAACACACACTGGAAGTAGAGGAGATTCCGTCCTGATCCATGGTCTGGACTGGATTTTAACCTGTCTTCAACTGTTCATAGAGAAGGGGAAAGTAAAACGGGCCAGAGACTGCACCATGGAGTGCGAATTAATCCTTGATTCTACTTTCTTTCTCTAGATCTTGGAGAAATTCATTCAAGGCTGCTGGATCACAGACCAGTCACCCAAGGTGAAATCCGTTACTTTGTAAAAGAATTTGAAGTAAGTATTTAAAGCTTAGGTTGTTAAAAAGCATTGCCCCAGTTGTTAATGACTGACTACACAGAAGGGGTAATTCCTGAGCTCTAAAACCTGACTTTATTTTATGTCTTCTTAAAATATATATATAGTAAAAATTATGAAAAGACAAAGATAAAAAGTACTTGTTAAATGCTAGACCAGACAACAGGAGATGGCAGGCCACATTCTGTGTTTTCAGATGCATTTGTTGTGTGGTTTGTTGTTGTTGTTGGGGCATGAACAGTCAAGCTGAAACATAAGAACTCCACTTGCCTCTCCCGTTCCATTCATACTGGCAACAGTGACCCAGCCTTCTGTATGGACCTCATCTAGGAATTTCTGTTCCTTCTGATTGCTGTACCTGTTCAGATTCGGTTTTCACTTTGCCTGCCAGAGTGATCCAACATTATTTCGCTTTTTAAGACCCTTTGCAAGCTCTAGCATGTGGTTTAAGCATTCTTCTGTAGTCCAGAGCTACTCTAGCCTCACCACCTGCCACTCCTCACTTTGCACGGGGGGGGGGGGGGGGTGTAGTTCTGTTTCGTGTTCTAGGTCTTCCCAGGCATTACGGATCCATTGTGCATTATGTAGTCATTTCCCAAGCTACTGCTAGATGGTGATTCTGTGTTTGGGGGTTCTGTCTTCAGATGAGACTTTGATCAAGGATGTCTAAACCTGACCAAAGAAAGGTTCTCCTACTAAGCTCTTAAAACCACAGCAAGTCTACGTGACACAGCCCTTGAGACAGAGCTGTAGCACCCAACAGACATTTTTGTATTCAGTAGGGGCCCTATAATCCAAAACTGCCCAGGACCCCACAAGACTTTGAAGTTTAAAGATGTGTGTAGAGGTATGTATCTCTTAGGATGTTGTATGTTACTTAGTGTATTACTTTTCTCATTACTTTAACCAGATAGCAGAAGCAACTTAAGAGAAAAACCTTGTATTTGGGTCATAGGAGATGTATTTCAGCCTGGAAAGGAAGGCAGAGAGCAGGTTGAGCAGGTGGGACTCTTCACATCTGGGGGAACAACAAGTACAGACAGGACAGGAAGCAGGGCCCAGCTGTAAACTTCCAGGTTTAGCCTCTGTGAAGAACATCCCCCACTGATAGTCTGCCTCCTATAGGTTTAAAACCTAAAACAGCACCACCAGCCCAGTACTAAGCATTCAGACATATTGAGCCAGTGTTACATAGTTAAGCCATAAGGCCAGGAATAGCTGTTAATGGTTTCTATCGTCCTTGTTTTATGGAGGATAAGAATAATGGAGGACACAGAAAACTACCTAAAGAATGTTCCTTACATGTGATATAAAAATCATTACCAATCCATATAAACTTGCTATGAATCCTTGGCATGCATGAACATGTTTAAAATATTAAATGTTCCATATGGGATGAGGCTGTAGTTATCCTTAAGTTCTGGTTGAACTCATGTAGAAACTGTCACTCAGCCTTGAACTCCCAGAAATCTGCCCACCTCTGCTTCCTGAGTGCTAGAATTAAAGGTATGGGCCACCATGCCTGGCCTTAGATACCATTTTTTTTCAATGTGATACATTTGTTTAACTTTAAGACTTTTTCACATTCTAAATATACAAAAAATACCAGTGTTGTAAGTCATCTTTGGGAACAGAATGTGCTTGAGTATTTATTCATACAGCAGTTCTAAACTTTGCTGACCATGGCAAATTTTACAGTTTAAAAAGTTTAGAATCTACTGCACTTAACTGAGAGAAAAAAATCCAAGCACTTCATATGCCAGCTCCCAACTCCTTCTCCTCCTCCCACATTCTCCCCTCCCACAATTAATAACGTCAGTAGAATGCTGTGTCACTGTATATAAAAACAAGACATCCTGAAGCCAAAAGGATGTCCACAGCAGTGCCAACACATCCAGCTTCACAGTACACTCCATGGGTGATGGCTCCTCCATAGGGCTTCTTCCCCCAGCCTCCACCAAACAAGAAGCATCAGGCATTTGTCTCCGTTGTTTCGTTCCCTTTACAAACTATACATGTGTACAGCTCAGGATGTCTATCTGTAACCACATAGTCAGTACCATCTTTCAGAAATACCAGAAGTGGCTTCAAATGCTTGGCAACAGTGACGTGCACAGATGGAGGGATACAGGGCAGTGCCTTCCAACTTGAAGGGTATTTGGAGGGGCTGGAGAGATGGCTCAGCAGTTAAGAGCACTTGCTGTTCTTGAAGAAGACATGACTTCAGTTCCTAGCACCCATGTCAGGCAGCTCATGGTCACCTGTAACTCTAGCTCCAGGGCTCCAACATCCTCTTCTGCCGTCCTCAGGTGCTGAATCTATACTGTATTTATACTGTGTGTGTGTGTCTATAAACATACATGATTAAGACAGAAAAGAAAAGAAAAAGTATTTGGCTCTATGTAAAAGTTTGCTAGTTTTAGGGTGCTCTGGACACTCACATAATCCACTAACACTTTAAGAAGCTACAGTGTGACCATGATCAATTTTGTAGTTAAACCTAATGATGATAATAGACACATCTCAAATAAGAGATGTTTCTCTAAGGGATACATCAGGAGACAAAGAAATGGTTGTTGGTGGTGTTGGTAGTGGTGAGCATGTGTGTATGTATGTCCGTGTCTGTGTGTGTGCATGCATCCTTTTTCTGGGCAACTACAGCAGGACCCTTGGCTGCTGTCACACTTTTCTTTGACTTAGAGTTAGCAGCATTCTTCTCATCTGTGTTCAGCTTTGTGGCTTTGGTGGCTGTGCCTGCTCATCACTGTGTCTTATTATTCCACAGCCCACTCACGTTTTCTCCATGTGTTCAGTGGAGATGCTAGGGTTTGTGGATGTCACCTCGGAATGGAATTCTGAGCAGAATAAGAAAACTGTAGACCATGGTGTAGGTCATTAGTGTCCCTTTCTTCTCTCCTCCCTTAGCTGCCCTGCAGTCCTTCGGTCCTAGTCATAGTGGACTTGACCTACGTTTGCCATTTATAATGTGTGTCCTCTTTGCTGGTTCACAGCTTACAGCACTATTTGACCTCTCGGTTTTTCTTTTTCTGTTCTTCTCTTTTTGTCTCCCCAAAAAGGTTTAAGCTGACATTTTACCTGTCAGCTTGATACTGCCAAAGGTCACCTGAGATGAGAGTTTCAACTGAAGGCTTGTTCAGAGCAGATTGCCCTCTGGGCATGCTTATGGGGGATTGTATTAATTACTTATTAATAATCTTGTTAACTTTGGGAAATAGCCTCCCCTGAGCAGGTGGTTCTGGGCTGCACAGAAAGCTAAGTCATCATGAGGCTGCAAGTGAGCAAGTAGCACTCTTCTACGGTTTCCACTGCAGCTCCCTGCCCTGTTGTTCCTCAGTGATGCACTGTGACCTGGAAGTGTAAGCCAAACAAAAGCTTTTCTTCCCGTAAGCTGTCTTTGATGGCGTGCTTTCTCACAGCCACAGAATAACCTGAGCAGCAGACATGTTGCACTCAGTTTCTTGGGACCACCATTAGCCATCTTGATGATTTAGTTTTTCATAAATGTGGAATTGCACAGTTTTTTTCTTCTTTCCAGCAACTATGCGGTCATCAAGTTTACCTCCTAAACCACTTCTTAAATCTTGTTCTGAGCAGCCCTGCCCCTTTCCAGCCCTCTGTCAGCCCTCTCTGCACACCTGTAGCCAGTAGACTACCCAGTCACCCTGTGCTTAGCAGACAGTTTTTACAAACTGGCTAGCTCATACAGCCCTGGATCCTCACCCATACAGCTCCTCTACCCTCCTACATAAATCCATCTCTTTGGCCATACTTGAGAACCCCTGGGTGCCACACCGCACCACACAGCTCTGGACCATCCTGCATCCACACTTCCTTTTTCTTGAACACATCTCAGGTATCCTCACATCTGTAATTCTGTCTTTCTAAAACATCTTTCTATTTTTTGAATGCTTCATTCCTCTGTTTCGATCACAGGTTGAATTTTCACCACTGACCTTAACTGCAAAGCAGTCTCCAAAGTATTCTGTCGTGTTGCTCTCTGTGGTACTCTGTGCAACCTCACTTCTTTCCTAATGCCATGTAACAGATGACCACACCTTCAGTAACATACAGCAAGACGCATTTATTCAAGGTGTATGTCAGAGGTTTGCCCATGGAGTGGCCAAGACTTTAGCTCAGCATCTCAGGAAGCCGGAGTCAGGGTCCATTCTGAACTCCGCATGCTGCATTCTGCCCTGTGGCTCAGGACCCTCTTCCGAACCCACATGACTATAGTACCATTCTGCTCCTCTCTGGAGGCCAGTTCAGTTTCCAGAAGAGAGCTGCAGTCCTTGTCGCACAGCTTCTTCTGTCTTCAGAGCTAGAGTAGGAAGGAGAGTCTCCCTCACCTGGAATCCCTCTTGTGCTCTCAGTCTGTGCCCAGGACTCATCTTACAGGCCTGGCCTCAATAGACATAGACATAGACATAGCTCCCTACGGCTGCCTGGTTTGAGACCTTAACGCGTCCATAGCACTTAGGCCCAGAGCCTGCCTTCTCCATGGTAGACAATAAGGTTGATTAACGGGTGGGCCTGTGTGCCCCAGGGGTACAGACCTAGGCAGCCATTTAGGTTTCTGCTGGCCAACTTGGTTGTGTTCTTGTCATTCACCTTGATGGCCTTGTCACTAGAATGTCGACTTCATTCTCCTTTGTATCTGAAACATCTGCAACAGTGTCTGGCGGAGGTAACAATCTTAAAACCTGGGTTTTTATGACAGTCAGTACATGACCTGTCTCAGAAGTCATCCTTTGTGTTAGTTTTGTTATTAAGACAAATACTTATAAATCTACGTCAAAGGACATACTTTATTGAAGTAACTGTAGAATTTTGAAATTAAGATGGCTTCTGTAATGCAAGTTCCTACTTTATGAAGATTGAGCTGGGGCATGAAATCAGTGAACTAGTTCACTAGCAGCTGAGTCATCCCTAAAATTCAGTGCCCCTGGCACACTTATGCTGGTATCCTTGAAATAATGGATATGTTTTCTGTAAATGCATTATACAAATGAAACTGAGTCCTGAGAGACATTTTATGTCTGTTTTTTATGTCTGTGTTCAGTTGAAGTCAGCACGTCTTTTGACTGGAATGGAAGGTGGTTGTCAAAGGACAGTGGACGTAAGTTGGGAGAGAACATTTAATCCCTCCAAGATCTTGTCAAGAAGGCAAGAAGGATAGGAAGAACATAGCGCTCTCCACCGTGCATGCCTGGGTTCAAGCCCCGCCCCCTCTTACTAGCTCTGACTGCATGCTTCTCGAGGCTCAGTTTCCTCAGCACTAAATGACAACAGTAATAAAGACTGCAGAATGTGGGCTTTATGAAGGTTAAATGAGACTTCATTTTAAAATCATTTTTCTGTGGGTGTTGATAAAAATGTTTATGTTGTTGAAAGATGATAGCAAATATAACAAATACAATTACTAATTTTGTAACTCATTTTTTTATACAATAATTTAAGTGAGTTTGGATTCAGTTTCCCCCCCACCCCCCTGCAGCCTGGTCTGAACAACTCAGAAGGCTTCACAGATTTGTGGATCATCCCTACACAGGCGCTGTGCTGGTCTTCTGTGTCATTCTGACTGTATGCACTGCTGCCAATGTGAGCACTGGGCTTAGTCTCTTTATCTTAGATGTATTTATCTTTATGTGGATGAGGATTTGCCTTGGTGTATACATAGGGCCTGCATGCATGCCTGGTGCTGCAGAAGTCAGAAGAGGGTGCCAGATCCTTAGAACTGGAGTCAGGAATGCTTGTGAACAACAGCATAGGTGCTGAGAACAGAACCTGGGATTTTACAGTAGCTATGAGTGTTCCTAACAGCTGAGCCATCACCCAGCCCCTGGGGTCACTTTTTAATAACTCCAGATAAAATAGGGATTGCCTAGACAAACGTTATAAGCACATTCTCCACCTTCTCTCTCTTCCCTTCTTCTCTTCCCTTCTCCTCCCCTCTTGGTTTTTTGAGGACTCTCTGTTTACCCTACTCTGTAGGTCAAGCTGGACTGGAACTCACAGAGACTCCTTGCCTCTGCCTCATGTAGCTTTTAATGCTGAGATTAAAAGCATGTGCCACCATGACCAGGTTGTATAAGCATTCTCTTAGAAAAATGTTGACCAAGGGCCTGCTAAGATGGGTCTGCAGGTAAAGACCTGCTGCTAAGCCTAGCAACTTGAGTTTGATACCTAGACCTCATAAAGGTGTAAGAGAACCGCTTCTTATAAGTTGTTCTCTAGCTTCTATATGTATGTGTGCACATGCATACACACACACACACACACACACACACACACACGAGTTCGCGTGTGCAAAGATTAAGTGTAAAATACTTTGAAAAGGAAAAATTCTACTAAAAATAAGTTTTCCCTATTGGTCATGACAGATGTAACCATATGTAGAGAGTTAAACAAAATATGTTGAGAATTTGTGTATGTCACATGGTCATATGTTAGGAAATAAATTACATGGTAAATAAAACAGATAGAGACATATGGCGACCTATCCCCTAGGAAATAAGTCATATCTTGAGGAACTTCTCACTTAAGAATGTCTCTAAGGACCCAGAAACTGAATCTTGGCCGTGCTGGATTTGCTCTTTTTGACAAGTGCTCAGTCAGGTCTTTTCACACACTGACCTTCCGTGTGTCTGCTCCAAGGGCTTCCATAGTATAGCACAGAAGTTTTCCTGCGTGTCAGAATCTGCCCCATCCCTGCTTGCTATTTCACAAACTCAAGGAGAAGGCTTGGGGCTGGAGAGGTGAGCTAGCTGTTAAAAGGTCTAAACTGCACTTTTAGAGGACTCAAGTTCAGGTTCCAGCACCCACATGGTGACTCACAGCTGTCTAACTCCAGTTCCAGGGCCCCAATACTCTCTCCTGGTCTATGTGGCACACATACTAACAACATATAAGCAAACACTCATGCTTATGACTTAAAATAAATCTAAAAACAAACAGAAAGGAAAGAAAGATGGAATGCAGTCTGGAGACTTGGGAGCCCAGTACAGTCTACAGTGCTTGTACACAGACAGAGCCGCGTGCCCAGCAGGGTTCTTCCCCCAGGGGGCCATCTCACTGCACCTCTCTGCCCCTCAGGTAGACTTCGCCTTAGGAAGGCTGACCAGAAGAAGCTCCAGCTCATCTTTTGGTAAAATTTTCTCTACAAAAGAGGGAACAAATGCCACACGGTGGCAGCATTTCTCAGAATTCCTCAAGCATGGGTAGACGGTGACAGGCTCTGTCTTCTCTGGTGTTTAAGAATAGTCAACAGCCTTTCTTCTTCCTTTCAGAGTTTCTCCCTGATTCCACTGCACGTGATAGGCAAAGGTTGGGGTGTTGTGCAGCCTGTTTAGGTATGTTTCCACCCCAGCACCTGGGCGAGACAGTGTGACAGTTTCCTGGGTAGAGGCATTGCCCTTTACGTCATTGTGGTACATGAGACACGGTGGTCTCTCTGCTAGCGAGGAGAGGATAATCCTGCGGTATCGTAGTAGAGTATGCTTGGCATACCCCTGCAGTGCTTTACTGAATACTTGCCAAACACCCCGGCATCTCGGTGGGAATGTGTTTTTACTAGTAATAGATACGTGGAAAACAGGCCTCTAAAAGGACTTACATTTTTTGTGTAGTCCTGGGACAGATCTGGAAAGTCCAGGGCTGGCACGGTATCTCTATGATGTCAGCTGCTTCCAGCCTGTCTCCCTGGCACATAGCCCTTACACTTAAAAGTGGCTGTAGAGCTTCCGTCTGTCCATCATTATGTCTCCACGTTGTGTGGTAAAAGAGACAGCAAGCAGGAAGCAGCAGCCAGCCTCTGTTAGAGGTATATAACTGCCCCAGGCACAGGTCAAGTGTTGGTAATGGAATAAAAATGATGCAGACATGTCTGTCTGTCTCTCAGTCTTTCATACCACATAGTGACAGATAACCCTCACAGCCAGAAAGCTTCAGTTGCAAATGCAGAATGTGTACAAGAAGAAATACATTCAGATTAAGAGCTGCCCTGCTACAGAGCAGAGTCCCTTAGAGAGGACAGTACTCCAGAAACAGTTCCCTGTGGGGTTCCACAGGAGACTGCCACAGAAAGATGACATTTGAGCAGAGAGAAAAAAAAGGTACTAGGGGCAGATAGAGAACTGGAAAATGAAGAGGCCTCCAAGTGTGGCAGAAATGCTGTAACACAGGAATCTGAAGACATTGCCTTAATGGGTATGGCGTGGGCTAGTGGAGGTACACTCTGTAATCCCAGAACTTGGGAGGAAGGCCTGAGTGCCCATACAGACTCCAGGCCCCTCAAAATGCCCATCAGGCTATTTGTAAATCCCAACAGGCCATTTGGAGAACAGCAGAGCCCAGCAGATGGCATCATAGGCTCCACCTCCACAGAGTGAACAGCACAGAGGCCAAGGCCACACTAGAGAAGCTGAAGAGCTGAAGACAGGAAAGTTCGTTCCAGGAAAGGTGTCAGTCAGACTTGGGAAAACTGTCCAAATGATTGGATAAAATGAAATAGTCAAGAAGTGAACTGAAAGAATTTGGGAAAATGAAAGTTTGTTTTTGTTTGTTTTATATTTTTTTCAAGATTTTGTAACCCCAGCTGTGCTAGAACTCACTCTGTAGACCAGGTTGGCCTCAAACTCAGAGATCACCTGCCTTTGCCTCCTGAGTGCTGGGATTAAAGACATACACCACCATGCAGTCTATGGAAAATAAAAATGTTAAAATGATTTTTGAGGTGAGAATTAAAGAGCCCAGAAATAAATAGATGAAATATATAGTTCTAAAATGAGACTGGGAAGATTTAACATTGACAAGAGAGGGACTAGAGAGGAAGGAATGCATGCTAACGAAGAGTCCAGATGACACAAGCCTGGGACAGCAAACCTGAGAAAAAGGTCAAGGCACCAAGAAGAACAAAAGAGAATTCAGGAAGACTTTCCTGAAATTGCTGTTGGACTCATAATGAAGTATGTGCTACATTCTAGGAAGATTAACCTCGAGTACCTGATGCTTGAGACTCTTTGTGAAAGAAAAAAAACTACCTTAGACTTTATAGGGAAAAAAATCCTCTGGGCACCCAGGCTAAATGAATAGACCCTTTGTAAAGGAAAGAAAATCCAACTGTTGGCAGATTTGTCTGTGTTATGCCAGTGGCTTCTGTATCTAGTCCATCTGCACCTAGTCATAGAGATGACAGACACATGGTTAGGGTTCTGCAGGGCTGTAAGAATGGTATTCAGATGAGCATCTCCTCAGGACCATTGTACATCAGAACACATGTCAGACAGTTAGATGCTTTTCTGTAAGCATTATCATATGCTTGTTGGGGCCAGAGATGTAGTAATGGGTAAAGGTGCTTGTTGTCAAGTCTGAGGACCAGAGTTACACACACACCCCTCTACCTTGGCACACACACGTGTGTGTGTGTGTGTGTGTGTGTGTGTGTGTGTGTGTGTTTGTGTATGTGTGTGTGTTTGTTTTTTGAGAGAGGGTTTCTCTGTGTACTCTTGGCTGTCCTGGAACTCTATAGACCAGGCTGGCCTTGAACTTAGAAATATGTCTGCCAAGTGCTAGGATTAAAAACATGTGCCACCACACCTGACTGGTGGTAGTCGTCGTCGTCGTAGTTTGTTTCTAAAGACAACTCTGCGTTGCCCTGTGTGAGTGTTCATAATATTTTTTACCTGTTTAGTCATAGAATTAGTACTAAGCAATATAGCCGGATGTGGTAGTGCAGGCCTCTGATCTCAACAAAAGAGGCAGAAGCTGGACCCGTGTTTAAGGCCAGCTTCAGCTACACAGGGGTTTGAAGCCAGAGCTACAGAAGACCTTATCTCAAACAAACAAACAGCAAAGAGATTGAAGTGGAGAGCAGCAGGGATAGTGCCAGTGGGTCAGAGATGAGTGATAGGATTTGAAGAGAGATAGAATTCCACGGGGAGGCCTGTGGAAAGGAGGCTTTCCTCCCTCCATGATTGTCTTGTGAGCAGTGCTTGAAATGAGAGGATACACTTCAAAGTTCCATCCTGAGGGAAAAGAACAGACTACAGCAAAAAAACAAAATTATCACCTAACACTGAGATCCTGTGTATTAGGATAAAAAAAAACACTGACCCTTTTTCTTCACAGGGGTGTTGTGCAAAGTACTAGCATTCATTACCAGCCATGAGAAACAGACTGTTTCCTGGGCTGGAGAGATGGCTCAGTGATTGAGAACATATACTGCTCTTCCACAGGACCTGAGTTCAATTCCCAGCACCCTCATCACGTGCCTCACAGCCATCCGTAACTCCAGCCCACGGGATCCAGTGTACTGTTCTGGCTCTAGAGCTAGCCACACATGTGTGTATACTTTTAAAAATATATAGTTTCCAACTTAGGGCTGTTTGCATTTGAAATTGTGTAAGAACAATACCCATTCAGTACTAAGCATTTGAATTGAATCCCATGTCAATCTAGTGATCTGAGGTCCAGTTCTCCTTGCTCCAGGTCAGCGGCAAGACTATTTCAAGAAACAAACTGCAGTGCATTGTATTGATAAAATACAATGTTTTATGGGTTAGGGATTAAATACGGCTTCACCTAATTCTTTTGTGGGTTATCAGGAGTTAACCCCTTCATAATCTGAAAGCATCTGAATCATTCAGAAAGTACCAGAAAAGGGGACAAGTAGACCACGCAGAGAGCTATATATATTACATTTGTGCTTTTGAATTTTGGTAAGGATTTTATTTTTAATTATGTGTAAGTATGTCTGGACAAACGAGTACAGTTCCTGCAGAGGCTAGAAGAGGGCATCCAGTGCCCAGAGGCTGTAACTACAATTGAGTGTGAGCCACTCAATGTGGGTGCTGGCAGCTGAACTTGTATCCTCTGGAAGAACAGCAAGCTCTCTTATCCACTGAGCCATCTCACCAGCCCTGTGCGTAAGACTCTTAACTCATGAATGATAAAAGAAACATCTCTGTATCCCATTCTGTTTAAAAACAAATTTTAAAACTATTTGTATATACTCAGCTCTGCGTGTCTATATGTGTATGTGTGTGTTAAACACATGTGCCTAGACACACCTGTATATCTAGGTATATGTATCTTTATACTTAAACCAATGGTTTACTACATTTAAAAACATAACATAATAGGAGAGGATAAACCAGGATAGGAAGGAAACCTAGACTTCTCTGGATACATGTTATTTTACAGATATAATTTTGAAGCCATGTAGGTATATTATATAATTTGAAACAATACTAAATTTCAAAGAGCAGTTCCTAAAATCAAGTCACAAATGAAGAAATTCATCTGTGCTTGTGAGTGGTGATAGTGTTTCTCAGACATTCTTACAAGTAGCACCAAGAAAATTACTTGTCTGGTGCAGAGGAACATGTCTACAGTTCCACCACTCAGGAAACAGAGGCAGGGGGAGTGCGAGGTTCAGGCCAGCCTGGGCCACATAGTAAGGCTTTGTCTTAGACAGACAGACAGTGGTTTGACACCTCAGAACAAAAAAAATCCTTTTAAAAACATTTTAATTTTTAGTATATGTGCTGCCAAAGTGAGCACAAGGTTTTAGGTTTTAGTAATCATTAATACTTTTATTTAAGTCAAAAGAGAACTAAGTAATTCAGGAACAAAAGGGAAACAATAGATAAAGGTGTTTGAATTTGGTCAATATGAACTCAAAATATTTTTTTTATAAAATATTTTGCTTTATATAAAAACTGAATAATTTCCTAAGTCATTATAGGCCATATCTGTAAACCCAGCACTTGGGAGGCAGAAACGAGATTCCAAAGTTCAAGTCTAACCTGTAATATGTACTGAGTTCTAAGCTAGTCTGGGTACCAGAGAAGAAAGAAGAATAGTGTTTCTAGACTTGTCCCCTAAGGGTTAAATGTGGTAGCACACCCTGTAGTATTGAGTAGCCTTCCTCTTGTAAATTTTGTCTCTTAATGCCAGTGGTCCTAGATAGCCAGTGTCAAGAGAGACATGCAGGTAGAATGTGTGCATACGATCAAACCAAACGGAAGAATATGGTCAAGGAAGCCAAAGCTCACTGAAGCTACCACAGCCAGGTGGGAAAGAACTAGGGAACTGCATAAGCTCAGTGTGGGGGACCTGAGTACCAGAGGGAGATACTGAGGGACTCTGGTGTGTCTAAACCTGTGGGTAGGTGCAGTTGCCTTCTATTGCTGTGGGTGCCAGGAAGCTGACTTACCACTGCTGCTACTCCCAACACCACCAAGGTAGTGTCTCACTTAGCCCAGGTTGGCCTAGAACTGCAACTGAGGATGCCTTTGAATCCTCTTGCCTCTACATCCCAAGTGCTACCATGACCAGTCCAACTCATTATCTTTTAAGTTGGCAAATAAGGGAAGGGAGTAGAGTGTTTTCTTTTGCTTTTCTTATATGAATGTTGCTCAGAGGAATCACTGATGGAAGGCAGTCTTCACTTTCAGAAGTATCCCTGTTAATACATGAAGATGAAATGCCACCCATCCTGTTGAGAGAGTGAACATCAGCCTCTGGAAACTTTATGCAAACAATCAGACAAACCTTGAACTGAGTGTACGGTTAGTTCTAACTGCTGACTTGCAGAAAGGGAAGAGACAACAGAGGATTCTGAATTACAGCACAGACAGACGTTCAGTAAAACAGACTGGAAACTGTGCCAAATAGATGACTAGCTGGTTCAGTGACTTGCCAAGGGAAATGGTGATAGAGGAGAAACCTATAGATTGAAAGCACATTCAGTGGTTAAACTTCCCTTTCCATGGGACAGTGATTGAGTGACACTCACAGGATTTGGCACAGGGCAGTGTGTGTGGCTGTGGTGTGACTGCAGAGAGTTCCGAGCACAGTAAGCAAGGGAGATGACAGGGAGGAGGGCTCCTGGGGAAAGTAGGAGCCCACAGCAACAGCTGACTGTGCTTGCAGACCATACACGACCCTGGCTCTTGAGTAGAGGAGCCCGGTGGCATCCCAGCTGGTGGCACACACACCTCTGCCTAGCATAGGCCATGATGGCACAGACACTGGCATTATCCACATTCTCAGTACAAATTCCTTGGGCTTAGTAGACTACATTTCCAACTCATGGGTAAATTCATAGCAGTTAGAAATCTGCTCTAGCTTTGCAGACCAACACAGGCCTTCCTGAGGATAGCAGCCTTCACTGCACATTTTTTCTGTATGGTAGGGCGTCTGTCTATCATTACTTGGACCATTACATTGACCAAATAACATTACTTGGAAGAGAAAAAAGGTAGACGTAAAATCTGTAGCACATAAGAGTGGAAGCATCAGGGCTTGTTCTGATGAGATACGTAACATATAAGTGCCTTTCCTTTCTCTGGTGTTTCTCCTGTCTGTTTCTGAACACACTATAAAGTATTGTTCTTATTGCAACGTTCACAGTGTTTTATAATAAAATGCCACTAGGTTTTGACCTTTTCAGCCAGAGACTTAAAAGGTGTATCTACTCCCAAGTTCCTGTTCTCTTGGAACTATAGACAGTACTTGCTAAGACTTGAGATACTAGTAATTTATTTTTCTTAATAGGAAAAACGTGGTCTTCGAGAATTGCGAGTTCTTGAGAACTTGAAGAATATGATCCAGGAAACAAATGAACGTATGCTTCCCAAATGCAGAGACACCATGCAGGACGGCCTGGGGGAGACCCTGCAGAGACGTAAGTCCGGCTGCTCTGCAGCCTTGACCTCATACCCCACACCCAGGGGTGTTCTCAGTGTTGCTGCAGGGGGAGGGGAGCTCCTGACGGGGGCTTACCAGGGAGGCCAGCTGCAGACTGTCCAGTGTGCTCACTCTGCTGGCATCAGGAAGCTGTGTACACAAGCGTTGCACAAGACAAGCTCTTTAGTATGGGAGAAAATTCTTGCTTTTCACCCTCAAATTTTTAAATTTTATCTATAAAATATTATGATGACCAGGAAATGAGTTTATTTTTCAAGTGGACTATGCCCTTTATAAATTTTTATATTTTATGCTTCCTCATTAAAGAGAATGTTTTAATGAGAAGAAGTAGCTGATGAAGGGATACTTGTTAGTGTTCTTTAATATTAGGCTCTAACATAAAGGAAAGTTGATGTTAGCGTGATGTTAAAATTAGGATGTCAGAACATCAAAGCTTCTCAGATGTGTACACTGAGAACATGCAGCTTGTCCACAGAGGGATAACGACGGACCACTGAAGCACTAGGTGCAGCCAGCCTGTGAGCGAGGGGGACAGGCCAGCCTTGAGGGAGGGGGACAGGCCAGCCTGTGAGGAAAGCAGGAAAAGAGCCCTCAGTTAGCAGTGGAGTCCCATAGGGTCATGTGTACTCTGACACCGGAAAGAGGTTGAAAAGGCTAACTCTCCCAAGATCACATTTGATAGAACAAGTGTGGAGTGGGTGGCCTAAAAAATAAAAATCGACATTAGGTTTTTGTATTGTGTCAACAGTGCTGCATTTCTAGCTGACAAGCATTCTAGGTAGTTTGTGTGTCTGTGTGGAGGGGGACACATGTATGTACGTGAAGGCCAGAGTGTCTCTCACTGGGGCCTGGGGCTCTGAGAATAAGCCAGGTTGGCTGGCCACCATTGGGCCCTAGGATCCAACAGTGTCTGCCTCCCCCGTGTGCTTAGCCTTTTTATGGGAGTGCTGAGGATCAAACCAAGTCCCTCATGCTTGTATAGAAGGTACATTACCAACTGAGCCCTGTCCACAACCCCCTGATTATTATCAGGTGATACAGGAATTAAGAAGAGCCCTTTGATACTGGCAGCATCCCTAAAGCAATTGGATAAGATGCAGTGAGAAACGACGGGCTGCTAGTTGGCTAATTCAGTCTGCAAAGATAATCTGCTATCAGGCCTTCCTAATGATGTTGGAAAAGTATTACCAGTAATTTAAAATATAAACTAAAAGCATACTTCTTTGAACGGAAGAATTACATTCTAGTAATGGGGATCTGGCCTCCGAAGTGTGCTGGGTCGTATCATTGACTTGAGAAACTTGGCAGGGGCCGTGAAAGCGATTCTCTGCTAGCAGCAGGAGAATGAGGGTTTCCTGTGCCTAGTGTGCTAAGGCCCGTGGCTCTAATAGAAATAATGATGTACCGGGAAATTGAAGTCTTTTTAAAAATTAACCCAGGTCCAGCTGTCATTCCAGCAGATTTCATTTTTTAAAAGATTGACATTTTGAACCTGTATTAGCTTGTTTTTGTTAATTTGTGTAAAGTCACATAACCAAGTTTCAACATGGATTTTATGATTAAGTAGACCGTGAAGAGGGATGAACTGTGGACTTCTGTGCCTGTCCATAGACCCAGTCTCCTTGACTGCATGTTTGAGACTGGGTGCAGTCAGACCGTACACGCCTGGGCAGTGTCCTAGGCTGGGTACACAGAAGCTTTGGAGCCAAACTCCTCCGCAGCTTATTAGAAACCCCAGAAAAGCACTAAGATTCTCTCAGCACAAGAAGGCATCCCCTGAGGAAAAAGTATCACTGATGTCTCATGCTGAGGACACAGGTAACTCTGTCTTGCTTATCAGTTACTTAATAGGCTCCTAAATTTCACCAGATTTGATCTAAAAGTCAGACCCTTTTTCAAGGAAAAAAAAAGAGAGACAGACAGACAGACAGACAGAGAGGGGAGAGGCAGAAAGTTGAACAATTTGTTTCTTTGGTGTTATAGCTTGAGCTCAGGGTCGCATTGTGCTATGAATGTTCTTACCTCTAGTACGTACCAGCTGAGGAAACCTACAAAGAAAAACCATGCACTGACTGACAGCTGGTTGGTAGAGAAGGAAGGAGGAGTTGGGGTACATATGTGGGAAACACTTGATAGGAATGGGATGTGTAAGTTTTAAATTTTCATTTACATTTTGACAGAACAAGAACATGAGGCAAACCCAGTGGCAGTAACTTAAGACAGGCCAGGCAGTAGTGACTGAAGCTTGTCCTCGGTGGATACTGAAAGGAAGCCTTTGGAAAGTGCAGGCACGCTCTTCTCTTCTCCGTTATTGTCTTGTCTCTGCTGTGGCACTGTGAATGCCTCCAGGAGAGATGTCTGGTTAGAACTGGCTGGGACAGGACCTTCGCCAGCACGACACTCTGTCTGCCCACCTTCACTGTGTCTGCATCTGTCCTTGTATGCACCGTGCCTGGATCCTGCTCTGTTTGCAGGTGTGATGCTACCACTGAGCTCATGGGTTTCGTCTTTGCATCTTATTTTCCATCCGTCTGTGTTTTATCGTCACATTTGGCGTCTTACTAAAGCGGGGAGCCCATGGAGCGCTCTTGCTTCTCTCTGTCTCTTTTTAAGACTAGATACTTCGGCTTGTTGTCTCATATTGTCTCATATTCTGTTCTTTTCTTACCTCTAGTTGCTGTTCTACAAATTAAGGCATCTTAATGTTCTAAGAGTTTTATCAACCTGGTTTTTCTAACTAAATCTTTTATGGGTGAGCAGGTTAGGGTGTAATCTGGGGTCTCAGTTATTAACTAGAACTTGCTCTGTAGCCCAGGCTGGCCTTGGATTCTTTATCTTCTTTCTCACCCTCCTGAGTGCTGGGATTACATATTTATTTCACCACACCCATCACTAAATACTAATTCTCATAAGCTTCACTTATTGGGATCTTCACCTGCCTTTTGTTTTGTTTGATTTGGTTTGGATTTTGGGATAGTATTTAGCCAGTATGTAGCCCAGGCTAGTTGGATCTCATGGTAAGCCTTCCTCCTCAGCCTCCTGACTTCTGGTATTACAAACTGTAATAACTATCCTAACAGAGCCAAAAAAAAATTCATTATCATCTTGACTTCATTGTTGAGAAATCTAAAATGTATACTGCTCTAATGTCCATAGTTCTCCCATGATTACAAGCTCCTCTGACTCCCAAACTCAAGCTTAACTTGAGGATGTCACTTTGTAAAACATATTTTTCAAGATTTCATATAGCCCACTGTGGACGTGAACTCACTGTGGTAGCTGAGGATGACCTTGAACTTCGGTTCCTCCTATTACCTGAGTGCCAGGACTCAAGGCATGTTCTAGCATCCTCAGTGTCGGGGATGGAACCAGGGCTTATTGTGCTAGACAAGTACTCTGTCAACCGAGTGGCAGCCCTGGCCCCTCAGGGCCTTTTCTTTTCTTCTGGTTCATCATCACTCTTGGGTTTCTTCCTCCTTAGTCTATTTCAGTAATTCCTATTTACAGCTGACTTACAGCTACCTTAATGTTTTTTAGTATTTATTTGTGTGTGCATGTATATGTACCACCAGCATGTATGTGCACCGTGTGTGTAGGAGCCTTCAGAGCTAGAAGAGGCTCTCAGAACTGGAGTTAAAGGAGACTGTGAGCCACTTTGTTGGTATTGGGAACTGAACCCAGGTCTCTATAAGAACACCAAGTGCACTTAACTGCTGAGCCATCTTTGGAGCTCTGTGACTGACTTATCACCAGGGTGCCCTGTACCTTCTTTGTGTCGATTGTTCATAATCAGTGTCAGGTGTCATCTGTTTTCCACTCTGTGACAACACACTCATCATGGACCACTCATGAGAATGACAGACTCTTCACTTGTCCTAGTCCACCCAGGTGTTGGACAGGTGCCTCTGCCTAACATGATGGAGCCAAACTCCAGTTCCCAAGTCCATTCTGCTCAGAGCTGACATCACTACTCACCTAGCTGGAAGCCTTGTCCCTTATCCCCTTCCTTCTTCCTCTCTGGCCTGTTTCCCTTTCCCTTCCCCTGCTTACCTGCCTTCACCCTTTACTGTGTCCTTCTTTCTCTCTCCCTCCTCCCTTCACTTCATGTTGATACTGTTGCTGACCTCAAGAATTGCAGCCTTAACTAGTCACTGTCATACATGTCTACAGCCTGGTCTACTACCCTTCTCCCACCCTTGACAACCCCAGGGTCTGTGTCCAGCTGCCCTGCTCTTAGATGTCTGCAAGCATCTCAGTGCAGCCTGTCCTCAGCCAACTGCACATTTGCCCGGCTTTGAGAGTGTAGCAGGAACACCTGCCACTTCACTCCGGCTGCTCCCACCCTGGTATAAGCCACTGCCATCCCTCTGCTGGGTTTCTTCTAGTAGCTGATCTTTGCTGCTTCTCTTTCCTCCATGTAGGCTAGTCTCCATGTAGGATGTGAGTCAGTTTATGTGATTGCTGTGTTTAGAATCTTCTCATCTTATGCTCCCCACTCTGGGTATCCTACCACCCTTTCCCTCGCACTGTCCTGGGCACACTGACCTCCTCACGCTTGCTCTGACGTGCCAAGCTCACTCTCACCACAGGGCCTTTGCACTTGGACTTGTTGCTCCTCTGAGAACACTCTTAAGTTTCCTGCAAGTCTTTGCTCAGGCGTCACCAGAAGCTTTCTTGGCCTCCACGGCATTCCCCATGCCTCTCCTTTCTGCATTCCTGTGCTCTCTACCTTGTGTTTTAGCCCATACATCTGTCAGCAGCTGACGTGCTAAGTACTTAACTGCATATTGCACATCCTTCCTACTAAAACAGGTCCACATGATCACTGCATATCACCCAATCAGTGCTTAGCACCCTCTTGATGCTCTCCAACTACCTGCTTAACCTCATGGCTAGAGCACAGCTAGCATCTGCTCTATTTCTAGTCTGAGATAGTGCTGCTGTGTGGTGTTGAAGCTCACACTAGACACAATGGATAGAATTCGTTTCTATCTTATGTGAAACAAATCAAGACATTGTTAGCTAAGCGCAACATAGTAGCTATGCATCTCCTAAAACCTTTTGGAAAAATTAAAAGAAAAACATTCACCCTATGTAGAAATGGACAGATCCTTTTGCACTGCACTCAGGAGGCGACTGAGACAAGAGCATCGGGCGTTTAAGGCCATCTCTGGCCACAGTGAATGTGAAGGCATCCTTGGCTCCTTGAGATCCTGTCTCAGGTGGAGCACTGGATAAGTTATGGTTGTTTTTCACAAGTCAAAACAGTTTCCTGACACAGGTAGGAAGACGGTGCTTCCTGTTGAAGGGCGTAGCCACAAGGTGTTGAGAAGTGAGAACCCTCTACAGCATGGCCTTCTCGTGGCCTCACCGACCACTAAGGAAGGGACTGTTAGAGAGTGATTGTTTATTTATGGATTTTAGAAAGGCTACTGTTGGTTCAGAAAGCTCAGTGGGGAAAGGCACTTGCTGCTAAGCCTGACAACCTTAGTTGGATGCCTAGAACCCACATAGTAAAATGAGAGAAGAAATAAAGTTGTCCTTTGACCCCTTAGAGTACAGGTACCTGCACACACATACAAAATTAAATTTAAAAAAAGAAAGGAAAAGAAAAGCTTTTTCTGTTTTGTGGCTACGTGGCTGAAATGTGGATAACTGCACAGGGAATCAAATTCTGGGGCTGGATATTCTTTCCAAACATGGAGACAGTTCAGTGGAGGAACAGAAGTGTTAGGCTTACCACCTCCTTCCAAAGGAACTTTTTAAAGGCTGTGACAATCCACAGACAAGTGTAGTATTCATGTCTTTTACAGTAGACAGAGACCACCACAGAAAACCACTACCTGTCAAAATGCAGATTTGTAGAGCCCAGTCCCAATGAATAAATCTACTTAACACTCCCAAACCTAAGGCCCAGTGGACATTGAAGAAGGGGCAGATAGATCTTAAGAGCCAGAGATTCAGGGAGTTTGCTGTGAGACAATGTCTCCTAGTAGTGTCAGAAGCTACACCCAGGAAGTCTCATCATCATGACAGCCTAAACATGAGCTGAACACAGATGACACCAGCAGACATACCAGTGGATGGGGAAAAGCCCGCAGAGCCTCCACCCTACACAAAGAACTACAGGCAGCTAAGGAATGCTGAGAGTAGGAGAAATAGTCTTCCCGGGGAAGAGCACTGCAGTTTGTCATTCAGAACCAAATGCTCAGCCCTGAAAACATACAAACAAGTCACGTTATACAGACTGCACAGGTTATATCTAGGAATATGCACACACACACACACACACACACACACACACACACACACACAAGCATACACATATATATGCTTATAGTAACAATGAACAAAGGCTATGGATTTAAAAGAGAGCAAGAGAGGTGGATGGGCAGGATTTGGAGGAGGAAAGGGGAGGGTGAATGATGTAGGTATAATCTCGGGTTAGGGGCACCGTGACAGGTGACAGCAGAAGTGACATGCTTCTTCAACTTTTCTTTCAAATTGCACTCAGGATGATCCAAAAATGAAAATGACTTGAGGACAGAAAAACAGATTTTAAGATCTGTTCACAGAACCAGGAAGGAAAGAAAGACAAGCAAGACAAGGTAGCACCATGTTTAGGAATGGTGATGTCGTACTCCCTGCTGCAGAAAGAAGGCAAATCTAGTCAACTCCTCTCTTGTTTTGTCTTCCTACTTTTGTTAAGAGAAAAAATGACTTGGGAACTCATCCTCCATCTTTAGATGTCATCTGTGATCTGGGAAAGTTTGTCAACAGTTGCTGACAGTAAAGCTTTTGAAAATGAGATCTGCTGGCCGCATCTGGGAGGTGGAGGCTTCCCAGTTTTCTGGAAGAGAAATCACGGACCCTGCCCTGATGTGGAGCTGGTTCGGTTAGCCCTAGGCAGGGGAAGGAAGGCACAGATGGCTCCAGCTTCAGCAGCTGTAACAGACTCTGTAGCAGTCTCCTCCTGCTGAGGGCATTTCACAGCTGAGCGGGGAGGACAGGGAGAGTGAGTGTGGGCTTTGTGTGAGTGCAGCACAGGGAACAGATCCTCGGTGCACCATGACATGACGCTGTGCGTGTGTGAAGAGCTACTGTTGAGACAGGGCCTTTCCTGTGAGTTCAGGAACACTCCGTACACCAGGCTGTGCTATGCGTTTCACATTGAACCTGGGCCTTGGAGTTTTAGCTAAACTATCTGTGCCCTCAGTGTGGGGCTTGTAGAGAAAGCAGCTAGAAATCCAAACTTAGGTCCTCACACTTGTGTAGCTGTCTCCCCGGTTACATGATTCCATTTTTTTAAGACTTTTTTATTTAATATATATAAGTACATTGCAGCTGTCTTCAGACACACCAGAAGAGGGCATCAAATCTCATCACAGATGTTTGTGAGCCATCATGTGGTTGCTGGGATTTGAACTCAGAACCTCAGGAAGAGCAGTCAGTGCTCTAACCATCGAGAAACCTCTCCCGTCCACATGATTCTTATTAATAATACTTAATCTCTTAATAGTTGTGTTTGCTATGCTTTCTTAGGAATCATCTTGCTGTCCTGAGGTTCTGTTGTTGGTTTCTCATTTGTAAACTAAGAAAGACACTACTCGCAGGAGAGTTGGGAGAAAAGTGTTCTAGGGGGGCAGGAAGTGCACAAGCCTTGTGGTGGGAGTGTGATCGGCACAGTGGAAGAGCGAGGAGGTTGGTGTGCCCAGAACAAGGGTTAAGATGTAAGTACTTAAGTGGCGAGGAGGGAAGAGCTCAGCAAGAGCAGGACTGGGCATGTAGCAGGGCTCTGCAAGCATATCAGGAAGCATTGGACCAGCAAGAAGGCAGGACAGTCACAGATGGCAAGGCCGGCTGGTAGCCTGCAGACCAGTTGCCTGTGTCAGAGCAGAAGTAAAGTTCAGCTGCTGATGGGAAGGTGTGAGGAACCTGAGACCCACCGCATGAGGTGTGATGTGGCAGCTTCCTCTCTTCCCATCCCACCAGCTCTCTGAAAGTCTTAGGTTTTAGAACATTTTGAATTTGGGGATGCTCACCCTACATTAGAATGTTGTTTCTTAAGAAATGGAAATGATTAGTGAATTTTCAGAGGTATCCAGAATGAACTAGTTAGACGCAGGAGCAGAGGCAAGAAGAGTGAGAGGAAAGCCACAGGACCGCCTAGCTGCCAGGCCTTGTCTCTGAGGGAACAGTGGAATGAGTGGAAATGGCCGACAGGCTCAGACTGTGGGCCTCATTGCTCTGAATACGGGGCTGTGAGTCATCTGGTGCTCTCCCTCTTCAGACTGAGGGAGATATTGACTGAGATGGTCGATGCCAACATATCAGTGGGCTTAGTATTTCTGTGCTCTTTGGATTACAGCTCAGAGCTCAAAATTGGTGGGTTTTCCAGCTATACCATCCTGAGCGTGTTGACAAATGTACTTTGCCTCTTAGCCACCCCTCCAGCGGGAGCCAATAACTATTTTTTAATACACTCTGTTGAGATTCGAAGAATCCATATAGGTATCTTCCTGACCAGAGCTTGCCATTGAAATCCCACTGTGTTTTATTTCAGTGCAAGCAGCTAATGACTCCATCTGCAGACTCCAGCAGAGAGAACAGGAACGGAAAAAGGTAAAAATGGGCGATGGGCCAAGGGGCGCAGACTTCTCGGACCTGTTATTACCCAGTGTCTAATGTCTCTGGATGCATTTCCTACGGTCCAGTGACTAAAAGGCTGACAGATGAGGCTGGAGAGGTGGCTCAGCAGTTAAGAGCACCGCTCTTCCAGCAGACTCAGGTTCAATTCCCAGCACCCACATGGTGGCTCCCAATATCAGTCACTCCAATCCCAGGGCATCAATGCCCTCTTCTAGCTTCCTCGGGCACTGCATGCACATGGTACACTAACATACATGCAAGCAAAACACTTAACACATTACAAATATACAGAACTTAAAAAAGATTTAAAGGTGGCTAACCCATTAACATTTGTTGAAAACATACTAGCACTGTCATCTTTTTAGATGGGTATGTGTGAGCGCGTGTGCATGTGTGTGCAGTGTACCTGACATATTTTTAGGTAGGTGTGTGTGTGGTAGGCTGTGCAGTGTGCCTGTGACTGTGTGTGCTTCTTGAGGCCAGAGCTGGACATGTGGTGTCCTCCTCAGTTCTGCCTACCTTGCTTTTGAAGACAGGGCCTCATTGATTTGGGTACATTGCTGACCAATGAGCGACCTGTCTCTAACCCTCACCCCCCACCCTCACCCCTGCGTCCCAGCATGTGGTTACAGCTGCCTGTGCACTCCCAGGATCTGATGTAAGTACTTCACTGACAGCCATTTTCAGTAATTCAGATATAGACTGCTTTTTCAATATTTCCATATTTTTTCTGAAAGTGTTGTTTGTCTCACAGAGGAAAGAAACACAAACCTTGCCTATAAGCCTGAGTCTTTATTCAGTGTGGCATTATGCGTGTCCCTGTAAAACAGGTGGTGAGCGCTCAGTGGACAGTCACAGGAGTGTGTGAAGCCTTAGCTAGACACTGCTCTGCTTAATTTGAATTGTATCATAACTCAAATGTGGAAAAGCAGTGTAAAATATAAGTTAATGAGATAATCTGGTGCTTTTACCTGGAAATTTCTTAGTGTTTTTATAACTTACTCACTGTTCTAAATTAATAAAAATATACATCCCATTTACTGGTACAGATGTTGAGACTTCTAGTCACTGTGAAGGCAATGCCCTATCTCAGGTGTATTCTCATTAACCCAGGTCTGCCAAAGCATAGGTGGGGAATGGAATGAATCTTCCCAGACTTGTGATGCTCATCCTTTATTCCGTTCTGGGTGCCCACAGAGTTCTGAAGCTCAATAATTTGATGGTGTGAGCCTTACCGAAAGACCTGCTGTTTAAGCCAGATGGGTAGGCTACCCGGGCTTCCAGGCCAAGCTCCAGAAGCCCCGCTTTGCTGAGCACAGAGGACACAGTGAGGCACAGCACTCAGGGAACTGTAGGCAGGGACCAGAGTGGACAGGCAGCCTGGGCAGCAGGCACGGTTCAATCCTGTGCGTTACCAGCAGCCACCGGGGGAACACTTTCTTGTTTGTTAAGGTTACGGCAGTTTATAAACTGTGGAGCTAAAATCCAGGCCTCTTAAACCACAAATACTAATAGAAGATAGGCCAAAGTGTGCATGTGGTCAACTTACAGGTGCCTTGTGTGATCTCAGCAAAAGGAATAGGAAGGTGTGACCTTCCGTGCCTGACCCCATTTGACAAGCAAGGGTTCTGGTGCTGGTGGGTGGAAGTCTGTGGTGGAAGGGTGAGGAGAATGGCAGAAGCGAAGACAGAAGATAGGAGGCAGTGAGCACTGGCTTGGCTGTCCCAGTCTCCGCTCTCGGTGGGTGTCGAGGACCCTGAGGCCTGGGCTGCAGACTTTGTTACTGGGGACAAGAGCGCTTCTGTCTGTGAGAACAGAATATCTGGTAGAATGCTGGCTGCACACTTTCGTTTGTTTTTTATTTTGAGACATAATCTGATAGAGCTTACGCTAACCTTGTATTTGCTCTCTAGTAAGGCTAGCCATGAACTCCTGACCTTCCTGCTCCTTGATCCCAAGGTCTGTGATAGAGACTTTGGCACTATGCCTGGCTTTGCCTAGGAGTGTTGGCCTCTACTCCAGTGCTCTTTCACCAGGGACTGGCACAGTCAGTGACCTTGCATCTGTAGGGATACTCTGCGTTTTCCCCTCCCAACAGTCTAATAAATTAACAGTCTTGAAACTATGAAAATGTGCATTTTCACAGACCAGCAATAAATGAAGGTTCCTTACATGTTTGCTCGGACAAATCTTTAGTCTAAGTCCTAATCTTTTCAGTTTTATTGGAGGTGCATGGCTACAGGTCCTTACAGTTGTTGGATTTTACTGCCACCCTACTTCCTCCTGAAAGTTTGACAAGGCTGAGGTTTTAGTAGATTTACACACATGCCATACACACATACATGCACATCATGTACACACATACACATAACACATACATGCCATATACACACATACATACCATATACACATAACACATATATATATACATCACACATACATACACACATATAACACATGCACACACATATGCATATAACATTTGCCATAAAGGTAAAGTCGTTCCTGTATAGCAAGTATGTACAGGTGAAAAATGACCCCCATTTGCACTTTCCTGCCTAATATTAGTTGTTGCCTTGGGTTGACCTGTTGACCACATTTTGTATATTTGAAAGGCTCTCCGAACAAAGAAAGATGGAAGTAGTTATGGAATAAAATAGACTGTAACCATTAATCAGTAATTCTTTTATGTTAAGACAATTTGTGGAATTCTGTGGGAAGTAAATTGATAAGCATCATTTGTCCAAATCATATTTCCCACAATTGATATCTGAAAGAACATTCAAAAGAACAATATATGCCCATTCTGCTGCTGTTCACCATGTCTTAAGAACTACTCTGGTACAGCATTGTGTTCTCGGGGCTAGGAGAATGGACTGAAAATACAGTGGGCTTGTGAAGTCCACTTACTCTAAAGACAGCTCGTGGAAGGATGAGCTGGCCAGGGACAGTGGTCAGAATATAAATGTGGCTCCGTGTGCAAGCATCTATTTTGGCAGCCTTGTCCAGCCACCCCAGTGACAAGGAAGTGACTGTGAGGGCTTCTGTTTCATCTTGACCGGATACTTACTGACTCTAGCTAGCTTCCTTTATGATGTTATCATGAGAGCAGTGACATCACGTGCAGCCTTGTTGACAGAGTTTGAATATAAGCATTGTTCTTGATAGAACTAGAAAGTACAGAGTAAACATATTGCTCTGTGTAAAATAATTTTAATAGGTTTTATACTGATACTTTTTCCTCAGGTCATTTTCTTATGCCCATGTGAAGCCCGTATAAAGCTAATACCATGTGTGTTACTAACATGTTCTGAATCTTTCTGAAGCAGGATCTTACTAGTACCCACAGGCTGGCCTTGGCCTCTGGATGCTAGGATAACAGGCATTATCCACCATATTGGCTCCCTAAAGGCCTTCCCAACCTCATTTGGCCTATTTAGAATTTTTCCTTAGAGTCCCCCAGCCTTGGTGCTCTGGCACTATAGACCAGGTGTATAATGGGGTCTCCATAGGCTGTCGTTGGAGGATTCTGTATTCCCATGCCAAACCTGTCTTCAAGATGAAGAGAACTACTGGCTTAGACTAATCTATGCAAAAATAGTTCTCCTGTGTGTACAGGCTTCATTCATAGACTCGGCTCTAGATGTAGACCGGTTTCAGATAACTTTCTACTTACATGTCTCTAACATGGTACTAGAGAAAGCCAATCTATTACTAATCTTACTTTTCCTGTTGTAACTTTATTTGCTCATTTGACCACATACATAGAAATGCTATCATTATAGCTACTGACTTTGGCTGTGTAATTGTAGTCCATTAACCAATTTTCAGAGCCCTGAAACTCCATACTTGTTAAGACCAACTCATCCTCTATCTCCATGCCTGGAATCCAGCATTCTACTTTCTGTCTTCGTGAATTAGACTCTCAGATGTGTCATATACATGTGCTTAGACGGCCCTTGAACTCACTGCATAGTTATGTGTAGCAGAGGATGACCTTGACCTCCTGAGTGCTAGAATCACAGGTCTGTATCTCCAGTCCTGATTTCCTGTTCATTTTTGTTGTTGTTCTGGTTTGTGGGGGTGCTGGAGATTAAAACCAGGCAAGCACTATACCAAATGAGCTATTTCCTAGCCCAGGATGCCTTATCTCTTCAAAATTCAGTTTTCAAGGCTGTTCACAGGGTAAAATGCTACAGAATTTTTGTCCTCTTAAAGGCTGAATAGCTACACAGTCATGTATGTATAACACACACATATCCATGTATTACATTTGTGTATGTATATATGTACACATCACACATACTATACTTTATGACTCTGTATAATTTGGACACCTTGGATCACTTTACCTATGGCTGTTCCGGATAATATTGCCTGTGACTTGGGTTTACACATATTCATTTATGCCCTCCATTAATTCTTTTGGCTAAATAGCCCAAAGTAGAATTGCTAAATTATATGGTAATTCTATATCTATTTTTTGAGAAACAACCATACATACTATATTATATATAACATATAATATAATGAATGATTACCACAAACCTTAAATTTTTAAGTTTTTATCTTTAAGTATAGCACTTTATAACTTTTGTTGCCTTTGGTGGTAGTCTTTCAAAGGGCATATATTCTGTGCCCTTGCCTTTTTTGAAGTAATAAATATAGCCATATATTTCAGGCTAATTTTCAGTAGATAGCATTTCTTCCCATCTCATAGATGAGCCTTTTTCTTTCTTTCTTTCTTTTTTTTTTTTTTCTTTTTTTGGTGCTATCTTAGTCACCAGGTAGCTGGCTAGAATGTGTCCAGGATCTTCTGAGAATGGTAACATTTGTACACAGACTGTTGCTCTTCTTCTGGTAGTTTATGTCAAAATCCTAGTTAGGCTTCAACTGCTGTCCTTTCCAGGTAGCTCAGTTTTATTTACATATGTGTACACATACAGTGTTGTCAATACATGAGCATAAAACTCACAGCTGATGGTTAAGCAGGGGGCCGAGTGACTGCAGGAACTTGGCAAGAAAGCCACAGATCTTCATTGGGTTAGGGGCTGCCAGCTTTTCAACTTAATGGTCACCTGGGCTTTGATATCAAGGAGTGACTTGCCTGATAATAAAATGCTAACTGGATAAGTACATACATATATACATACATACATACATGCATACATACATACATACATACATACACACATACATACACACATACATACATACATACATACATACACACATACATACAGCATTCTGAAAGTACAGAGTAGAAATACTTGAGGCTGGAGAGGTGGGATATCACTTAAGAGAATGTCCTGCTTTTGGACTGGTGAGAAGGCTCAGTGGTTAAAAGGCCCTACTGCTCTTCCATAGAATGTAAGTCCCAGCACTCACACCTTCAGCTCCTAGGCATCCCATGCCCTTCCTGTCTCCAAGGGAACCCCACATAATGTGCACTTACACAGATACATATGCACATATAAATAAATTTGAAAGAGGACACACAGTGCTGTGGCAGAGGAACAGCGTCCAGTTCCTGTCCCTGACACAGTGCTGCTCCCTTCCTGTACACACACACACACACACACACACACACGTTTTTAGAAAGAATAGAAATATTGATCTTTGATACTGGCTTTACTAAGACTCTTTTCTAACAGCCACGTGGCTTACAGTGGAAGGAATTGAACTGTGACTTTACTTAAGATACCTGTGCTGCCTGCACTATTATAAACGCCTGTTGCTAAGACCCGTGCTATTCGACTGGAGAAACGAGCACTTAACTGGCAGGGGATAAACAGGGTGTGGTATGCTTTCTAGAAACGCACTGTGCTTGTATAATAATATTTACCTTTTATTAAGTTCCCCAGGCACTGAGCAGGGGCATGACAGGCATTGCCTCCAGTCTTCATAAACTTTATTTATGAACATGATTTTTCTCAGTTCTTTAGACTGAAGAAACATTTCACTTGCTCAGTGTCTTACAGCATAAATTTCTCATGACCATAAATTTGAAATGGGGCCCCTGTGCCTCTTCCCAGATCTGTGTTTCTCCCCATTGAGTTACAGTGACTTGAGTGTGGTCTGCTACAGAGGGCAGCGTAGGCATCTGCTTTATGGAACAAATCTAAAGGCCAGCCAAGCCAGTTACAGAGAAAGGAGAAATCTGACAGCCGAGCATGTATGTTGATATTCCCTCTGTTTACCTAGAAGGAAAACTAGGGCTGGCGTATGGCACACAGTGGGTGAGTGAGTTGAACAAGGTGCCGTTTTCATGAAGTGTGCTTATATTCTCTTCCCGTTATGTGACTTCCCCTTCAGACTGTCAGTTTCTATGGTTTTGTTTTGATTTTTCATTTTATTTTGTTTTGCTTTCAAAATTTTCTTAGAAGTAATTTAACAAATTCTTCATGTTTTGTTTGGTTTTTGGAGAATTTCAACCTGTAAGTCTGACAACTTAAAAACAATAATGTGTTGTTAAAATGGTTGCTTAAACAGTTTCTCAGATCCATTGGATGCTGGAACCCTGTGTAGCCTTTCTTCTCACCTCCTGGATACCTGCTCACATCCCAGGATGCTATGTAGCATATTATTTGCGGAACAGTTAACTAAAACCTCATCTTTAGACCCATTTTAATTCTCACTTGAAAATGGTGAAAAATTTGGCAGAAAACCTATAGCCAAAGCTTTTTTCTTTCTCTTACAAAAGAAATGTTTAGCAACTTGTATAAAGCGGCCTTTATAAAGACCTGTGATTCAGCCTTGGTAGGAAAGCCAGGGGTCTCCATGCTAAACAGACCTGAGTTTGAATCAGGAGCCCAACTATCAGGTGAGAGACAACAGAGAAGCAGAGGTCTGTGCTTGAGCCTTTGTATGTCTATAAAATGAGATAGTACACTATTGTGAGACAGACTTTTACACGTGGATAAACTTTGCCAAGCAACTACTTCTGGAGTGGTGCCAGCAAGAGTGTCTTGGCCTTTGCAGAGCCCCCGAACATATAGACTGCAGTTTTACCTTTGCCAAGTGCTGGTGTTGGCATTCAAGTTCACAGTCTTATTTGCTGACCTTTTAAAAACCACTTTTAAGTGAAAATATAATTACCCATTTCCCCCTTTCTTTTCCTCCTTCCAATCCCTCCTATGCACCCCTCTCACTCCCTCTCAAATCCCTGACACTTTTTCTGTTCTCTATATGTAAATAAATAAGTACATCCTGCTACATTCACTTAGTGGTGTGTTGCTGATTTCGGGGCTGGCTGTTGGGTGTTGAACAACCAGTTAGGGGGCTCATCCCTGGGAAAGACGAGCTTTCCTACCCTCAGCGGTCATTAGTTGCCTATAGTTTTTTTGTCTAGGGTGGGGCCCCATGACATTTTTCCCTTCCATGTTGGTATGTTGATTGGTGATCTTGTTCAGGTCTTGTTTAGGTAGCCCTGTTGTTGAAATTTCATTGAGGCATAAGTCATCTGGCTCTTGCGATCTTTCCACCTCTTTTGAGATGTTCTGAGTCTTAGGTATAAAGGTTGTGTGGATGGATTAATGGGAGTTAGGCACCCCAAGTTGTTTATTTTCATTTTGACTGACTGTGCTCTGTAATAGTTTCCTCTTGCTGCAAAGAGAGCTGCTTTGCTCTGGAGGCAGAACTATACTCTGTGGGTATTAGGATACGGCAGACAGTGATTGGTTACCGCCCAGACATGAGCCACTACTGCACTTTGAGGATGTCTTGCTGTGCTGGTCATTGTGGTTCTTAGATATCAAGTGCTTTCTTTCCTCCTCTGACAGCTTGCACAGTTCCTCTGGTAGAACTCAGGAAGGAGGCTCTCAGGTCAGATTCAACTCAGATCTTCCAAGTCCTGCATCTGAAGTATGTGGTGTCTTCACCAACTCAGACTTACCTTCAGCCCCTGGGAAGGAACTACAGGCAACAATAGCCTGTATTATTTTGAGAGTCTCTTAGACTCTCTGGAGTTGGTATACAGGAATTTAGAAGGGCTTCACATGTTCTGTCCATTTTTCAAAGGTTCTAGCAGCTTGTTTCATAGAATTTAGTCCAATTCAAAATCTTTTTTTTAATTTCTACAATATTTTATCTATATTTGTATTCAGAAGAAAGCAAACCTTCATTGGTGTAGAAATGTTAAAAACCATCTTGAAAATAACTTACATATTTGACCAGATGGAGATAGCACTTAGAAACTAGACTGACCCAGAAGATGTCTTGAATTCCCCAGTGACTAGTAACCTGTGATTCTTTCTAAAGTATCAAAAAATATGCTTCAGAAAATGTAAGACAGTAATTTTAACTTTATATAGTAACTTTAGTATAGATTTTTAGTTTTGATTAAAACTATGTGTAGTTATTCAGAACTTTGATAAAAATAAAAGCATGAAAATAATAAGTTTTTGTCATGTAATGACACTAGACACCCCCGAGTCAGCTGGTGATTGAGTACTTGCCCAGTGAGCTCTAGGCTCCGGTCTCAGTCCCTGTACCCATTCAGATCACCAGCACAGGAAAGACACAAAGCATTTTAGACATTTTAGAAACATATCTATATTCACTCATGGTATGAAAAGTTTTAAAGGTTTCTAACATCATACATTTGTTTGTTTGTAAAGCAAAGTCACTCTGTATCCCAGGGTGGTCTTGAACTCACAGCAATTCTTCAGCCTCAGGCTCACAAGTGTTGCGGTTACGGGCTTCATGTATAATGTTCTCAGTGGATGGTAAAATGGTCATGTAGTTTGCGTTTCGACTGTGCTGGCTGTTGCAGTAGCGTCAGCGGACAGGGCTCTCTTGTGTAATTCTGTATATACCATGTGGCTTTCATGCTTTCTTTTCTCAGGTGATTAATGACCACTTGACAGCTAGTGAGAAGCATCGTCTGCTCCAGTGGGAGGAGTTCCTGAAAGGACAGCCGCAGCGCAGAGCTGATGTGGATGACGAGCACAGAAGAGCCATGGAGAGGCTCCGGGAGCAATATGCAGCGATGGAGAAGGACCTAGCGAAGTTTTCCACCTTTTGAGCATCTGATCTAAGAGACAGATGAATGAGAAAGCACTTTCTCATCCCCCAAATCCTCCCACCAACCATGGAGCCCCTCCTTCAAGCTTAGCAACACACACAGGGGCTCTTAGGTCTGAAGAGAGAGACACTGCTGCAGCTGGACACATGTCCAGTGGATGACGGGTGCTTATGCACTTAACTGTGACCATCTGAAGAAGAGGGGGGGCGTGGGACACTTTCTGAGATTAGCTTAAAGAGCTGTGAGTGTAGATGTCTTCAAGGCTCCACTTCATTCTGCCAAGGACAGATGGCTTGTCACTGTGGGTTAAATGGCAGACAGGACAGCTGTCATCACATCTATGACAGAGAGCCACAGTGGGCTTTGAACAGCTTGCCTGAAGACACAGTGCCCTGTGTTTCACTGGGTGACAAGACATACTTGATTGGTAGCCTTGTGGCATTTAATATTTTTCTAAGCTATGCTTAGAAGAAAAAACAAAATGCATTTTACTTTTTCCTCTCAAAGGACCATCGTCTTGCCCGTAGAACTCACCTTGCTTTCCTGTCCATTCCACACTAGACAGGCACTCCAGGGAACAGCATCTGTGCATGTTTCAGCTGCTCAGTGAGTAGTCAGCAGAATCTGCCAAGAAGTCCTTCGCAGGCCATGTAAGATGGGCTCTGGGTGGGCCAAAAATGCTCACCCACACAGCGGATGATCTGAGTCAGAGCGAATCCTCTTTGTATTAGCATCTGTTCTCCAGCAGGTGTGTCCGCATGGAACACCGCTGTCCACCACCGCCATCCACCACCGCCGTCCACCACCGCCGTGATCTTCCCCTGCCTGCACTTAGTCTAAGGAAGGACTAATCAAACTAAACAGAAGTTCCTGTGATCATTTGAGGAGATGCATAGCCAGTGGATTTGAGGTGTGGATGGGTCTTTCTACTGTTTTCCGTTCTTCAGTAAAGAAGGGCAAGGCAGACAGTCTCTATCTGCCGTCTCTCAGTGTTCTCACTGCAGACAATGTGTGCCTGTGTAAATGTTCGGTCGGCTGTGAAAGCTGCATTCTTGGCTCATGTTGAAATGTGATTAAAGCTAATAGAAGAGATGAAATAAGTATTTGAGATTTCTTTCAGTAGCACTGAACTTCTGCCAACTTTCTCTGTCTGCTACTGTAGGCCTGACAGGCTCATCAATCATCCTGTGCTCCCTGGACTGAAAGAGTGCTCGCTGACACAGAAGCATGCTGGAATTTTCTTAATTCTCTTTCAGCGGATGGAAAAGAACACTTCCAAAAATATCCCACACGTGAAAAGGGAAGGGAGGGAGCCGCAAGTTAAAATCCCCTTTGTATCACAGGCACTTTTTGGAATGTTGTTAGTGACCACTGCACCATTAATAGCTGCTGTCACCAAATTAGAATTCCATGTGCCAGTGGGTGTGTCTGTTATGGTCACTGGCACACAACACAGCAAAGGCTTAGGGTGGTTTGTGTGCAGCGCACACAACTAACAGGCACGTTACCTCCTAAATTTGTGTATAACATATACCCTTCTAGAGGGTGTAGACAGGACAGAATTTCTAAGCTTCACATGGTAATGCTCTCAGTTTTGTGTAGCACTGTTAAATTTCTACAAGGGTCGGTTGGTTGCCTTTCTCTTGTTGTGTTCAGTGGCAAACACTTCTCATTTGTTTCCCTCCTTTCCAAATCATTTTTGACACATATTTTATATAAAAATTCAGTTACATAATTTACACTTGTGCTATGTTAAACAGAGATACTATGAGTTTTGTGTTGCTCATAGGATCATAATGATCAGAAGAAATGATATCTTAAAATTTTAAACCACTAGGAAATGTTGATTGAATATATTTCCTGGTTTTAGCGGATTTCTCCTTGACAAGTGAGGCTTTCTTCTTCCTTTCCTAACATACATGCATTTTAAATTCTGTTGTGATTGTTGAACCCTGCTGCAGATGGAGTCTAGTCGGAAAAATAGGTACATATAAGATTGGATTATCCAGACTTATTGGGGTTTGATATGGTTCTTTTTCCTACCTGTTTCATGGTGATTAGAAAACATGCTCTTGCAACTGGGTGTGTGTTAGGGTGGGGCTGTTCTGTGCAGGATTTCTGTTCCTTCTACATGATCTTTCAGAGTTTCCTTTTCTACTGGACTTACTATTTTATCCCCAAAACTAATAATTTTTGTTTTATATGAAACAACCTGATTGTTTCATAATTGAAAAAATTTCCCCCTGGTTATTCTTAGCTAGAAAGTACAATCCATTTATACCTCTTAAAACTAACATATTGGGATTTACTTATATCATTTTGAGCTGTTGGACACTTATTTATTAGGGGAGAACAAACCACCATACATGTGGAGATCAGAGGATAATTTATAGGAGTTCTCTCTGCCTTATGGACTCTGGGGACCAAACTCAGATTACACTGTTTTCTTCTGTGCTTTTCTGCTTTTTCACATGTACTTCTTTTGTACTTAGTTTCAAAGTTGAACACTCAACTTTTTACCCTTCGTGCCTACTAGAAAATAGAATGTGCATTAATACATTAGTAGACAAAACCTGAATTTCCTGATCTTTTCCCCGTCTGATTTCCTCCCTCAACTTACAGATGTAGAATTTAGCCCCATCTTGTTGGACTTCCGAGTAGCTTTGAGCACTGCTGACTCAGGTGCACCCACAGCTTCTCTTACTTCCATGGAAAGCTGCTGGGGCGCAGTCGCAGGGTGATGGGTATTCTCTCCCTGTCTTCCTTGCTGCTTCCCAAGTGACAGCTGTTTGGTGTGATAAGCCTTTGTCCTTCCTGGGGTAACTTTCAAGATTCTCCCCTTTGGTGATAGTCACATGTCCCTCGTAACACTGCAAACCCTGGGCCATTTCGGGTCACTTTCCCCAGGCTAGTCTTTGACTCTTACTTTGTGTTGGGTGAGAATTTGTCCTAAGCCCATGTCCTGTGATATCAAGACTGCCTAGGACTCTCCTTTATGTCTGGATGTGGAGTGAAGGACGGCATAGGTTTGAGTGTTTTCCTGACTCTTTCCTAACCCTTCTGTGTTCTAAGTCTTGCTGGTCCTCCAGCTCAGTCCCTGTTACAGACAAACTCATGTCCTCCCTGAAACTTAGCAGCTGTAGCTATAAACCCAGTGTGACTGTATCTAGAGGGGTGTGGAGCTGGGTACAGCAGGATTTCATCACCATTGGGATGTGTCTGGGGACCTTGCCTGGCCACTGTCTTCCTGAACATCATCCACATTTTTATCAGTGCCCAGGGAAATGGCCTCTTCTATACAGTCTGCTTCAGCATAAGCACAGCCATCCTCACACTGCTCCTCAGGCCTCTTTCCTGCTGCCTTCTCTGTCTCCTGTGCCACTGCTGAGGCATGTTTCCATTAGGACTGACTGGACTTTATTAAACCTTCTCCAGAGCAGAGTACTTATCAGGTGATTGACATGCTAAATGCCTTCAGAGCCTTGGCAGAGGACTAGGGGTCAAGCCTGGCTCCTGGACCTGCATGATCTCTCTGTCATCTAGCAGGATACGCTTACATATATCTCTTGGACCTAACGTAGAGTATCTTTCATCTCAGGAGTTATCCAAATCAACACTCTACAGTTGGGTGTCTTTCATGCCTTCCTAGCTGTCAGAATATCTGTTCCAGTTAGTTTTTTTTTTTTTTTTTTTTTTTTTTTTTTTTTTTTTTTTTTTTTGCTGTGACAAGACATTGGCCAAAGGCAACTTGGGGAGGAAGGGACTTATTTCAGCCTACAACTCTCAGCTCACAGTGTCGCTGAGGGAAGTCAGAGCAGGAAGTAAAACAGGGTAGGGCCTGGAGGTAAAAGTTGATGTAGAAACCATATAGAACGTTGTTTATTGGCTTGCTCTTGATGACTTACCTCAGCCTGCTTTCGTACACTATCCGTGACCACTTGCCCAGAGCCGGTACTACCCACAGTGAGTTGGCTCTTCCCATATCAACTCTGCAGTCAAGAAAATGCCCTACAGGCTTATCTTTAGGCTAGGGTGGTGTGGACACTTTCTCAATTGAGATTTTCTTTTTCAGAATGATTATTGGTGTCAAATTGACAGAAAACTAGCCAACACAATATCCCAGCCCTAAGTATCTGCCCCCCCCCCTGCGCGCCCGCAATGCATCCTTTTGGTCCACAGGCTAAAACCTTGCTCACTTTCTATTCACCCCATGGCTGTACCATGCAGGTCCCAACAGCTTTGCTGATTGTACAAGGGAGAGGGCCTTGAGGGTCAGTAATGACATTACTCTCTCACCCCTGGGCATATCCCAGGTTGTAAGTTCTGACGTGTTCTACAAAGGAGCAGGAACTGTTGCCTCTCATTGCCTGAGGACCCCAGGAATAGAGGCTCCAAGACCACGGTACCCATTGTACCATGGCATAAAAGTTTGATTATTTTGTAGCGAAAGGAAGACCAATGAAGAGGAAGAGACAAGCACCAGAGTGTGTGTTCTTGTGTTTGCTTTTTCTAACCCCATAAGCACAGAGGGAAAGATCACATGAGGGTATCACAAGTAAAGAGCCTGGCTATCTGATATCTGGGAAGAGGGTCCTCATCACATGCATTTAAGCAATGGACATCTTGCTGCTGGAGCTGTGAAAAGTATGGTTTTGTTTGGTTGAACCACCCAGAAACCGTCTCTGCCTTTTATTCTTCTAAGTCGTAGAGACATGGCTGCTTGAAACCCAGACCCTTCAAGCCAGAATGGATGGGGACACATTTAGGGTGGCTCCAATACCAGAGCTGTTACCCCGTAGAATCGGCTGTCTCCCAAGTAGTTTTCTTTCATTTCCCATGAGTTCGGCTCTGAATAAAGAATACAGATTACATCATTGTAGTATTTGGGGGATGTTCTGTAACCAGAGAGATTGCTGTGTATGGAAATTGCTAAGGAAGCGTGTGGCAATTTTAACGCATGAAAATTTCCTACAAAAAAGAATATATTTGTTTCTTTTGATACTTGTGCCAAATATTTTCTATTATTTTGCTTCTTATTCATGAACTGATTTGATTGTATCTATTTCTACTGTACTTTTTTTTAAAACTATTCATAAGCTAATGAAAATCAAAATGAGCACAATAGTCTTATTCTAAGTCTCCATAATGGGTGGGCGATATGGCTCAGCAGCAGGGCGCCAAGGCTGTTGACCTGTGTTCAGTCCCCAGGAACCACATGGTAGAGCCAACTCCTTAAAGTTGTCCTCTGACCTGCACACACACACTGACACCCACACACATATACACACATGAACACAAAATAAGTAATGTGATTTTTTTAAACCTGCATAACTTACCTGACTATTTAGTCCTAGATTCCTTCCATTTTTAGGGCTTTATTGTAGTTGATAAAAATGTCCTGAGCTACTTTCACCAGCATAAAAATAAAGGGCTTAAATCTATGCCTGAGCATGCCAGAAAAAATACTTTAAACATTAGTCAATCCAAAATGTATGAACCTTTTGTTTGTTTGGCTCTTTGGTTGGTTTGTGGTTTTATTTTGTTTTGTTTTGTTCTAACACAGAGTCTCCTAGAGCCCAGGCTAGCCTGGAACTCATAGTATAACTGAGGATATCCTTAAACTTCTGATTCTTTTCCTTTCACCTCCCAAGTGACAATGATGCAGGTATATGCCACTATACTCTTATCTGTATGGCACGGGCAGCCCAGGGCTTCATCCATGCTAGGCAAGCATTGTTATTAACTAAATTCCAATTTCAGTCCCTGAAACCATCATTCCTAATATACATTTTCTAGTAGTTTGGTCTCAATCCTCTATGTTCTAGCTTTGCTCTGTTTCTGGGACCAAACACTTAGAAGAACAACTTAGGGGAGAAAGCATTTATCTCAGGTCACAGCCCGTGTTTCTGAGACAGTCAAAGCAGGAGCTCGTGGGGTTGATCACATCATATCCCTAGCTGAGAGCAGAGACAGGAGTGCAGCTGCGCGGCTTGCGTGGTTTCTTCACTCCTGTAATTCAGGGCCTGGCCACAAGACCCTACAGACACACTCAGGGAAACCTGACGGCTCCTCAGTGAACCTCTAGGTTGATTCTGCTTGTGGCAAGAGAACTTTTAACGCTAAGCAAACCTTTATTTTTTTAGTTGTTGATTGGCTTGGTGTGGCTCAAAGTCTATCCATGAAGAGGTGGAAAAGTGCATCTTTTTTTGGGGCTCTTGCTAAAAACAGGGCTTCTATGGGTGGAACCAATGACAGGAAGGCAACCTTCTGATGCTTGCACTTGTATTTCAGGAGGAAAATGCTTAGATTTTCAAACGTGTCACTTTTCATGGGACATTAAGCCCGTAGACACACCATATACTAATGTTCTGTTCTCACTAAAACTCAAGGATCAGGTAGTCAATGAAATAGTCAAAACCAACTTGAGGTAAGGAAACACAGCAGCTGATTTGTATAGCAGCTCCATTAACTTTTCAGTGCCTTAGATGTAATTTAATTTCATCTTCATACACACGAAGCACTCACTTATTCCTTTAAAGAAAAAAATTTACCTTCTCTCCGAAGAACAAACACCATCTCAGACTATTTTATGCTCTCATTTTTTTAAACAACTAAATCAGTTATATATATTTAAAAAAACTTTTATAGATGGATCCCAATTTTTTCTTTTTAATTATATAGGTTTCATGAAATGTGTATGAAATTTGTTTTTTTTCTAGGACATTTTCTAGAACATACAGTAATAAAGATGATTAATCCTTAGTATTTAAAGGTACACTATAAGGTGATGAACATGTTAGCAAGCCCAGTTTGGTCGTGCATATATCAAAACATGCCTGGCTGTGAGCATAGCCTTGGTTAAGAGATGGCTAAGTGCCACAGTTGTTAAAGACCCATACAAGATTCAAAGGCACCAGCACAGGCAATCCCTTGGCCAGATGACACCACATTTACTAACAAGAATGCAAGACAGTGAGGGATTCTTCCTTGGAATTCCCTATGGCCGCCATGTTCCCTCTCCAATCAACAAAATCTTTGGAATGCATGGCCCCTATGGCCACCATGTTCCCTCTCCAATCAACAAGAACAATGTTGTCCATCTTACAATGGAAGGGGATGGGGCTAGGAAGATGGCTTAGTGGGTGATGGTGCTTGGTACCACTCCTGATCACCTAAGATCCATCCCTGGGACGCACATGATGGAAGGAGAGAACCCAGCTTTCACAGGGTGTCCTCTGACATCCATATGTGCTCTGTAGCATGTGACAACCCCCCCCCACACACACATGTACAAAGTAAAACAATAAAGATGTAAAAGATCAATTAAATCGAAGAGAATGGGGACATGCACTTTGTATCACTCCTTGCTGTCACCACTCCCTCATAAATCTAACAAAGCATCCAGTGAGATCAGACATGACTGGTCAACATCCACCAGGGCACCTGCTAACACCATGTAGAACTGAAATTTCACTCTAACAGAAGTCAGTGTGTGAGACTATCTGACTCATGACTGACATATGGATCCGACCTGAGGAACTTTGCTAACATTAACTTTATTTTTGTTTATATTGTAATGCTGGGGGATCTAACCAAGGGCCTCATATATGCTAGGCAAGTACTCTACCACTGAACTATAGCCCCAGCTTCCAACATTAAATCCTTAAGAGAAAATATTCTACAAATGCCAAGATTTAATCTTTTTTTCCATTAAAATAGAATTCGTAAAAAAGAAAAATCACAAAATTTACATTTTAGGTTTTTGATGTCATCAGAAGCCTAATCAGCTCCCCCCCCCCCCAAAGATGTATTTATTTGTATGTGCCCTGATGTTTTGCCTGCATGTACATCTGTGTAAGGGTGCAAGATCACCTGGGACTGGTGTTACAGTTGTGAGCTGCCATGTGGGTGCTGGGACTTGAACCTGGGTCCTCTGGAAGAACAGCCAGTGCTCTTAACTATGGAGCCATCTCTCCAACCCAGAGCTATGTACTTTGAAAGAAAGTGGTTCATGTAGTCACAGTGAGACCACTGCAAAATTTAGACATCCTCCATGCTATTTACATGCTGTCTTCTGTGATACGATAAAGGTTTTAATTAGAGAACAATGTAGATATTGTTTAAGAAGTTTCTCTCATTTTAACCAATATTTTTAGAGATTATATCATTTCTCCCTTCCATTTTCTTCCTCCCATGTGTCTTTTTACTCTCTTTCAAATTCATGATGCTTTTTCCTTTAGTGTGTGTGTGTGTGTGTGTGTGTGTGTGTGTTCCTAAATATATAAATACAACCTTCTCAGTCTGTATGTTACTCATTTGTATGTTTTAAAGGCTGACTATTTGGCATTGGACAATCAATTTGTGTGTTCTTCATGAGGAACACCATTTCTCCCAATCACAACATTCCCTCATTTCCTGTAGGTTTTGTGTAGGGTTGGGGTCTTTCCACCATGTCATTCCCCACCCCAACTCCCATTCCCGGCTCCCCTTAGCCTGTTTATTCTTGTTTCCTTGTGTGTTTAGTTTTATTTTGGGTAGAGTCTAATATATCCCAAACTGGCCTCGAACTTGCTACATAACTAATCTTGAATGTCTGATCCTTTGCCTCCGCCTTCCAAATGCTGGGATCATGGGTGTGGACAACATGCTCAGCCACTAAGCAATTTCCACACCAGAGAATGGCCTCCATTTAGAATCGAAAGCTCACACACTAAGACCAGCAGGTGTCACTGCAATAAAAGATTTTTTCCTCTTCTATTGACAAAAATGTATGACATAATAAATTCATATTCACATAGATGAGCAAAACTAGAAAAGTGTAGGAGCTGATGTGTAAGCTTTTGGTTAGAAGCATTTGTGAAACTTTTTTTCCTTAATTTTCTTTATGTCTTTTATTACGTAGTTGATGGCAGAGATTTGTTAGGGAAAAAAAGTAAAGGTTAGAAAACAACAGTAAGTTTTCTGAACTTTAAATTAGATTTAATAAAGTACGCATTTTACAAGGCTCCAGTTTGTATAACCAAGACTGAATTGAGAATGCTATTATAATGACCCTACCCAGCTGCTGGGAAACTCTTAGTGCGTTCTTTGGAACTAAGGAGGAATTACAAGCCCAACGCATCGTTCAGAGACATAAAAATGTAACTGGTAGAATATAGAAATAGGAGTCAGAAAGCTATCAGTATTTTATTCCTCTCAGATATGGAAGCCAGGGTGGAATGTGGTGGCCACTGGAGCATTGAGCTGTGTCAGGGTTAAGTTCTCAAAGAAAGCTGGGCAAGAAACTGCGCCCTGATGTTAAGAAATCTGAAGTTGATTTGAGTCCATGTAGTAATGAAGTAGAACACAAAAAGTATGTAACATTCCAGTGACCGGGATTAGACATGTACCACACGAGTAACATAAGCAAGCTCCACGCAGGAACTCTTTGTGACTGTGATAGGGAACCATTTGCACCGAAGGAACAATGTGGACTCGTGAGGACCATGAGGAGCTGGATCACACAAAGATGGTCATGAAAGCCAGTAACCACTTTCAGATCGCCCATATTCTAGAGAGAGAGAGAGAGAGAGAGAGAGAGAGAGAGAGAGAGAGAGAGAGAGAGAGAGAGACAGTAATAATCCTGATTATATATGATATAACTTCTTTGATGTTGGAAAATAGTGGATAAGAAGGGGAAGTGCCTAATGTAGAGTTGTAACAAGGCCCCGAGACCTTCACACAACTGACTCCACGATGGAGGTTCCATTCAGGCAGTAAAACTCAGCGTGTAGACAGCACCACCTGCTAAAATTAAAACAAAGATCTGATCCATCAAAGTTCATGTAGTTCTGAGAAAGTCCTAACTGTACTATTCTTGCTTTTTGGCTTCTATACTTCTGCTTCTGGCCAACTGTCCTTGTTTACTGGAGTCAACCCAGAGCGTGGGCTTTGCCTAAAAGTTTACCCCAAGAAAGTCTCAGTGCTACAATGGGATCCCGAACATGTACCGTTGTCACCGGCAGGCTAATAAAGACCTTCTATTGGCTTAAACCCATGTCCCAGCGGTCTTCCCTGGTGATAAGTCCACAACAGAGTTAGAAGTCCTTCTTAGCTGTGCTCCATGTCTAAATTTACTCATGGACTTTAAACACCCCCATGTCCATCATTTCCAACTCTCATAATTCATGTTTCTTTTGATAGTATGTAATAGACTCAAAGTGTCTCAGAAAGGTTACTCTGTGGACTTAGATGGGTAACTGACAGAAGAAACTGCTAGGCTGTGGGCAGGTATTTTGGGATGTGACTGGAACTAGCAGTTCCTAGTCAAACTGATGCAGTCTCAGGCGCAGTGTGCACACTGCACATGCGCTAACAGTAGGCCGCAGCACTCCATGCATTTACTTGTTGTTAAACATGTATCCAGATCGGATCTCTACTTCACCACTGCTGTACTCTGCAGTAATGCTGCCAGATGGAAAACAGTCTCCAGCCTAGCTTCCCAACAGCATTCTGGGAATCTTGCTTGGTTCTTCATGCATCCTTAACCTCTAACCCAAGTGTTAACTAAGATGCCCACTGGCTTCATAACCACCACTTTACCAACTTCTCTCTCCCAACCCCAGGATGTCACACCTCTTAACCAGACTCCTCCATTTTTGCTTCTCTACCTCTGTCCATTTTTGCATGTCGGCAAGCATAGCTCACAGTGGGTACCATTTGCTTTCTGAGAACACCCCAGTGACTTATCCCACACCATGAAACTTGGTTGTATTATTTCTAGTCTCACCCCGAGCCCCTGTTCATGTTCATTTAGCTATGTGGGCTTTCTTGCCATCCCAACATTCTTTTCTGCACTAGAAAAATTCTTCTCTTTCTGCTTTCTCCCCTGGGTTCTATCAGGAACCCATCTCTCACTTTCTATAGCTCTCTTTACAAATGCTACCTCCCTAGAGAGCCTTCTCAGCTCCTTCTCCCTCAGCCCTGTCATTTTTATTCACGATTTCAACCACTAACATACAATTTGTATGAGCAGCTTGTTCATCTAGTCCACTCTGTGTCCTCAATGCCCGAAATATGGTATTTACTGCGTGGGTTGATGTCAGGAATGGTGAGTGGATTTTTGGATGGATGAACACCTGGGTATCAAGGTGGGTAAATGGGCGAGTCCTTCATCAGGTAAATAGATTAGTGAGTAAATGGATGGGTAGAATGTGCCATAACCCAGCATTCCTTTCACTGAGACATCTTTACTCCTGTAATACAAAAGAATTGAGGCATATCTCGATAGTTTGACTACATTTGGTAATGGGGTTTAAAAAAACATCGGAATATGGTGCATTACGGCGTTGAAAGATAAACTGTTGAGTGATAGTTTTAGGCATAAATCCTTACAAGCAACCCCTTCAGTAGTGGAGCAGATAGATCACTTGCCAAATAACACTAAGCCTACTGCTTGAGGGAAAACAGAACCTCCCCACAGTAACTGTATGATGGATCGGAATAGGGCTGTACTGATTCTATTAAAAATTAGTCTCCAGGTAAAAAATGAGCACTCTCACTTCTTGACAGAACACACAGCCTTTGCTAAGACAGTATCTGACTATTGTATTATAACTGAGTTAAGACAAAACTGAGCACCATGAGAGACAATATAAGGGAGGAAATACGTGAGTGGGAGCTCAAATCCTACGTCTGATCTTTGGTTGGTCGAGTGACCATTGACAAGTCACTTAAAGGCTCTGTGCCTCAATTTCGTCATTTGTACACTTGGGTTGGCAAAAGAACCAGTACATAATACATCTTAGTACATCATAAATTTGAAGTTTAGATGAGTTAGTGTGTAGTAGTTTCGAAGGGTCTGACAATGTAGGCATGACATTTTTATGTTTGCTCAATAACAACTTTATCATCACTATCATGGGTTCCTGGTGCCCATTTGGGAATGACTTTGTAATAACTATTGAAAGGTTGATAGATCACAGCCATAAGAAGTTTAAGCTTCTTAAGTTGAAGTCTGTAACAGTTCCCCTTGGAGCACTTAGCTGGATTAGACTGCTTTCTGCAGTCTTAAAATACACATTAAAGCCAAAGAAAGAAGAGTTTTCTAAATCCTTCGATGGCACACCCACACAGCTGGTGCCACAAATGACGTCACACTTCAGGAAGATCAGCTAATATGCTCCATAGGATCAAAGGCATTGCTCAGGACAAGACGTGTTTTGCTTCGAGTTCCCAGGCCGGCTTTTGATTCAGATCCAAACGAGAGAGAGGTTTGGCCTTCCAAGTCTGTTTCTGCTGAAGCCATTTTGATAGCACTTCATCTACCAAACGTTTTGATGACCACATTTAGTAATTTTAGTGAAATTTCTCATTCCCAAAACAAGCTGTGCTTACACCCTTTCAAAATAATGAGGTTGGCATGTGGTCAGGTTGTCTGGGGCTGTCTTATCTGCAAAGTGGGCTCAGAAGTCTGAGTTCAGTGTGGTGACTTACTTATTGTAACCTTGCTCTTGGCTTTGTTTTGTTTCAACGTGCTTGGTATGTCTGGCTGAAAAGCAGCACCTCCCCCCGCAGAAACAATGCTGCACAAATCACTTCCTGGAGTAACGGAGTTGGAAGGCAATTATCTGCTCACACAACAGGCTGAAACAACAGTTCCCGATATTCTCCTCAAATACTTTAACTTCCCCAGGAATCCGGAAAAAATAATTCCACGGGACAGTGTTATGAATGAAGGCATGGCATTCCAGTGTCCTGTACAGGGCTCCAGTGAGCAGAGCCTGAGTCACTACCCACTCGGTGTCATGGAGAGGGGCTCTGGATGTGCACGGTGGCTGCCTTTTGGGTCTGGGGTTCCTTTTTCTGCCACCTTTGGAAACAATCCAGAGATGACTTACAGTTTATTGGATTGCATTCTACAATGGTGTTTTCTATTTGTTTCTAAAGAGAATTCAGGGCTTCTGTTTCAAACACCTAAAATAAAATTAAAAAAATGCTTCTGACAAAGAATAGGTATCTTTTTCTGTCAAACAACTTTTATGACCATGTGAGAGGTTTTGTAAACTTCTTGTTTCTTTTGTCTTGAATGTGGACTATATCTATATCTATATCTATATATACACACATACACATACATACATACATATACATACATACATACATACATACATACATATATATATATATATATATATATATATATATATATATATATATATACACCTGAGAGCTGTCTTCCTTGTGATCCTTCACAATCTCTGATAGTTAACCCTGTCAACTTGGTGGGATTTAGAATCACCCTGGGGGGAGAGGATCTCTGGACATATCTGTGAGGGTTTCTAGATTGAGTTCACTGAGGTAGGGCTACCCTCCCTGAACATGGGCGGCACCATTCTAAGGGGTGAACTGGATGAAGAGAGAAAACAAACTAAGCAGCATCCTGTCTCTCCCTGCCTACTGACTGTGATGGTGGTGGTGGTGCCAGCTGTCTCCTCAAGCTCCTGTCTCTGTCACTTTCCTACCATTGATGACCGACTGTACCCTACCACTTCAAGCCAGAGTCAACCCATCTGTTTCAAGTTGCCTTTGTCAAGTGTTTTTCCACAACAACAGGAAAGTTACTTATTACACAATGGAAACATGACCACAGTAGCTATGGCGTCATTGCTTTGCAGTGATGAAACAGCTGATGGTGATACATTGGCCTTTATTGAGTTCTCAGTATTGAATGGGACTAAATTCTCATCAGAAGGAATGCAGACATAGTGGACATTTCACCTAGGATACAGAAAGTTTCCTTCCTGATGTCTTTAGAAAAGGCTGGAGACTATCATTAGGTTTCTGTACAGTGCCAGCTCTAAAGCTATTTGGAATCTTCTGGATGACTATTCAAGCTTCATCCGAATGTTTAGCTTTGTTTCAGCATATCCTCCACCCCTAGCATAACATTCAAAATGTGTGTGTTGCAGAAGGGGATCCTGAGCAGAGTGAAGAAAACCAAGACACCGTGGCATTAGAGAGGGAGGGAGAGACAGGGTTTTGTCAGAGAAAGACCATCTTATCTGTTGGTAGTATATCTGTACAGTTCCCTCCCTTGAAGCCACATCAGTGACCTGATGCACTGGAACCAACCTCCGTGACATTTCCCATGGATTAAAGCATGTGGATGAACAGTGTAAAGTTGACATTTAGAATGGCTTCTCCATGTCTATCTCAAAAATTAATCAATTGTGTGTACACCGTGGAAGTGATTTTATGTTTTGTACTAGTATCCTCCAAAGCCCCAGGTGCTGAAAGCTTGGACCCCAGGATTGGCACTACTGGCAAGTGGTGGAGCCTTAGGGGTTTGGCGACTGTCCTGAGGTCCTTAGATCACTGGTCATATGTTCTCGAAAGGGATTGTGGGATTCTGGCCACCTCAACTTTGTCAATTTGCTCCTCAAGGAGCACTTTTGCCACAGCAGTTGGTCCTGCTGTGATGGGCTACCTCAATTTCTCTTATAACGTGACCATCTCATGCATTTAATTTCAGCAGTGGAATGTTCCATTTAGCCTGGAAGAGTAAACCAGGGCTTCTTTTCTTCATCTTGGTTATATTGTAGCAGTGGAATCACTTTTGGCTTTGGTATCTTAGTTCACTCCTAGGATTGGTTTAACATAATCATTTGTCAATTCTATAACTTGTAGCTGCCTCTCTGGGCTCTATCACTTGCTCCATAAGGGACCAGCTATGAACAATCAACATTGTCATTGTTCTATTGTTGCTTGGTTGGTTTTAAACTTTAATTTAATTTTGAGACAGGGTCTTGCTATGCAGTCTCGGCTGGAACTCCCTCTGTAGACCAGGCTGGCCTTAAAATAAATGCTTAGGTTAAAGGCATGTGCCTTCACACCCAATCAAAGCTCCTTAACAGATTACTACATACATCCAAGCAAATGCATGTTTTCTAGTATAAATGTTATTTTTTCGGTAATGCAGAAATTCAAGATATAGTACTATAGTTTTTAATGTAAATACCAAGAGTCTGTTAGCCTTCAACAGAAGGTACATTCTAGGCTATACACAGGCAGCAAGGTAAGTAAAAGTTTTTCTCTTTGCTCCTAATTCATGTTCTGAGTAAGTAAATTTACTATGTACTTATTTATAAACAGTGTTAAAATATAATGGCTTTTTTTTCTAAATTCAGAGCTAATTTCAATTGCATTCAGGGGCCTTTCTCTGTAAGCCTGTCAACATTTATCTGGATATTTCCATGTGCTTTTCTAGTTAACATCCAACATAAGTGGAGTGTGATATATGGCTGAAACCCTGTGAGATCCTTCAACTGAAGAAACTGTAAGGGGCTAAAATTCAAATAGCTGGAAAACAATTGAAAACGATCCTCAGAACCTAGAGAAGAAATCTCTAGGTTGAAGCAGGTCTTGTTTCTCCCCAGAAGCCTTCATGGAAGGAGTAGGTGTGAAAGGTGGATGCACTGTGACTGGGCAGAGGCACAGAGAGAAACATTCACAGGACCGCCCATGAACGCCAGAGTCCTGGCCTGTAGCACCGTGTACAGGCCTGTGTTCATCCTGCAGAGTGGACACTAGACCCCTGTTTATACAGGAGGGTACTAAGGACTGGAGAAAGCAAGTAGTTTGCTCATATTTATATACTCTGTGTGTATTATTGGCTCTAAATCTTACACAGCTCTGAATTTGAATCTCAGTTCCTCTCCTGACTATCCACCCTTCCTTCCTCTCTCCTTCCCTCCCTTCCTCCTTTCTCTCTCCCTTCCCTCCTAACTAAAAAAAAAAAAAAAAACCCTCATACAGCCCAGGCTGGTCTTGAACTCACTATGTAACCAAGGATGATTCTCTGGCCTGCACCTGCCAAGTGCTGAGATCCCAGGTCTGTATAACCACCCCTGACATTATGTGACGTTGGGGTTAAGCCCAGGATCATACTGCATGCTAGGAACGTGTTCTCCCAACTGAGCTATGCTGGACCAGGCTTAATTTCTTTGTGCTTTGATCATTTCTCTGTATTTGGAGAGATAATAAGAGCTACCTCAAAGGCAATGAGTAAACTACTTAATGAGATAAAGAACAATACAGTATGTGATATACTGTGGCCACTCAAATGTTTAAAATAGCATGTATAGTTAGATCTAGGTGGAATAGGCCTATAATCCAGCCAGTTCATAGACTGCAAGTTCAAGTACTTAATAAAACCCTGTCTCAGAATAAAAAGTAAAGTTAGCTGGGGTTATAGGTCAATGTTAGAGTTCTTGTGTCATATGCATAATGTCCTGGGTTCACTTGCCAATGCCACATTTAAAAAGTATGATTGCTTATGTGTATGCACGTACACACACACACACACACACACACACACACACACACACACACACAGAGAGAGAGAGAGAGAGAGAGAGAGAGAGAGAGAGAATACTGGAGAGTTGAAGATGTCTTTCTGTATGACTCATGTATACATGAGAGAGCCACACTCCCTCCGTAGCTGACACAGCCATCTTTGCACCTTTTACTCTGCAGAGGGAGCAGGAGCGTAAAGAACATGAGTAAAGCACATGCTCTGCTCTGGAGGGATGAAGGCGCCTTTGTGCCCACAGTGAACAAGGAAGAGGAGAAAGGTCCTTGGACAGAGCAGAAGGCAGCTAACAAAGAAGGGTTGTGAATGGGGCTACTTCTAAAGCAGGCACCCTAGGGAGCAGGCAAGCTAGTCCACACTGCAGGAGGGTGCTGTCAGTGTGTCATGGTAGGTGGTGTAAGGGGTGCTGGGATGAGAATTTGCTGCCTGTGTGGACTGGAAGCAATCTCGAGTCAGCTAATATAACTCGAGGCCTAACATCTCATTCGGTAGGCCAGCTCCCCACACCCTTCCTTTACTTCTTCCCCCAATGACACAGTCACCCAAGGGCACTGTTTATTTGCAGTAACAGCCAACCCATTTCCAGAACAATACAGACTACCTACTGCTTTTACCTGCTAGGCCACATGCTCATCCAGAAGGCTGCTTAGCATCTGAACACAAAGCCTCAAGTGGTGTCACGGTTTCTGAACAAACCATTGTGAAACCAGACCTGCCACCTGTGAAGGTCCTGATACCACATCAGGAGAGCCCAAGCCAGACAAACTGAATCCTCACTGTACATTTGGCCAGACGCTGGAATTCCAAACATAGTCATTATGACAATCACAGTAAGAGTTGTATTTTCATTAGGAAAATGGAGATCATGAAGGAAAGGCCATCAGAGACTGTGGGGATTGATCTGATATAACGCCACCAAACCCAGACAGTCTTGTAGATGCCAAGAAGTGCATGCTGACAGGTCCCTGATATAGCTGTCTCCTGAGAGGCTCTGCTAGAGCCTGAGAAACACAGACTTGGATGCTCTCAACCAGCCATTGGACTGAGAATGGGGTCCCCAATGGAGAACTTAGAGAAAGGACTGAAGAGCTGAAGGGGTTTGCAACCTCATAGGAAGAACAACAATATCAATCAACCAGACGCCCCAGAGCTCCCAGAGTCTAAACCACTGAGATGGGACTGGGGGAGTGGGTGGATGGGGGAACACTATCATAGAGGCAGGGTGAGGGGGGATGGGATGGGGGATTCCAGAGAAGAAAATGGTAAAGGGGATAACATTTGAAATGTATTGACTCTGGTTTTTTTTTTTTTTTTTAAAGATTTGTTTATTCATGTTACGTAGCTGTTTTCAGACACACCAGAAGAGGGCATAAGATCCCATTATAGATGGTTGTGAGCCACCATGTGGTTGCTGGGAATTGAACTCAGGATCTTTGGAAGAGTAGTCAGTGCTCTAAACCACTGAGCCCTCTCTCCAGCCCAACATTTGAAATATAAGTAAAGGAAATATCAAATAAAAAAATTTTTAAAGAAAAGAAAAAGAATATGAGATTGGGACTAATCACAGCACCCAGCCCTAGTCTTGTACTGCCTGGCTGTATAATTTAGCCCGTTGACTTAGCCTCAGTTTCCCCCTTGGTTGCCTTGCCTGTGTTCAGTGCTTCACAGGCTTACTAACCATTCATCAGTCCTCACCCCTCACTCACACTGGCTCTCAAACCTGCTCGCTTAGCTCCTTTGAACTCCTGTGAAGTGGGTGGGATCCTATCATTAGCTCATCTGATGCTGACAGATGAGCTTCAAAGAAGAGTCCTGTAGATGGGCTGGGACTGCAGGCCCTGGAGCTCTTTCCTTAGGACTCCCCAACTGCACCCACAGAAACAGCAGCAGCGGTGGGAGCCATGAAGCCTTCTAGGTAGAATGCAGGGTGTGGTGGTTCGCTGCACGTCACTTACGTCAGCACAGTGCTGTGAGGAATAAACAGTGAGATTAACTCAGAGCTACACTCATCCAACTCAAGGAACTGCCTTTTATTCACAGATCTTTGCGTTCCTGACTTGTGTACTAAAATTATGTTATTCGATGATGACAAAGGTAATAACTACGTTGTTGTTGTTTTTGTTTGTTTGTTTGTTTTCTTGTCAGTGTCTGTACTTATAATGGCAGAACTCTGGAAAAACTAAAGTGGTTCACTCATCACCCAAACTCTGCAGATGAAGCCATGTGCTCCACATTGAACAGAGGGAGGTAGTTTTGCTATGGTCAGCCTGAGCTATAGAGTAAGACTGGCTCAGAAGACAAGTGTAACAGGAGAGAAAAAGACAGAACCAATCTCAGTGGTGTTGTTATTTACCTGGTAGGAATTTAAGTTACAGTGTCACTTACTTTATCTATATTAAACTTCAGTATTTGTATTTTTATGGAGTTTAAATTTCATCTCTCATTTCTTTATCTTCCAGGCAATAGATTTTTGTCTTTTTCCTTCTTGGTTCTGAAGTCCTACGCCATTCTGGGACTCTGCTATGGTCTATAGATTTCTTATCCTACCTCTACCCATAAAAAACACACACATGCGCAAGCACACACAAGTGCACGCACACTCACACACACACACAAACACTGTGGGAAAGTAGAGCAGGTAGGCACACACCTGAGGTTTAGGTGACTCACAGCTCCCTGCCAGACTCCAAACTGGAACACGTGCCATGCTCCTCACACAGAAAGAAACGTGTCCTATGGCCATGTAAGCCTGAGACAGAGTTCTCCATGCCAGTGAGGTACCTAGAGACCTGGAGGACTTAGTCAATAAGCTTCCCTTCCCAGACACTCCTCCCTGCAAAAGGTATTTAATTCAGGCCCACCCTGAGAAGTGGAGTATGGTTTTATGCACCCATTTTCCACCATGACCAACCAATAAACTGTTTAGAACCATGAACTGCCTTTTTCACTAAGATCCACCGTTGAGAGCCATGGGAAAGGCCTTCACCTACAGAGCCACTGCTTCTCCTGTAGAAGGCCTCCCTGGGCTCCCAGCCACAACTGCCACCAAGCCTGACTCTGCCAAGCTAAGAACAATCAAGGCTGGTACCAGCAGGAGCTCCCCCTTTCCTCAGCCCCAGACTCCTCCCAGCCCTCAGGCCCTGACCAGCTACTCCGCTCTCCTACAACTCCCCTGTGCCTGGTGTCCAAGAGTCTGAGAACCCCTGGGGGCACAGCAGTCCTTATATAACCACATCAACTGGGGCAGAGGTGACATGTAATAAACAACTGTGAGGTCTTATTAGGATGAAAGCACTGTTTTAGTCAGCAAGGGGGACGATCAACCTTTCCAGCTTACCAGTGACATGCTGATCTTGTAGTTCCCTGCTGGGGCAACACAGAAACTTCAGCCAGCATTTACAATGCACATGCTTTCATTCATATGTTAAGACTTATGTAACTCAGTGTGGTGGGCTTGTAATCACAACAAGCTGGCTAGGCAGGACCTTGCCAAAAGTCTGGGCTTATAGTGAGTGCAAGGCTAATGACATTCTGCTTCAGAAAAACCAGAAGAGGAGCAGGAAAACAAGATTTGTGGATCAGTATAGTGAGTGGCATATTTCAGGCTAGCCTAGCCTAGGTGAGACCTTGTCTCAAAAAAAAAAAAAAAAAAAAAGCAAATGTGCAAAATATGCAAAGTTCTTGGTGTATTTTTACATTTGAGAAACACCAAAACATCAACAGTGCCCATCAACATGACACTGGTACTCAATTGTGGTGTATTTAAAACAAACTATGATGCAGACACAGAAAAGGCTGAGGTAACACTGTTCAGTAAGATGGAAGCTTCTCAGCACAAACCGTTGCCACTGTTCTGAGTGACCCACAGGACTTGTGGAGAACCGATTGTCAAAGACATCACATACATTGATCACCTGATAGGAAGAAATCAAGTCGATACTGACCAGAATGCTTTCCCCATGCTGGTTAGCTTTTATGGTGTAGGCTACTTAGAAAAGAGAAACATCATCAGCCACCTAATCCATGAACCCTGTGGGCTACAGTTATGCCTGATGTGCCATGATACGCTCACAAGTTCAATCGTGGCAATAGTTAAGAGAGTAACCAACCACCTTCTGATTACATTTAAGGCCCACTCCACAGGAAGACATGTGTACGGAGCTGTAAAATTGGCTGAGAACCCATGGTTAGGCGCTCACAGGCCCCACTGGTGAGCCTACTATTTTCCTACTAAATGGATATTGTATCCCAGGCTGCTCTTGAAGTTCTCCATATCCATATCCGTAGACCAGTGTGGCTCTGAGACGTCTTCAGAGAAGTTTCTTTGTGCAGTGGTTACTGTGGAAACCCATAACTGGTTCAAGTGCAGAGAATAAGTATCAAGGGTGTACTAATTCACAAATGGGACATCTTTATCTCTCTCTCTCTCTCTCTCTCTCTCTCTCACACACACACACACACACACACAACATCCTTATTTCTCTCTCTCTCTCATACACACACACACACACACACACACACACACACACTATCCTTATCACACATACCATCCTTATCACACACAAACACACACACACACACACACAGCACACACACACACACACACAGCACACACACACACACACACACACACACACACACAACACACACACACACACACACACACACACACACACACACCACTCTCTGAGACCATTGTGAAGGAGGGATGAAAGATAAGCGTCATCGGCACAGACAGGAGAGAGACAGTTCAGTGTCTTCTGAACATTACAGACCTCATGAAATCACAGCAGCTGTGGCCACCACCACAAACCCTGGACAGGATCAAGCCAGTCAGCATCTCCTCATGGAGGGGTTAGGGGTTTACAAACCCCCACTCTTGACTGAGGAGTTATGGACAGGTAATGACTTTTGGGGAAGGATCCTCAGTTTTCTTCAAGGGTGTGGCTCCTAGTAAGTCAACCACACTCCAGGGGATGCCTACACTCAAGTATTATGTGGGTAAAACAAATTTGGTACAAAAATGGGTTTTAAAAGAGGCACAAAGATGGGGGTGGGCCTGGGAGGACGTGGGAGAGTGATCGTTCATATGATGAAACTTTAAAAATTCACAAAAAAGTATTTTTAAATGGAAGTTTTTAAGTGACGGCAGGATGAGAAAAAATTAAAGGATATTTAGATTAAATTTTACAACTGAAAGAAGACAGTGAATTCGTCTGGGAAATGAACAAATGAGAAAAAAACAATTGCTTTTCTCACAGCAGGAAGCTCGTCTGTAGAATTCACCACCGCAGGCAGTCATGAGGTCAGATATTGTGGCTGGATTATTTTTCCTTGGAAGTCTGGTCACTATGATATTCATAATCAAGCAAGAAAAGATTAAGACAATAAAATCCGATGGGGCGGGACTCAAGTTGGTCACTCCAGCAAACGGAGGACTTCCCCAGCTGCTTGCTGGCTTCTCCCAACACCTCCAGATAACATCACAAAGTCAGTGAAGTCTGCTTTGAGGAGCTGGCAGTCTTCCCCCCAGATCAATGGTCTCTATCTGTGGCCCAGGACTTCAGGCCAATAGAGCCCTGGAGCTCCTAAGTCTTTCTGCCCCAGAGCTTGGCACTGTGGCAGGAGACAGCCTCCTGCTGTGGGGCTCCTAGCCACTTAGGAAGGGCACTTTCAAAGGGGAATAGTGGGCTTCAGTTTTCCCACTGCTGAGCTGGCGATATCACACTAGCCCTCTGAGACTGAACGGGTACCTGGAAACTGTGCACCCCCCCCCCCGTCCCCATCTCTCTCTTCTTTACCTTTAACGAGTAACTTCTGCCCACTAAGAGATGGACAGAGGACACAAAGAAAACAGTGCTTGCCGTGGCAAGTTTGGGCAAGCTCTGTCTTGTCATCACTGTAAGCTGTGCAGCAAGCACTACATGTACGTCTGTCTCCTGGATGTCTGTCTTCTGCTGGAAAACTGAGATCAGGCTGTGTCAAAAGGGCTTCTACTAGAACAAGTCATCCATACAGAATAGTCCACATGAACAAGAGAAATTGTACTAAGTAAAGTCCACTGCATGAGGAGAACCTCAGGATGACCAAGTGACTGGAGGCAAGATAGGACAGGGAAATTAAGGGACATGGGAGGGGGAGAAATCTGGCTGCGGGTCAGAAACTTTAACCCAGCTGACAAAACCCAAGATTACCTACTGTCTTCCTAAAGACATCTCAAACAAGGACAAGAAAAATCACTGCTTGCGTATGGCAGGATGCTTGTAGCCTTGAGTTTTACAATATTAGCACATCCCATTCTTCACTGAAACTGTGCTTGCAATCCCAGCTCTGGCCAAGTTCCAGGCCAGAAAGAGACCCCATCTTAAACACAAAGGTAGATGGTACCCGAGGAATACCAGCTAATGTCATCCTCCTCCACCCCTCCCACCGTGTGTTTTGATTACATTTCAGTGTAGTTACCCATAGTGTCTCTCTTTTGACTTCTCAACTCATTAGCTCTGTATTCATCCCCAACTTTGAGCCTCCGTAAGAGACATTTTGTAGGAGCACAGTCCAGGAATGAATTCTTGTGAAGAGAATTCTGAGAACTTCAGAGAACACTACAAGAAAACAAGACGAGTTTTGTGACCTCAGTTTCTTCAAAACATGGAATTATTCCTGGAATGTGTTTTTGTGCTCTCCCCAGGTGTAGCAGATAGGAATGACTTTTCTTCAGATTACTCATTAATTGCTGGTGTTATACAATTGCATGTTTAAACTAATCTTTATATGCCTCTATGGGGGAAAAAAACCCATTTTATTACCAACACGTAGCTTGTCCTTGTGATTGTTAACAGCTTGAGCCCATGTGAACTTTACTCAGGTGACCTTCCTTTAACCCTCAGAGTATAAATTGTCTGATGTTCTGAATAAATGATGCTAGTGTGTGAGACTTTTGTCCACATAATTTATCAGCTTCGTTCTCCCAGGTCCCACAGGTCTCCCTAGGGTGGTGACACATTCTACTTCCAAATAGCCCAGCAGTATTTCTGGAGTGGAGGAACTGTCCTGAGCTCGTGCTGTACAGTGTAGAGGCCAGTGGCCACAGTCCTTGCTGAGCTGGCCTGCCTGAGGAACCAAGTAAACAGCAAAGACACTTCAGCTTCTGTGAATAAGCCTGAAGTTGTTTCTTTGTTTGTTTTCCACTTTGAGATAAGATCTTGGAAATAAACTCTGAAGATCCTGTAACTTATTATGTAACCCACGTTGGCCTCACATGGCCAGTAGTCATGCCTCAGCCTCCTGAGAACTGGGATTATAAAACTGAGTCACCACACTGGCCTCACCAGTTTGTCCCAACTGAGCATCTAGCAAGCCTTCCCAAGTAGCATAATCTTCTTCCTTCCGGGGCAGAGCCTTGGCTCTCTTTCTGAAAGACCATTGAAAGCAGCCCCAGAATGTCATTTTTGCCACCTTTCACTCAGCTGTAAGGACAGTGACACAGCTTGTCATTCCACAAGGAGCTAGTGGCTCAGGCTCTCTCCTGCGGCCATGCTAACATCACCACCACCACACTCACCCTGTAATACCCACGAGGTCTTTCCCTCTCTCTAAGTGGCGTACCCTATCCTTTTAAGATAATAATAACAACACTTCAAACATCTAATTTTTGCACAGCCAAGAGCAACAGGGGAACGAGGAAATTCCACCGGTGAGCCAAACAACTTCTTGGCAGCAGCTGCCATGGCTCTTTATCTGTTTCCTTAGTTCTTAGCATCCGTTTGAATAAGTTCTCTGGATGGTTGGCTTAGTATAAGAACACCCCAGTTCTCCGTCTCAGAAATGATGCTGCTAACGGCACAGCAGAGGGCTCTCCTTCACGTGCCAAGCACCCTGGCAGCTGTCCACATGAGGAAACATGCTACAGAAACACATGCTATGTTCACTTATGTCTCAGAGTTGTAAAGCAAGGGGTGTAAAAACTGTAAACTCAGACAGGGAGGGCCATGCATCTCAGCGGTAGAGCACTGAAAAAAAAAAAAAAAACAACAAAAAAAACGGCCGCCTTCAGACTTGTCCCACTGGCTTGAGTACGTTTAAGAAAGAAGTAGTAGGGTCACAGAAAAGAAAACAACACGTCTGCTGTGTTCATGAGTTGCAAATGACATCACTGTGTCCTGACCTTCTTTTCATCTGTCCTGTTTCTCACCAGCACACTGGCAGACAGGTACAATGGGCACGGCCTGCTTTGCAGTTCCTGTGGCCAGGCACTTTATAGGAAAGAACCCACACCCTCCAATTGCCGCTTAAAGGTGACAGGGGTACACCAACTTGGAGTTTCCGTCGGCATTCCTCCCTGGTCATCGTACAGACCCACTAGTTCCCTCCCTGGCTCACCCTTTCCAGCCTTACCGTTCAACTGTAGCTACTCTGGCTTTCCTAGAATCTTGCTTCCTCCAGCCCCACTTCTTGCTACTTAAAACACACCTGAGACCCCAGTTCATGGAGAAATAAACACAAAACCATCACACTATGGAAGAAAGAACTTGGTATCCTAGGGTTTGTAGACATGTCTTTAAAAAAATCTCTCTGTGTGGCTCTGGACTACTTAGCCCACCTTCCTGGGGCTCAGTTTCTGCCCTGTGAACTGTCAGGAGGTGATGTACGTTTTTATGTTATTTTCATTTCTTTTTGAGACTAGGTCCCAAGCATCCCAGGCTGGCTTCAAATGTGCCTTTGCTGCTGAGGAGAACTTTATACTACTGATGCTCTCAAGTGCCAACGTGACTGGCTCACCGGGTCCCCCTCTCCCCTTTTCTCTCCATCTTCCTCTCCTCCTACCTCTTCCTCTTTCTCTCCCTTTCATCCGTTTCCTCCCCTTTAGCCTGCCCTGGAACTCACTATGCACCCAAAATATCAGTCATTTCGAAGTCTTCTTGCCCCAACCTCCTTAGTGCCAGGACCTGGCTGATCCTCATCTGTTCTGAGGAGTGTTTGTTGAATCCAAATTAAAGGAAAGCACGGGTGCTAAGTGGCCCTACAGTACAGAGATGTGCTGTTGCTACGGCTCGAGCAGAGGGAGCCCTCCGCCCAAATGAAGGTGCTTTTCCGAGCAAGGAAGAGAATGTTACCAATGCACATGTTGGGTTAAAAACTGTTTCCTGGAGGAATCAGAGACATAATCATAACCTATGATTCTCACTACAGGATTAGTGTGAGATATCCCAAATCACCCCAAACAGCACTACTTTGTCTTGGGATGTTTTATAAGTTGGTTGCTCTAAATTGCTCTTGTTGAATCAAGATCTCTGGGTGGGAAGATGATCGAGAACCGTGGTCAGCTCCCTCTCCCAGCAGTACTCGCAGAATCCTGAAGGTGGCATTGCATCTTTAACAATTGAGTTGGATCTCATTGGGACCCTTGGTTTCTGCCACATTGTTGAGGAGTGGTGTTTGATCCACGCAGGGTGACCCTGCTGATACTTGGTATCAGGGCTGCATAGCAAAGGTGTCGCAGACCCGGGCCAGGGGCCAGGGTGAAAAATCACGTAGTGTCGGCAGAGCAGATACCTCCATGTGTGTCTGCCTCCAGCCACGGCCGCCCACTGGGGAAGGTTCTGCTCCGTTGCTGTCCTTTCAGGAGCACACTGGCAGTTTGCTTTTCCATGAGACCACAGTCTGGAGGTTCCCTGATGACTTGGGGAGACAAGAAACATCTTGGTTGACTGGGGGTTTCCTAGACTATAGAGTCTAACAAAGAAGCGAATGGCAAAGACAGACATTTGCAATGAACAAAAACAGTACCCTCGGCACCAAAAATACTTTCCGAGCGATGTCAGCCAAACATAAACATTACCTCCGATCTCCGCTGATAAACCGTTCACTTCCCTGCCTCTTCCATAGGAAGGCTGTGGAATGAGATAAAGCCGGGTAGCAGTACCAAGGACAAACATCCCAGCATCCAATAAACTTGAGAATGTTTCTCTTTTTGTTTGCAAGGCTGGTTGCTATTTCCTGTGCGCCTCGTGTTTATTGACGCTCCGGCTCCTCCGGTGTCCAGCAGCCGTTTCCACGCCACAGTGATGGGCCTTGCACCTCTGCCAAGTGGAGTCAGAATGAGAGATAACAGTTAGCTACAACAATGGCCTTCCTCAGACCCTCGCCAAGAAAGCCCCTGGCACCATGGCCGAGAATCCCTTATCAGCATATTGCCCTGGAAGGCTCCAGGGTTCTGGAAGCAAAGTAGTGGCTTGCCAGACAGTGATAACAGACGGGTGCCACCAAGAGCCAGACGGCCGACAGCCACTGGACATCAAGGCCCCACCTGGCAGACAGAGGAAGCTAGGGAGACAGAGTAGCCAATTCGCACAGAGTTTTCTGGTTGCTTCTGGGGCCACACTGTCAACACAGTCGGAAGCCCCGGTGCTAGCCAGAAGGACTAAGTTTTCTTCTGGATCCTGTAAGGAAGCTAATGCTCGAAGTTCATCTTGAGGAGAGAATGTGTCTGCTGTTGCTCTCAGAAAAGGCACCTGAGCCGGCCTTGGTGGTCCAGGCCATTAATGTATGCACTCGGAAGGAAGAAACAGACACATCTCTGTGTGCTGCAGGCATATAGTCTACATAGTGAGTTCCAGGTCAGCCAAGGCTGCAGGGAGAGTCTGTCTCTGAAGGATGGAAGGAAAGGAGAGAGGGAGGGAGGGAGGGAGGGAGGGAGGGAGGGAGGGAGGGAGGGGGAAGGTAAGAGGGGAAGAAATAAAGATCCTTTTTTTTTTTCAAACATTCACTAATCAGACCTACTCCACACCCTTCCCTCCAGCTCCTTCTGGCCCTCTCCCAACACTTTTCCTTTAAGCCTACTGAGACCACTCACAGCTGTCTGTATGTGCATGGGGGTAGGAGCATCTGCTAGAGCATGGGTAACTAACTGCTCAGGGGTTGCATCCCTGAAGACAGCTTACTCTTCTTCCTCTGCCGCCCATAGCTCTTCACATGGGTGGGGTTTATGAGTCCTTCTCATCTCCACGCTAGGAGTTCGTCCGGCTTGGTCTTACACAGGTCTTACGCTCGCAGTCCCAGCCACTGTGAGGTCATGTGGGCAATGGCTCTATAATGTGCAGAAAATACTGTTTTGAAGAAAACCATGAGGAATTGTCTCTAAATGGGATGTCTGTATCAAACCCCTTACCCTAGGGTTCAGGGATCATCATGAAAGAGGAAGCAAAAAGAGCAAGAAGTGGGGGATAGCTTTTTATCTATTGTGATGGTGACCTAACTTTCAAACTGTGTAGCTGAGGCTGGCCCAGAACACTGGATCTTCCTGCATCCAACTCCAAAGAGCAGGGATTATAGGTGTGTGTCACCATGTCCAGGAAAGGCCAAGCTTTGACAGTCACATAAGCCATCCTCAGAATGACTGACACCACCTTGATTCTCACAGGATGGATTTGATAATTCAAAGACAGTTGAGAGCAGCCAAGTAGAGCATTTCAACTAACACTGACTACTGACAAAATTCACTGTTTGGTAGGCATGTGGGTCTCAGATGTCCTCCAAAATGTCCTTGGTGTCTAGAGTTGTGCTTTTGGAAGATGATGGAACCTTTAAGAGGTGAAGGTTGCTGGGAGGGTTTTAGCTTGTTTTTGGTGGGGAGGGGTATTAACTTGAAGGTAAATATGGGAACTTAGTCTCTCTCTCTCCCTCCCTCCCTCCCCCCCCAAGTTTTCCTCTGCTGTGTCATATAGAATTCTAAAGCCAACAGGTCCACCTAAGAATAGTTGGAAACACCCAGAATTGAGAGTCAAAGCAAACGTCTGTCTATAATGATCAGACTTAATCATCCCAGGCACCATGATTCAGGCATTGCTACAGAGCTGTAGCAAGGGAAAATGTAATGCATTGGCTGCGGGCATCTTCAACTCAAGTCTCTAAGTGCACAGACAGCAGTCCTCTTTGGCAGTGCTATTTATTTTTAGGCATTGATAGAAACGCCCCTCATGGTCTCAGAGCTTTATGGGCTTCATCACCGAGGTTGTGATAAGGGACTGAGGTTAAAACTAAGAACACAATGTGTTCTACCCTGGCTGGAGTGACATCTTGTCACCTTCAGGCAGTTCCTGTGATGTAGAGATGATAGATCTCTAGGACTATTCATTAGGCCTCTGTCATGATGTGCCCCTGACTACCTGACCAAGGGCAGAATGCTCTTTGGGATTTTACAGCGCTCCTTGTGCTTGCTATGTGGGTAGGTTGATTGTTTACATCGCTTCAGTCTCTGAAGAGAAAGATCCCATCAGAGAGCGGGCCTTACCTACACAGAGCCAACTCTGCTAGCTTTCCTACATTTGTCTTCAGCTTTTACAAATTAAGGAGAGGCCCTATGGCTCAGGCTGAGGCAAGTGCCACGTGATTTGACTTTTGTCAAAAGTAGTACTTTTGTCTTTGGTCTCTTGGTTGAGCCCCAATTGTGGTGAAGTATCAATATTCTTCAGCTGGGCTCTTGCACGGGGCAGTTTATTAGCCTGCACATAGACAACTCATGAATCCCAAGGTCAGGAAGATACGAGCCAGGCTTCCTTGTGATGAAGCACCAGTTACAGAGCCTAGGATATCATCATGAATTTTAATTTTTAGACACCCGTCCTTTGGTCTGGACTTCTGGAAAAGAGGGGGAAAGTGATGTGGTCATTTGGGGGACAATGAAGACACACCTATAACCCTAGAACACAGGAACAGGTGAGGTACCCCTCCCATGTCTTTAGTGTATTCTGTGTTTTATGTTCTAGCTCACCATCCAGCTTCCTTTTGCCTGAAAGCTATCTGGTATTTAAATAAGTTAAGTTTATGTATGTATGTATGTATGTATGTATGTATGTATGTGTATGTCTGCATGTGTATGTATGATGTATGTATGTGTATGTATATATGTATGTATGATGTATGATGTGTGCGTGTGTGTGTGTGTTTGTGTGTGTGTGTGTGTGTGTGTGTGTGTGTGTGTGTGTGTGTGTGTGGTGGGGCAAGTACCATGGCACACATGCAGAGGTCAGAGAATAACTTGAAGAAGTCAATTCTGTCCTGTCACCATCTGAATGCAGGGACTGAACTCAGTCATCAGGCTTGGCAGCCTCTATCCTGAGCCATCTTGGAGCCTGTCTCTGGCCATGAGACTCTTGGATAGGATTCCAGATGTTGCCCACTTTTGCTGTGTCCGTCTATACCTTGATGGCTGCCCTATTTTTGTATCTTCCTATAGCAGCATGGAGCGCGCTGGAGGGATAAATATGAGAGCACCATGAAGCCCTGCAGTTTCTGGAACCCTGAGACAAAGCTGGTTTCTGCTGGTGTATAATGCTTCATGGACAGTTAGTGAAGGATTCTTTCCCAAGTTCAGTTCATGTGGGAAAGAAAAGGAAATCCAAAGATGTATTTTATCTTGTTACTTTCCCTAAAATGGGCTGACATAGTGGATGCCCATGTCACTGACACTGCACATTCATAGATGAAACCATCTGCGACATGGACATAACTCAAGAAATGTTGGTACTGACCACGGACAGCCCTTCTGCTTGCCACGTGTCCTTAACCAATACAGCATGATAAATATTTTCACAGCAGTTACGATGCACAGACTGCAAGTCTTCTGGAGATTATTCTACACAAATTCTATGCTGTTGTATACAGGGCCTTGTGCACCTATGAACTGGGGGTGTTATGGGGGTCCTGGAAGATTCCACACAACAGCGGAAGAACACTACATATGGCTTCAGAACAAAAGACAGAACTGAAGAGCAATGAGGTCCAGGGTGGCCCCAGGTGAGGTCTGAGTCAGCTCTCATCTGTCCTCTCCTGGGATCTGCTCTCTCACCCTCCCACTGAGCTCACCAGCTAGGAGGACCCTGGTGTCCAGAGGTGGTGTTTTTTGTTTTTTGTTTTTTTTTCTCCCCAGTACATTTTTCAGTGTGCTGATAGGGTTGATTAAATTATTGGCCACATGACTGGACTCAATCTATAGCCCCCAACTTCTCTATTCATGGATACCAGACTCATCTGCATGCTATTACAGAGATGTCCCAGGATCACCTCATTAGCAAAACAAATGGTGATTCGAGTAGCACTTCAGTTGCTTTGTAAAGTTCTGTACCAGACCTGGGGACAAAGTGGTAAGCAGCCTACAGTAGAGCACAGCCTGGAATTTAGATCTGAAGTTGGGCTGTCATTCAAAGCTCAATAAGTCCAAAGTCATGATTAGCTCTATCCGCCAAGTTTGCTTGTCTTAAGTTCTCCAAGGTAGTTACTATGCACTGTCTTCCTGGGTATTACAGCTTCACTTTTGAAAGCCTTGCATGTCCTATCTGATCATGTTATTTGGATCACTTTCTAGCCTTTGTGAATGTAAGCCCCCAAGAACAAGTGTTAAAAACCCAAAAGCAAACAAAGTAGTTAAAATCTTAAATTCCACATCTTTTCCATCATTTCTTACAAAGATTTGATTGTGCCCTATTTGTTCACACACACACACACACACACACACACACACATCTCACAATGAAAATATCAGAAGTCAGAAATGCATTTAATTAATGTGTCTGACCTACCAACAATTCAGCTTAATACCACAGTGTACTACACAGTGTCTGTTTGTCCTTCTGGTTGCTGCCCAGGACCTGAGGCTCATAGCCAGCACCCTGCATTGTAGGAGGAGTACAATCACATTCTTTTGGATAGATTGGGGTAGGGGAGAGATACACATTCAAACTTTGAAATGCAATCTCCATTGAATGCTTATCATAAAGCCAAAAGATAAGTCAGATCCTTATTAGCCAGGCACCATCTGGAGTTGAATCACAAACATGACGTCAGTCACCCTCAGCCAGCTGGCATGGAGGCCCATGAGTACCATTCTGAGAGAACCCAGTTCCCTCCGTCCTGAAACAAACCACCACTGAGTTATCTTGCAAAGCAGGTTTTTGAAGTTCAGTCTGAGAGATTTGGTGGTTAGGGTAAAACTGGCCAGGAGATCTGGTAGGCAGACTATGGGTCACAGAGAAGCCAATCTCCCTTTCTTGTTCATTTAATCTACCTACTTTTCAAAGAGAAATGTCCTGGATTCCTCCTGTGTGGCACGCATCCATTCACTGGTCTCTCAAATGCCCCTGTGTTTATTAATTCATCCAGTAGTTCTCCTCTGGGCCAGGCCCCATTGTAACACCTGGATTGAATAATGTTTAATAAAGTAGGGCTGTAACTCTTGGAAAATCTCCAGACTAGTGACTGTAACAAGCAAGTAAGCAGATATGTAAGGCTATATCATACCATGCACTTAGGAACTGTAAAAGGGTTATCCCGGCTGGGCTCATTGACTATTTACAATCCCCACAAGTAGCCAGTGGCTCCCACTTTCTCCCTGTTATGTGCAGATCTGCCTTACCTGTACATGGTCCCAAGGAAGGGCTGAATATGTAGGTGGGAGAGAAGGGTGCTCCATCTCATTCCTGTGGGGTAAAGGCTTTCCGGGTGTGGCCTTTTAGGGAAGTAACACTCCTGTAACTCCTCACCTGGGGACTGTAAGCAAGATCACTGGTTCCCCAGAGTAAACTTTGTTGGAATCATGCCTAAGTTTGTCACAGGGACCACAGGAGGAGGTAGAGATCTTGTTTACATCCTCTAGTAACACTTTGGCTCAGCTCCAGCTTGATTTTTTGTATAGGTGCTCTAATCATCCAAGGGATGTCTGTGCATCTAACCTGTCTCATCCCCCTTCAAGGCTGAAGGCAGGAGAGCAGAGCCTGTAGAAAGTGGCATCAACATTGACTTTGGAAGAAGCAGAAGACTACAAACCCTTCTCCCCACCCAAGCAACACGTAACAAACAGAGCATTTGCAGGGAAAGCACTCAACCACCAGGAGAAGCACATAGTATGTTGATGGCCTCCAAGGGGCTGTGACCCCTGTGACCTAGCATTTTTGAGCACTTTTTTCTCTCGCTCACTTTCATTCTCAGGAGTGCTTATCCTTTCTGTCGGTGACCATGTGACCCTGGTGTAATCCTTTGTCCTGGGACACAAGACGCTGGAAGCTTCATCAGACCCATGCCTCTAGCAGATTCCAAACCCCTCTCTCTTAACAAACATGCCCAACTCATTGCTACTCTTTCCTGCAAGCCCTTGAAAACTCTGGGCAGATTGCCACCAGAGCTCTGAATGAACCTCTTCTCTGTCTTCCTTTCTGTGGCCTATGTGGTAGGTGAGATAAGAGGTATGCCTAGAACCTCTCTCCTGCCAACTGGAATATGAACTGGAGCAAAGAAATGCATGTACACTGAAGTTTTAGGGCAGTGTGGGAGGGGGTCTTAGGGTTTTACTGCTGTGAACAGACACCATGACCAAGGCAATGCTTATAAAGACAACATTTTATTGGAGCTGCCTTATAGGTTCAGAGGTTCAGACCATTATCATCAAGGGAGGAGCATGGCAATGTCCAGGCAGACATGGTGGAGGAGGAACTGAGAGTTCTACGTCTTCATCTGAAGGCTGCTAGTGGAAGATTAACTTCTAGGCAGCCAGGGACATACCTACTCCAACAAGGCCACACCTTTTAATAGTGCTACTCCCAGGGCCAAGCATATACAAACCATCACAGATGAGTTTTACTGGGTGGTCCTAATGGTGAGTCTGAGAGACACAGGGATCTCACCAAAGACATGTGTAATGAACTATCAAGTCCAGGTAGAGACTAACCAAGATGATGATACCCATGTGGCTGCTCAGAGTTCTTGATGCTGCTGGGTCCCCTGAGCACTACAGTCCCATACTTACCCTCATTGTAGGCATGCACCCCAGTTTTTCCTCTTTCTTCCTAAATCAGTAGGACATTTTCCTCATGCCAGGTCTTCTGCTATTTTTCTTCTTACTGCCAAAGACTATCCCTAGAACTTTCTCAAGACACCATGGAGAACTTCTGGAAACTCAGGTCCCACAGACTCAACTGTTGGGCCCTGCCTTCTTGATGCTCAACAATGAAGACTAAAGAAAAGGTCCCGACCCTGACATGGTCACAGACAGACAGACAGTACTGAACACACCCAGTAAAATAGACTGACAGAGATAAAGAGAGCCTTCCAGGTCTCCCCAGAGTAAGACTGTGTTCATTCTGAAGACCAACAGAGGTAAGAACGTTTCCCCTTGCTAAGGTCACAGTGTCGTGAATGTTCATGGATGTCTGTACATCACTCCATGATAAGACAGCGTGAGCTTACGCTGGTCTTAGAATTTCCCCAAATAACTGAGTAACAAGACTTGTAGCCATTTTTACTATGGGTTTAAAGAAAAAAATGTCTATATTTTGGCATGCCTACTTTAAAAATATGTGTGCATGTGTGTAAATGTGTTTGGGGATATATTAAAAGGCCCGATAAGTACATAACATATAGACTGAGGTACTCTTAGCTTGTTAAGACCTAGTTATATGATATCCTTGGGTCAATTAAATATTATATAAAATGTTATTTGCCTATATTAAACAACATTCACTGGGGTCATAAGATAAGAATTTTATTAGGCTATAAATTTTAACATTGGATATATAGATTTTGATGTTGATTTCCTTCCATATAATTTTATTTTATGGTTTAGCAAGCATGAATAACTAAAAGTAATAAGAAATACAAGGGTTTGTCTTAGTCAGAGTACCTCTAAGTAATGTAAATTATAAATTCTTTTATTAGATTAATTGCCTTGGGTTTTTATGAATATTCTTACTATATGAGTATTAAATGTAAGATTTTATTAAGTCTGTGATACATGTAAAATTGTGTATGTGTGTGTACACATGTGTGTGCCAGAGATTTTTATATTAAAATTCCTCTTCAGGAGAGATTACATGTAGGCTTTTTTGTTAAGAATAAGCGAAAATTATAGGAGCTACGTCTCTAACAAGTAGCAACATTTAAAGCCTAGGTATGTTTATTCTGTATACAATAAAATAACTGTGGTACTGAGTTCTAAAAGTAGCTGATATGGGGATTTAGAGAGCTGGCTTAGCAGCCGAGTGCACTTGTTGGTCTTGCAGGGAAACCGGGTTTGGTTTGCAGCACCCACATTGAAGCTCACAACCTTCCATAAACTCCAGTTTGCGAGGATCCGATGCCCTCTTCTGGCCTCTGTAGACACTCTATGCACACGGTCCATAGATAAATGCAGGCAATATACCCACGCTGGTAAGATTAAAAACAGTAAATGACACATTACTTTTCCAAGATTCATGTTCATGTATAGTAGTATTAACATATAAAACTCGCTGTTGACAAGTTTTTCCAGGATTTTAATCTTTATTTTAAACTAAAGGCCCGAGGGGTTAGGGACTGGGAAGCAGGAGGAGTGTCAATAATTAAAACCCAGCGGTTTGGCTCTTGCTCAACCTGCTTGAAGGTGTATTACTATCAAGTTCGACTCCGTGACTTTGAAAATCAGAGATCTTCCCACTTTATCTGTGCTAAGAATTATGTCTTGGGGACGGGATGGCTCAGTAGTTAGTAGTTCTGTGATGTCTGGTGTAGGAAGAGCTGTGGCTTTGAGGGGCAGAGAGGACAAAATGGGCGGAGCTCTACTCGAATCAATTCTTTGACCATCTTTTGAAGGTAGTAGAAAAGTATTTATAACCCTGAGAGAAATGCGTTGGCGATTGTGTATCTAGCCCCTAAACACACATTTTGTTTGCGTTTTAGTTGTGAATGCAATGTTTTTAACCGAATGACGGTTATAGTTGTTCGCCAGCGGCAACATCAGGAGGGCTTCCAACAGTGAGAAGCAGTTTCGTGGGGGGGGGGTCCCCAATCTTACATGACTGCTACTGTAGCAGTGAGGGAGACAGGCAGGGACAGACCAGAGGATTTGACTGAGAACTGAGCCTCCGACCCGTGAGTTTTGACAGGCTTTTGCGCAACATTTTGGGCTGATAGACTCTCGATTGGTCCTCACTCTTTGACTCATTTCCATACACATTGCCAGCCAATCAGCGTCTGTTTAAACCCTGTACAGCGCCTCTCCATCATCAAGCCGAGGCTCATGGGACTGCTATCCAAGGAAGACCATCTGTGCCCTGCCTAGAGAACTGTTCGGGTTTTGCTTGTTTGTTTTGTTGTTGATTGTTTTTCTTTCTCTGCCATTCTGGCTCTCCGAGACCTGGTGCAGCTGAGAGACTCTGATCAGCAGTCCACTTTCTGTAGACCTGTTGGAAGGAGTGTTCTTGGGTACGCTGAGGCCTCCGAGGCCACTGCCATCGCAATTTCCGTCACTTGACATCCCACTGCAGCTCAAAGTTAGAACTCCCTTTGTGACTTTGTCAAAAGTTGGCCTTAGCTGGGGGCCTTGTAAGATGGCTCAGTGGTTTAGAGCACTATCTGCATTTCTTTAGGTTGATTTCCAGCACCAACAGCAGCGTAGGTCTTATCTAACCTCCAAGGGCAGGCACATATGTGGTACACAGACCTCCGTGCAGCCAAAGCACCCATGCACATTATAATTCTTTTTAAACAGGCCGCAGTGGTGTGGATCTGTTCCTGGGCTTTCTGTTCCACCACATTCCATACTCTGTTTATATTGACACCGCTTTGTTGTGATTGTAGTTTCGAAGAAAATCACGAAGTGAAACCAAGTACAGTAAACTTATAACTTTTCCCCCTTTCAAGTTACTCGCGGGTCTGTGTGGTGGTCCAACCACCAAGTTGGACAGCTTTGGTTTGATCCTCAGATCCTACATAGTAGAAAGGAAGAGCCAACAATCACAAGTGGTCCCCAGACCTCTGGTCTCATGCTATGCATGTCCACGGACACACACACACACACACACACACACACACACAGACACAGACACAAAAATAAATAAATGTAACAAAATTCAAGGAAAAACAACATTATTTTGACTCTTCTGCAGAGGTTGGGGCTGCATGTGTGTTAATGGTACTGCTTAGCATGCAAGATGCCCAGGTTTAACTCCTAGCACTGAGAAAGATGAGTGTTGGCCTAGCTGATGTCTCACAGCAACATGAAACATAGAAAGTCTACAGGGATGCCTTCAGGCTGCTGTCCACTCTGAAGGTTAAGTCATGGAGGACGGTTTCCCAGAGTTTTCTCAAAGCCTGGAATGTTTGTTTTATAAAATTTCCCACTTGCTTATTTAAAAAAAACTATACAAATATAAGTCAAGGAATGAAAATTAGCATGTAGGACTATTTTTAAAAACACAGACAAAATGAACATTTCTCAGTGCAGAGGGAGGAGAAAGAACTACGGAGCCGGTAGCAAAGGGAGGAAAAACTATTGCCCCGAGATGGAAAAACATCATAAAAGCTCAGCTGTGTGCACAAAGGCAAATGACAACAACAAAAAAAGTGTTTTATTTAATTAATTAATTAGTTTATTTATTTATTATCTTTGAGCCGAGTGTCCTGTTGGGTCAGTTAGGTGCTTGCCCAGCTGCACACAGCCAACTGTAATCCTAGCCTGCAGAGGGCAGAGGCAGGAGGATCCGAAGTTCAAGGTCATGTCAACTGCAGAGTGAATTTGAGGCTGGCCTGGCTGATAGAAGACTTTGTCTCCAAAACTAACCAAGTGGAAACCAACAGCCCTCCAAAGCCCTGCCCAACACATGGATCAAAGGAAGGAGGGGGAGGGGAGCTCACAGGGGAAAGGAGGGGAGGGGAGCTCACAGGGGAAAGGAGGGGAGGGGAGCTCACAAGAGGAAGGAGGGGAGGGGAGCTCACAGGGGAAAGGAGGGGAGGGAAGCTCACAGGGGAAAAGAAGCATTGGAGCAGCTTCTTGCTGGGTCTTAACTTTTGGAGACTGATTCAGAGCTGGGGATGGAGACTTGAACTCTGGACTTCTGACTTCCCTTTGCTTCTGGTAGGTGCTCAGTCAGTACTGGACAAGAGTTTGGTCCCTGCCAAAGTCTTTCCAACCCTTCACTCAGGGAGTAAACCTGCAGCATTGCACGCACCACCTGCCAGGCAAAGGCGCCACTGCAGAGCTACACCTGGGTCCCTCTTCTCTTCACCCAAGACACAGGGGCTTCTTGGCTCTGTGACACAGGCTGTATTTATTTCTTTATTTCCTCAGATGCGCCCTAACTAACTGATGCTTTTCCTTCAGAGCGTGACGAGAATGACCCTTTTCATTTAGACTCCCAGGAGCTCTCGCTTGCTGTGTGGACTTGCCACAGACTAGGCATAGCACATGAGAACTGCTTTTTCATTTCCCCTGACTCTCCTTGTGGAAAGCAATTATTTCTTATTTGTCGATAAAACAAGTAAGAACATCGACAGGGTCCGAGCCACCTCAGGAGTCCTTAATACGTGTTACAGAATGATGACAGCAACTGTATATAAATGACTTCTTTAAGGTGTATCTGAAGTGTTTTCATGCCTCTAATAATTAGCACTATTACCCTATCATATAATTGTGGTAATGCCAGCCTGTAGAAATACAACTGTGGTTCTTCCTCCCCTCAGCCTCAGTGACTCAGCTGATTTAATGACAGGGTGTTGGGGGAAGGTGTTGTCCTATAGGTGCTGCATCATTTCTGACTTCTATGTTCCTTCCATGTCTTGATTTATGGTCTCAGAACTGGTTATTATTTGATCTTACAGGTCACCAGAGAAGCTAGTTATGGTGCTCCTGTAGGACTAGTTATGGCACTCCTGTAGGACTAGTTATGGTGCTCCTGCAGGATTAGTTATAGCGCTTCTGCAGGACTAGTTATGGTGCTCCTGCAGGACTAGTTATGGTGCTCCTGCAGGACTAGTTATGGTGCTCCTGCAGAACTAGTTATGGTGCTCCTGCAGGACTAGTTATGGCGCTCCTGCAGGACTAGTTATGGTGCTCCTGCAGGACTAGTTATGGTGCTCCTGCAGGACTAGTTATGGTGCTCCTGAAGAACTAGTTATGGTGCTCCTGCAGGACTCCTGGTCCTCAGGTTGTAGGGCAGGCACCTCCTGTGTTCTCCCTTCTTCTACGCTCTTGTTAATGGTTGGTTTTCCTGTTGGAGAACACACACCACACATTTGGACGTTGGACTTCATTTTCCAGGACTCCATGTGTTTTGTGCTATTCTTGTGTGCTTTATTTCTCCTGCTCTCCTGCCCATGAGGCTGTTTCTTTCTTGGGAAAGCTTCTGCTTTATGTAAGAATTCCTCGTTAGACCAGAATGCCCTGGGTCTCAGAACTGCTTTGAATGGGACACTCTGAAAAACTTGGTAAGAGCCTAAAATTGTCCCTATTAAGAGCTGTTGCTATGCTTTGGGGAGCTTGATTCTAAAGCTTCCTGAATAGGGTACCTACTTGTTAGTGGCAACCTTTAAAAACTGGTGAAATTGATCTTATTCCTCATTTTAATGTGCAGCCCAGCGGTGTAAAGCACAATCACACTGTTGTATGACCACCCTCTATTCTCAGAACTCTTTCATTTTGAAAATCAAAAATCTACCCCTTAATTCTAACTTCCTACCTGACCCAGAACTAAGGATAAACTCAGGACCTTGTGTGTAAGGCACTCCACCATCGAACTGGATTCCAAACCCCAACTCTGTTTCTCAATCCTACCCCTGTCTCCTGATCGCTGTATCCATCACTTCTCTTTCTGCTAACCGCTCTGTGAATCCACCGACTGCTACATCTTCATACAATTAAGGGCCACATAGTGTTTGGATTTCCTATCTGGAAGCCTCAATATGTGACAGAACGTTTCTGTCCTCATAGTTTTGACAGAATTCATGAGGCCTGTGGCAAAGGTTGTTTCATGACTCACAAAATTTCTTTATTGATATTTGGTGTTTTTATAATTTCTTCAGTTCAGAGGACCAGTTTTCCTTGGAAGTGTTTTCTGTCTCAGTGACTGCATTGAATGCACCACCATTTAGCTAGGTACAGACTGTTCACAACTTTAGCAAACCTTCTGGTTGCTTTTGGAAGTTGAGAAAACACTAGGGAGCTTGCTTTTATATAGTTGTCCAGAAAACTCAGGAATCTTCAACTTAACTCTTATTCTGGTCCAAAGAGCCTGCTGTTTTGAAGAGACCCCCCAGGAACCATGTAAGAACTGGACATAGACCATGAAGTGGACAGGCCTTTCTGTGACCCCAGCACTTGGGGAGTGGAGGAAGGAGGCTAGCCTGAGCTACACAATGAAACCTGCTTCCTACCCCCACCCACCTCAACGACTGAAGAGTGAACATTGTCAGAGGACAACATGGAAGCAAGGCAGGATCCAGCTCTGTAGAGTTGAATTGAATCAGACCGCCACACATGGCCCTCTCCTGGGCCAGCACCACAGCAGGTACATGTCTCATCTGTCCATCCTGATGATCCAGATGCTGAGAACTGAACAGAAGCCAGAAGCCAGAGTTCATTTTCCCAATGGGCAGCATTGGCCTGTCCTTTGATGCCTGCCCAGGACATTCCTGACAGATCCCTGTTTCCTGCTGTTTAATGTTAGAGAAAAGAGAGGAGGAAAGGGACCCAGAGCGGTAGGTATGTATGTAATCCCATCATTCCTTGGGAGACAGGACTTGGCTATATAGCACATTTAAGGCCAGCATAGCTACATGAGACTTGTCTCAAAACAAAAACAAAGATGGATGATAAATCAGTGGGTAAAGACCTTACCTTCCAAGCATGAGGACTGGAGTTAGGATTCCCAAGATAGGTGTGATAGCCTCCCTGTAATCCTAGTTCATGAGAGACAGAGACAGGAAATCCTGAGCAAGCTAGACTAGCAAAGCTAGCCTAAAAGTTAGCTCAGTGAGAGACTCTCCTTCAATATATAAAGTGTAAAGCAATAGAGGGAGATACTTGACCTTTACCTCAGGCTTATACACACACACTCACACACACACACACATACTCACACACTCACACATACACACACACACACTCACACACACTCACAAATATACATACACACACACTCACACACACAACTCAAAACTTAAAAAATATTAAAAAGACTAGTGTGCCCTGGACATTGTCACAAGAAATATGGAGGTGAGCATTAGCTATGAGGCTCTTAAAGGACTGTGAACATTAACAGGAGGAAATAAAAATCTTCTGTGCCTTCAATTACACGTTTCATATTGTCTATCAGTAAATCTTTTAAATTGTATATGTTGATATTTGCAAACTAATGCAGATATAATGGGTTCTCAGTCTTGTTTGTCTCTGGCCACTCCTGAGTCATCTTCCTGTAAATGAGGCAGCAGAGGAACTAAGGTTTGTAACATCTTGATTTCTATCATTTTTGTTATGTCTGGTTCAAATATAACACACCATAGATAGTATGATAGTATTGGTGCCTGCCTTTGAGAGAAGTGGGGCCTTTCTCAGTCTTGGTGTGTGTGTGTGTGTGTGTGTGTGTGTGTGTGTGTGTGTGTGTGTATGTATGAGAGAGAGAGAGAGAGAGAGAGAGAGAGAGAGAGAGAGAGAGAGAGCCAAGGGTCAGGTGGCAGACAGTCAGCAGTCACCAAAAACCAACCTGAGGCAGTGACTCCTGAGCTTGTTGCCCACATAAGTGATGATTAACGATGTGAGGGCATGCACTCATGTGTATGCATGTATACACACACAAACACACACACACACACACACACACACACACACACACACACACACGAACAAGCAAAGCAAACACAAGCTTTATTAAAGAAAATCAAAGAAAAGAAGTGAGAGAACGTCCTGAGAGTTGGGGCCCTAAAAAAAAAAAAAAGAAAGAAAGAAAGAAAGAAAGAAAGAAAGAAAACTCACTACTGATTTTGTTCATCTGGGAACTTCTTAGTGGATTTACAACAGAAAATGGACAAAGACCAAGGTAATTTCTATTGAGATTGGTTAGTCCTCTGAGCATCTCATGGGTTGATCAAATTGGAGGGTTCATATTCTATGGATGTTCTTTTGACCCAACCAAACAGAAGTTCCCCACAGAATATTCATCAACTGCTCACCAACAACAGGTGAGATGATGTCCCCCCCCCATCCATCTCTGGCTTCTGCTTTGACACCTGTTCACTTTGGATCATTGGCTGGTTGCTACTCCCCAACCTTGCAGGTGTTGCTGGTCCCATATGCCTCCCCCATAGAGCCCAGGAAATAGCAAACACAGACCTTCTATTGTTTCCTTCATAGAGTCAGAATGAGTCAGGATCAGAGGATGGAACATTAATAATCAAAAAATCTGAGCAAAGCCTCAGTGTTCAGTGTTTTTATTATAGGGACTTGTAGTGGCTATTCCTGGTTGTTAACTTGACTATATATAGAATGAACCATAATCCAGAATTGGAAGGCTCACCTGTGACCCTGGTCTTGACGCTGGGAGATGCAAGTTTCTGACCTGGATCTTGGCATAGAGATCTTGAGGTATAGTGGCTATGAATCCCAGGACACTAAGGCAAGGACATCACTGAGTTCAAGGTCATCTGGGACAAAACAAGTCCCAGGTCCAGGCCTGGTGGTACACACCTTTAATCTGGGACACACCTTCTGTTGGAGACCTACATAAGGACATTGGAAGAGGAAAGACTTTCTTCTCTTCACCTGTTTGCCTTGTGGGACTGAGCATCTGCTAGATCCTTAGACTTCCATTCACAGCTGCTACTGACCATTGTTGGGGAGTTGTACTACAGACTGTAAGACACCAACAAATTCTCTTACTGTATAGAGACTACCGTAAGTTCTGTGACTCTAGAGAACCCTGACACCTCTCTGTAAATCTGATTAATTTTCACATGTGGTCCATTTTCCAGTCCCTTCTCCTCTGGGAACACCTAAACCCCCAGTTGTGTAGCATAGTGTTGGCCTTTCTGGTGTGGCCAGCTTCCTATCCCAAGCCATACTGTTCCTGTCACCAGCCAAAGTCAACAGTAACCAAAGGCTTCAAACAGGTCCGGGAGGCTAAATACAGAGCCTCCTCTCAGGGGCTATTTAAGTTCTTCCCTAGTGAGAGAAATGGGTATCTGTTCTCTCATCCACGATCTGGACTGATATTGTCACATGCTCTGTGACATGTTTTATTACTTTGTCTTTCTCTGGTTACATTAGAAATGCCCATTACCCATTATTTTATTAGCATTTTAATTTAAAGAGTTTTTAGATAAAGTATATTTTGATCATATATTTCCCCTCCCCAACTCCTCCATATAACAACTCACATCCTGCTCTCTCTAAAAATAAAAGGTTTAAAAAAAAAACAAAAAACAAAACAGACCAAAACAGAAGTGTACAAAAAAAAAATTCTGTTATTTTACTGGTCGGTTATCCTTGGGCATGGGGCCTTCCCTGGAATGTGGATGACATCCCCAGTGGCACTACATTAGAGAAAGCTGGTTCTCCTTTTGCCAGTGGGTTATCAGTTGCGAATAGCTTCTTGGTTCAAAATGGGACTTGATTGGTGCCCACTCTTTTCAGTGTTGGGAGTTTTGTCTGGCTTGAACCTATACAGACCTTGCATATTCCATCCCAGTCTCTGTGAGATCACATCTATCCTCTTGTGTCTGTGTATAAGTGTATAAGTCACTTCCTTAGACTCAGAACCAGGTCTGGCTTTCACAATCTTTCCTCCCTGAACCTTGAGGGGAGTGGTTTGGTGAAGATGGTACAGGTACCCCATCCAGGACTGAGTACTTCAAAATCTCTCACTCCTTGAACATTGTCCACTTATGGGCCTCTCTGTTAACATCTACCTACTGCAAGAAGCTTCTCTGGTTGAGTGATTTGAGTCCCAACCTCGTATGGTGGCTGTGGGTGCCCAATGTGGGCTGCCAGGGAATCTTACAGGAATGAGGATGGGCTAGGAAGAATGGCTGAGGGGCAGACAGGAAGAACTAACAGCATGGGTCTGCCAAGTCCCAAGAGAATGGAAATGGAATCTATTCTATTCATTTTTTACAATGATAAAATAACACAGGATAATTCATACTTGGCCATTTTTAAGTGGGAAAATGTGTTCACTTTCAGTTCATCTCAACACAAAAGCTGAGCAAAGCCTCAGTGTTCAGAGTTTTTATTATAGGGGCTCCACTCTGTGAGCCCGATTGATCCTGCCTGGGTGATCTCATCTCTAGTCCACTTAACGTATTGCACAGTCTTTCCTGTGAGGCCAGCATTCTACCCTAAGTCTCACCAGCCAAAGCCAGCAGTGCTGACAGCACAGATACACGGACATCACCATTAATTCTAGGACATTTTCCTCACCCTCAGAAAAACTTCAGATGCACTGATTTGCATCTTCAGATGCATTCACTTTTTGTTTTGTTTTGGAGATAGGGCTACATATAGCCCAGCTAAGGATGGCCTTGAACTCCTGATTCTCCTGCCTCCACCTCCTGAATGCTGAGACCTCAAGTATGTCCCATCATTCTTGGCTTAGCATGGTACAAAGGATCAAACCCAGGGCTTCATGACAGCTAGGCAAGACTTCACTAACTGAGCCGCATTCCCAGTCCCCATTGGTTTACTTTCCGAGTAACTGCTTATAACTTTCTGCCTCTATAAATTCGGAACTTTTAATGTGAGTCAAATGGCGACTTTGTGCCAAACCTCTTTTCCCTGATAGAATGTTTTCAAGGTTCATCCATCTTGTGTGTGCATTTGTTCTCACACACACACACACACACACACACACACACACACACACACACACAGCCTGAGCATGTGTCTTCACTGTGCTGTTATTAGAGATAATGTTTCTATACACACTTAGGTTTCTGTGTGGATGTAAACCTTCCCTTCTCTGATATTGGTTTTACTTCTTATGTTTTAAGACGGATGGCTGCTTTTGTTTTTCTTATCCAGTGGACCTCATCAGGTTATAGAGAGGTAAGAACAGACATCCTTTTGAGGTCCTGACCTTAGAGCAGCTTTTGCTCTCTCTGTGTGATAATTCTTTCAATGGGGTTTTCTTGTTGCTGGTATTAGCAGATTCCAGGCATTTTCAGCTATTCCTGACTATTGAGTATCCTCATCAGTAAAGGGGTTGTAATTTGCTCAGTGCCCTTTTCTGTCCTGGGGAGAGCAGTATGTGAGCATTGTCCTTTCTATGATATTGTTTTCAGATGATTTTCATTGCTGATGTAAACCATACTTCTTCATGGTGTATAATGCAGTTTATAGCTTGCTGGATTTGGGGGTGCAAAACTTTTTGGAGGATTTTGTACTCATCTCTTAGGAAATACAAAGCTCCCTTTAGTAGCTAGGTCCATCTAGGAAGTGTCTCACGTCTACATCTTCTGAAATGTGAGGCTGGTGTTGGTCCACTAGGGAAGGATCCATGTTCCCCCTACTTTGTGGGTAGTCACTATTATCCCTGTGAGCATCATTGGTACCTTGATCTCCTGTCTGTTACAAACACATTCAGACTTCATCCTGTTCAAGTCAGCTTTAGCCATTTCTGCCTTTCTAGTCATTGGTTCTCCTCTTTATACCTCTGACATATGTAAAGATACGCTCAGAATTGATATTAATCCCTGTTATCTTTATATTTGGATCAGTTTACCTAAAAACCTTCTTGGTTCTGTCTTTTTCTAGTGTTTTTCTTCTTTCATTATTTTATACTTTTATTATTATGATTTTTTTCCTTCTGCTTGTCAGGGGTTATCATGGGTTTTGTTTGTTTTGGCTTAATGATCATCAAATTGGGATTTTTGAGGGTTTTTCTTATTTGGTTTCTGTTGGTTGGTTGTCTTTTTGTCTCAGGTAGCCCAAGCTGGCCTCAAATTCAATATATAGTCAAGCCCTGAACTCCTAATGCTTCTGCATCTACTGTCAATTCCAGGGATTACAGACCCGTGCATATCATGCCTGGTTTTGTGAGGTGCTGGGGCCTGAACCCAGGGCCTCTTGCATCCTAGGCAAGTATGCTACCAACGGAACTGTGTTCACAGCCAGAGGTATTTCTATTTTAAATGCAGGCATTTGCAACTCCAAGTTTCTCTTTCAACATTGTTTTCTCTCTAAGATAGAACTGTAAGCTTTCCCTCATAAGATGTACAGTTTTAATTTATCTTAGGGAATCACCTCATTTCCCTTATAACTTTTTAAATACATAGATTATTTTAGGAGTATGCTCCTTAATGTTTGTACAGTTTAAACTTCCCAGTCCCTTCCACTGATGATCACTAATTTCAGCGTATTGTGGAAGAACACACTGATAAATGAAAAGAACACTTTCATTTATTGAGACTCATTTTATCGTATAGTACTATTTACCCGGATAAGTTCATCTGCACTTGATAAGAGTGTATATTCTGTTATTGGGTGGAGTGTTATATTAACATCTGTTAGATTTGACTTACAGAGTCTTTCAAATCGCCTATATAATAACTGACCCTCTGTCTATTTGTTTTACCCATTGTTTAAAGTGGGCTAGGACTGAAGGTGTGGCTCAGTAGTTAAACACTTTTCCAACCTGTGAGGGGCCATGGGTTCAGTTTCTGACACTATAGATTAAGGAGTTAATTAATGTGAATGTGGACTATTGAAGTCTCCAACTACTAACACTGGAGTGTCTGTGTCTTCCTCCAGTTCTGTAAGCTTTTGCTTCAGGTTTTCAGTCTCCCTCCTTAGGTACATGCATGTTCATAATGATTCTGGTGTTGGCACCCTGATCCTTTATCTCAATTAAATTCTATCTCCTGTAGTGAGGTTTTAATTGAGGTGTACTCTATCTGGAACAGTTTTCGTTCTTTTATTCTTTGCATTATATATTTTCCATCCTTTCAGTTGCAACCTACTTATACGTTTGAATCTAAACCTTTTCCTTTTGTTTCCATATGTTTTGCCAACTGTCAGCTTTCACTAATGTATTTCTTATACTTGTATCTAATGTAACTTTTTGCATGGTAAGAGATATGCTGATTTCTGTCTGTGTTTTATATATTATATAGGGATGCTTTGTGTCTTTGTTACTCTATTTCTTCTTTATATTTTCCTTTGTGTTAATTTCTCATTATCATTTCTACATATTTTAATTATTACCTTAGTCATTGCCCTGAAGATTGCCATTGTCTTAATCTAGTCCAAGGCAGTGGTTAAGAGTACTACCTGTTCTTCCAGAGGTCCTGAGTTCAATTCCCAGCAACCACATGATGGCTCACAACTATCTATAATGGGACCTGATACCCTCTTCTAGTGTGCATGAAGACAGAACACACACACACACACACACACACACGTATGTAATTAATTTTATGCCATTAGAATAGCCATTCTAAGGCTGTGGAGTTTTACATTGGATTTTATACATTAATTATTGAATATATTTTCATGCACTTATCTACCACAAAAATATGAAGAATTTATGACAGAATTAGTACTAGAAAAGCAATCTTTCTGCAGTTAAGTTGTTTCCTGTCATGTGTGTGGCCATGAGGAGAGAAGTATTGAACACTGTATGTATTTTGTCTTTCAGTGGTTGGATTTTGTCGAGTCCACATTTTGGTCCTTTCTGGACAACTCTAATTCTCACTCATTTGTTCTCTTGTCAACTAAGAATCAGAAACATTTCTGGAAGCACTAGAATCACTGAGTCTCTCTCATCTTTGCAGTTCCTACCTACAGGCTCCATGCCTTTAGCACTCTACGAGGCAGTTGAACGGCCAAGGGGCTCGTAGTGAGAACTCATGCCCGTCTTTCTAGAGTCTGAGAATTTCCCTGGAAGTCTTCAAATCTTTATTGACATCTCATTCTCTAGCTTTTCCTCCTTCAGTTCTTTGCTCACCTTGTTGTGTCTCCAACTGTTAGCATCCCCCAGGGAGCCTCGGTGTTAAACACCAGCCACTGGCCATTCCACTAGCGATTCAGGAAGGCTTGCCACTTGGTAGCTGAGTTGGGTCAAATACAGACACAACCCCTGACTCAGACTCCCAAGGAATACCATAGAAGTCACATAATGGGTGTTCTCTAGCAATGGACCTTGGAGCCCCAGTCCATCTGTCCTCCTGTGGCTTCCTGGGATCTGTCTGTCCTACAGTCTGTCCTCCTGTGGATTCCTGGGATCTGTCTGTCCTACAGTCTGTCCTCCTGTGACTTCCTGGGATCTGTATGTCCTATGGTGGCTCCCAGTGATGCTTTCCCTGGAACTGTGGGGTTTTCATTTTTCAGGTGACCACAGAAAACAGCAAAGAGTACTGGCACACAGCAAATCAAAACACCTCAAGATTTACTGTTTTAATTCAAATTCAAGCATTTTCTTTTTCTTAAAATAAATGTCCCCTAGACTATGGTAGTTCTTTGGTTACTTCCCAGAGTTCTGAACTTGTTTACAGTGCAGAGAGGAGACTCCGAAGCCCATCCATCCCCCACCCCCACCCGTGCCGCTTTCTTATAACTTTGTAGTCAGCTTATCTCCAAACCCCTTGCAGAGGCTTCTCCTCACAGTTAAAACTGCTCACCATCAAGACCAGCCAGGGTCAGCATGACTTCACCTTTGTCACCCTCATGACTTCACCCCTTGTCACCCTCATGACTTCACCCTTGTCACCCTTCTCATCTTGTCACCTGTTGCTCTCAGTTCCCACATTATAGCCACTGTGTCCAGACCATTCCTCAAATACATCTGTGGTAGTTTAAATGTAATTAGCCCCCAGAGGCCCACGGGAAGTGGCACTATTTATTTAAAAATAAATTCTCATAAAAAGCTTCGAGGAATGGATATATTTTACGATTGTTTTATCTGATTGGTTGTAGTCGGTATTGACTGGATCCTATACATATTCTCAATACTTTTCATTTCTAGCCTCTTCATACCTCTGTTGACTTCAGGATCCCATTTGTGTACTATCTCAACCCAAAGGTCATTTTCTTTCCCTTGATACTTAAAAAGTAATCACAGGAAATTCTAAGGAATCTCTCCTTCTTAAAAAATTATTTATTTAGGCTGAAAAAAATTCTAGAAACTAAGGTGTAAAATGTGGATTTAATGTGTTACTGTTAATGTCTTGACAATAAATTTTTGAACCATTAAAAAAAAAAGAATCTCCATCCTATTAGTAAGGAAGTCATTGGAACAGGACAGAGAGTGACCTACAAGGAGCCAAGAAGGAGTCTGCGGCAGTGTGGTGGTGTGCAGCTCTCTTTGTTACCAGCATTGTTTGTGTTCAAAGCCTTGGTCCTCACGTACCAGCCCTGCTGTCCCCAGCCACCCTGGAGCCTCTGGCACCTTAACATGCTTGGCTCGGTCACCTGTCTCATCCATTCCGAGACTTTAGGGAAAGGCAGAAAATGAATTACTCAGTTTGGTCACATTCAGAATAGACACCCTCCCATCCCCAAGTCTGTTTTCTGGGTCCTGACGTGAGATTTATTTAGATTTAAGTAGAGGGCTAGAGGTGTACATAGCAATCAGCCCTGCTCATCATGGTGTTCCCTCCAGTCTCTCCTCCAAGGCTGAATGGGAGTTGTGGAACAGTGTGAAGTCTCTTTCAGGAGACAAGGTTCCCCCGGGCTTCAGCCTTCTTCCCCAGAATGAGACTCCTGAAAAATCCCAGTTCAGTGGCTTCGTGGTCTCAGGAGTTTCTGTTTGGAATACTGTTGCTCCTACTAGGCTGTTTCCTATTCAGGGGGTGAAGCCCACCTTTGTGCTGCCGTTTACCCTAGTGCTAAGCTCTCTCACAGAGAAACCAGATCAAGTCTGAATTAATATCGGAAAATGTCCTCACTTTCTCTGGACACACTACGAGGAGGGCTAAAGTCTGAGATGGTTCCTGCCCCATCCATGCTGCTGTCCTAGGTAAGTACACAGAGGTGTGGTCCAGTGACTCACTGCGTATCGTACTCTCTCCAGGAACCGAGCCACATCCACACCACACGGGCTCCAATGCCAGATGTCAAAAGTCAATGTTTTCATAGGAGAGAAAACAAGTCACTGAGTGATTAACATCTAGACTGAATATATTTCACAGTCCCACCTTTCCTCTTCAGCTTGGAGTGGGCATTGCTTATTGGGTTTCTGTAAAAAATAAAATAATATAGCAGACAGTGTCAGCACCAAGGGTTCCTTTCTGTGACATCTGTAACAATGCCCTTGGAAACACAGCAGTAATAACGTCCTGGCTGAGTGGAGCTCTTGAACCCAGACAGGATTGTAGTTGGTTAGTGGTCCACTCAGGTGTGTCCTTTTGAAAGCAGGGAACAGCTGTCCTATGTGAACAGGCACCAAACCCTATTAAGCTTGAACTACATGGGAGTGACTTGAAAATACTTTCCACAGGGACCACAAGCCTTTATCATGGGGGAGGGATAGGAGGCTCACCCAATTACCTCTCTCTGCCATCACCCACACCAGGTTGAGAGTCAACAGCAAACATGCCTGGTTGGCTGGCAGCTGCATGGTGCTGATGGGACCAAGGATACTGCGTCCTCTCAAGTTGCTTTGCTTGGATGAGAGGAAACATGTCTACCCTTTGGCCACAGCATTATCCTTGACCAGTTCACTAAATCACTTACAACTCTGTTACAGACCAGACTTTTGGCCCTAAAGAAGACCAGTCTATAGATGTCACTTTCTAAAGATTATCTTGCCTCCATCCGGCACTGTTGAGATGCAATAGACGCCTACAAACTGTTTCTATTTCAAATACACAGCACGGTGTTGACATGTCCGTAACATGATATAGTTACCTGTCGGGGAGTAATAAGGTACTTCAGCTATATTCTTAGCAAGTTTTGAGTGTATGACACATTATTATTAACTATGATTACTCACAAAACATTCCATTCTTACAAATTATTCCTCAAGGCATGTACCCTTCAACCACATCCCCCATTTTATCCACCTTCAGCTCTTGGTAACCTCCCTGTTTCTCAAAGTTTAATTCATTTTTTTTCAGATTTACTATAAAGGTGACATCAGTGTCTATGGGTCACAAATTGCAGAATTTCCTTTTCTTAGGACAAGTGATGCTCCACTGTGAGCACTTACCTCTTTGTCCAACTTTCACGCTTCGTTCAAGAGAAAACTAATTTTTAATGTAGGTCAAGGCATATAATGATGATGATGATGGTGGTGGTGGTGGTGGTGGTGGTGGTGACAAATAATATGTTTATAAAAAAGATAAAGAGAGGGGGATGTGTTCTATGGAGGTGTGGTGAGGTGTGGGGGAAGGAGGAGGATGCCTCTGGCAGACTAATGTTGAGGCATCCCTTCCCCCTGAGGGACCAACCACACGAGAATGGTGTAGTATAGAATAGAATTTATTAAGGGTATGGGAGGAGAGTTAAGAGAGTAGTAGGGGCAGAGAAAGGCAGAGAGAGACAGGGAGAGAAGGATGGAAGGAGGGGGCGGGAGGGATGGAGGGAGGGAGAGAGAGGAGGAGGAATAGAGAAGTAGAGGCCAGCCATAAACACGTGGAGAGAGGGGTAGAGGGGAATGGGGAGAGAAGGGACAAAGGGGGAAGAGGGGAAAAGAGCAAGAGAGTGAGGAGGGGGCAAGCAGCCCCTTTAATGCTGTCAGGCCTACCTGGCTGTTGCCAGGTAACTGTGGGGCAGAGCTTAGACAGAATGCTAACAGTGACAGTGATAATAATAATTTAATTCTGTGTAATAGAAGAGTTTTACAGATTTTATAAATATTGTATAAATATTAAACATTCGCTAACCTGTTCATTAAATCAATTAGATTATTTAGGACCAGATTTAAAGAATATATAGGCCAATAAGAAATCATTCTTTCTTCTAAAAACTTAGAATGTAGCGAATTTTAAGTTTGGATTGTGGAGTGTGAACTCTTTTGAGGGAAAAAGTTCATCTGAGGTCACATGAAATTCAGTTATTCTCACACAGTTCTATAAGAAACTCCTCCCCCAATATATCGTTTCATTTGGATGAGTGATATATGCCTATAATCCTAGAAATCAGAACCATGAGTTCAATGCCAGCACAGGCTACATAAAAAAAAAATCCATGACTAGCCTGACCTACAAAAGGAAAGATGATGGCTGACTCAGTTGAGCTCTTGCCTCAAATCCGCAATGCATGAACACCAGTGCTACCAAAACATGTTCTAAAAGTGAAATATTAAACTTCTTTCTCTTGGTATTGTAAATAAACAGCAAAAGAGCCTCGCTTCTGTTCAAGATAACTTATATGTAATTTTAGATAGAAATTAATTCTAAGCAAAAGAGGGGGCTCTAAATAGGTATTTTATATAAGAATATAAATCAGAGAAATGGGCCCATGGTTAAGAGCACTTGATGTTCTTCCAGAACTCAGAAGTTTAACTCCCAGCACCCGTCAGAACAAATGAACTTACAGATTATCTGATCTTCTATGATATGACAGTGTTTCTGGGGCATTGTGGACTATAATACTCCTTGCTGCATTTGATCTGGAACCTCTCAATGGCACCTGTGTTAAAGGCTTGCTCCCCAAAGCTTTGGAAGGTGGTGGCAACATTAAGACATAAGGCCTGGTGCAGTCTCAGGTCATCAGGGATGTGTTCCTGAGGGGGAATTGCTAGACTCCGGTCTCTTCCGATTCATCATGTTGGGTCAGATGAATTGTCCTTCACCATATGGTTGATTACCATGTGATGTGCTATCTCACTACAGACTCCAAAACATCAGGGCCAATCAACCATGAACTGAAACTCCTCAAACTGTGAGCCAAAGCAAACCATTCTGCATCTGAAGTCTATTATTATCTTGGGCATTTGTTATAGCAATGGAAAATGATCAAGTTCCTCTTGAACTGCCCCTTTGGTGGCTTCAGATTTTTGAGCTCCTAAATTTGCCCTGAACTTGCCAAAGTCATGGGGCATTTTATTGGACTCACGGCAATAGTAGGGAAGGTGATGAATTTTTTTCCCCTTTCCACTCAAACAAACGAATTCTATAAATTTTTATGAGTCTGAATGAGTAATGAAAAATTCTTTCTATAGGTTAAAAATGCACACTGTGGTTTTTCCATAGCCCCTTCCTATCTGTATATTCAAGGTCTGAGACATGTGGCTGAAGAGTTATCAAGAGAGATGATTGAAAGGAAAGGTGGATCTAGCCTGCCAATGTGCAGTGTTCAACATCTCTTAGGACCCTACTGGTACCTTGTAGACTGAGGTATCATGAGGTATTTTGTATTCATCACTGACTCTGGAGAAGCCCTTAGAAAGTTCTGGAGGGCTCCAACATTAGCAGCAGAGATAGCACTTCTATCTAGTGTAAACTATAAACAATTTAAATAAACTATCGGCCTGTCTCATCAGTTCTTCTGAAAGGAGTCAACAGAAAATGGCTGGTAACCACGCCCCTATGGTTTGCAGGCTCACACTCTGATGGAGTGTAATTGACCACCTGCACCTGTTGGGCTTCTTGGTACTGTTACTGTTCAGTCAGGCATCCTGTGCTGGCATCGAAGGTGGGGAGCAAGTTGTGCATTTACTTGGCCTGATGTGGTTGCCCCAAGAGTCTTATTAAGTGTTCTTTATTATATTACTCTCCCTTACTTTATTTGGTGGCAAGAGATGTCCAGTTGGGCTGTTTTCTCCTGTTATTTGACAATTTCATTTAGGTCACCTTCCTATATGCACATATTTTAGAAAATTTCTGCTGTATTTAGTTTATCTACTACCTCCAAATGGCCCTTAATTTTAGCTGTCTCTCCTTGTATTCCTTTCTTCCTTCCTCCCCATCTTCCCTCCTCTTTTCCCATTCCAGAGCCACAACACACATTCATCCATAAGTATCTATTCTATTTACCCTTCCTGGGTCTAACTGTCCCTTCTAGTGCCTTACTTTATACATAACTTCTGTGGTTCTGATCATTGAATTAACAGCTATTATCCACATATAAATGAATACATATAAAACTTGTCTCTCTGAGTCTGGGTTACTTCACTCAGGATGGCATTTTTTAATCCCCAAAATGTTATTGTTTTATTTTTTGACTGAGCAATATTGTATAAATATACCACATTTTCTTTACTTGTTCATTCATTAGGTGATACCTATGTTGTTTCTCATTTCTGGCTGTTATGAAGAGAGCAACAATGAACATGGTTGAGCACATGTCTCTGTGGAAGGGGGAGGTGCCCTTTGAGTATATGCCCAAGAGTGGAATAGCTCGACCTTGAGGTACATCAATTCTCATCTTCCTGGGACCTGCCACACTGATTTCCACAGTGGCTGTACAAGTTTGCACTCTCACCAGAAATAGAGGAGTGTTCCCCTTGCTCCACATCCTCACCAGCATGAGCTTGACACTTGTATTGTTGATATTAGCTATTCTGAGAAGTCAAGCTGAAATATCAAAGCAATGTTGATTTGCATTTTCCCGAAGACTCAGTATACTGAACATGGCTTCTTGTTTCTCGGCCATTTAAGTTTCCTCTTTTGAGAATTCTCTGTTTAGATCTGTACCCCCATTTTTGATGGACTGATTTGCTTTCTTGAGATCCCGTTTTCAAGGTTTTGTTTTTTCTGAATTTTGGATGTTATCTCTTTATCAGAAGTATAGCAGGTAAAAATATTTTCCCATTCTGAAGGCTGCCACTTTGTCCAAATGGTGGCGTCCTTTGACGCGCAGAAGCTTTTTAGTTTTGTAAGGGTCCATTGTTAGTGTTGATTTCAGTGTCTGTGCTACTGTTGTTCTGCTCAGAAAATTTCTTCCTGTACCAATGAGTTTAAGGCTGTTCCCAACTTTCTGTATTATACAGTTCAATGTATCCGATTTACATTGAGGTCTTTGACGTAATTGGAGTTGAATTTTATGCATGGTGATAAGTATGAATCTACGTGTATCCTTTTACATGCAGCCATCCAGTTTGACCAGTGCCATTTTTTAAAGATACTCTTTTCTTCAGTGGGTATCTCTGGCCTTTTTATAAAAAAAAAAATCCAATGTCTATGGGTGTGTGGATTTACATCTGGGTCTGCAGTCCAAATGTGTCTATTTTTGTGCCAGTATCATACAGTTTTTATTAATATAGCTCTATAGTACAATTTGAGGTTGGGATGGTTATCTGTCAGGATTGTTTTACCTATCCTTGTGTGTGTGTGTGTATGTGTGTGTGTGTGTGTGTGTGTGTGTGTTTCCATATGAAGCTGAAAATTGATCTTTCAAGATCTGTGAAGAATTGTGTTGTCATTTTGACTGGGAATGCATTGAATCTGCACAATGTTTTTGGTAGAATGGCCATTTTTACTGTATTAATCCTACTGACCCACAAGCATGGGAGAGCTTTCCAACTTCTGGTGTTGTTAATCCCACTATTGAGAATAAAGCCCCACTACACTTTAAAGCCTAATGCAAAGCAAGTTTTAATTAAATACTGGCCAGGTTGATGGGTGCTCTGGCAAGGTCCTTATCTGGGTTCCCAGAAAATGGCCATGAGTTGTGACTTGCAGAGGTTTAGAAAGGCAATCCCACAAGGCCACCATATTCACCAACCAGGGGCAATCATATATCCTAGCAGATTTCCTGCCTATGTACCACACACCTCCTTACTTCCCACCCACATGTGATCAAGCACATCTGGTGAAGATGTGTCAAACAGGAACTTATTCTTAACTGCAAACAGAACTCTTAATCTGCAAGGTATACTTTCCCTCTTTTAGTCCCCCATTTACTTGCAAAATGTATTGTTCTTGTTCCTGTTTTTGGTCTTGCAATATCTTCTTCAATTTCTTCCTTTAATGTCTTAAAGTTTTAACTATACATGTCTTTCACTTGCTTACTTTGAGTAAACCCCAAGATATCTTATATTATTTGAAGCTATTGTGAAAGGTCTTGCTTTCCTGGTTTCTTTCTCTGTCCACTTGTCATTTGTATATAGAAAGGTTGAGACAGGGCAAGACAGTATAAAGGGTCCTCCATCTTGTATTCTTATTGAGACCATTTCAGGTTTATCTAGAATTTGATCTCCTTGATGAAGAATCCCATGATAAATTACCCAAATATATTCTAGGAGCCAAGGGTCAGGATGTCCTAGCTAACTTACCTTAGCCTTTGTTAAAACTGCTGGTTTGGATGCCTGCTTCACCACCTTCTTAAGGTCATCATAATTGGCAGGTTTCTCCAGGCAGCAATGTCAGGATCCACAAAGGTTACACTAGGGGTTGGAACACAGAAGGCCATGCCAATAAGCTTCCCATTCAGCCCTGGGATGGCCTTGCCCACAGTTTTAGCAGCACCACTAGTGGATGCAGGGATGATGTTCTGGGCTACCCCACAGCCAACATGCCACAGCTTTCCAGAGGGGCCATCCACAGTCTTCTGAGTGGCAGTGATGGCATAGACTGTGGCCATGAGCCCTTTCATGATGCCAAAGTTGTCATCAATGACCTTGGCCAGAGGGACTAAGCAGTTGGTGGTGCAGGATGCAGTGCCAACTATCCTCCCCCCCCTTTTAAATTGGATATTCTCTGTATTTACATTTCAAATGTTATCCCCTTTTCCCCAGTCCCACTCCAGCTCCCTCTCCCATTCATCCATGAAGGTGCTCCCTCTCCTATGTCAGCACCTTGGCATTCCCCTACACTGGGAAAACAAGCCTTCACTGGACCAAAGGCCTCTCCTCCCATTGATGTCAGAAAATGCTATCCTCTGCTACATATGCAACTTGAGCCATGGGTCTCTCCATGTGCACTCATTGGTTGGTGTTTTAGTCCTTGGGAGCTGTGGAGAGTTTGGTTGGTTAATAATGTTGTTCTTCCCATGGGATTGCAAGACCTTTCAAATCCTTCAGTCCTTTCTCTGGCTCCTTCATTGGGGTCCCCATGTTTAGTCCAATGGTTAGCTGCAAGCATCCTCATCTGAATCAGTGTGCCTCTGGCAGAGCCTCTGAAGAGACATTCATATCAGGCTCCTGCCAGTAAGCACTTCTTGGCATCAGCAATAGTGCTTGGGTTTGGTCGCTGCATGTGGGATGAATCCCCAGGTGAGGCAGTCTCTGGATAATCTTTTCTTCAAATCCTGCTCCTTTATTTGTTTTTGTATTTCCTCCTATGAGTGTTTTGTTCTTCCTTCTAAGGATTGACATCATCCACATTCTGGCCTTCCTTATTTTTGAGCTTCATAAGGTCTGTAAATTATTTCATATTTAGCTCTTGAGGCTAGTATTCACTTATCAGTGAGTGCATACCATGTGTGTTCTTTTGTGACTGAGTTACCTCACTCAGGATGATAGCTTCTAGTTCTATCCATTTGCCAAAGAATTTCATGAAGCCATTGTTTTTAATAGCTGAGTAGTACTCCATTGTGTAAATATACCACAATTTCTGTATCCATTCATCTGTTGAAGGATATATGGGTTCTTTCCAGCTTATGACTGTTATCAATGAGGTGCTATAAACATGGTGGAGTGTGTGTTCTTGTTATATTCTGGAGTGTCTTTTGGGTATATGCCCAGGAGTGGTATAGCTGGGTCCTCAGGTAGTACTATTTTCAGAAGAACCAATAGACTGATTTCCAGAGTGGTTGTTCCCCCTTGCAATTTCACCAACAATGAAGGAGTGTTCCTCTTTCTCCACATCCTCGCAGCATCTGCTGTCACCTGAGTTTTTGATCTTAGCCATTCTGACTGGTGTGAGGTGGAATGGTATTCCTTAGTTGAGAATTCTTTGTTTAGCTCTGTACCCCATTTTTAAATAGAATTATTTGATTCTCTTGAACCCAACTTCTTGAGTTTTTTGTGTATAATGTATATTATCCCTCTATCAGATGTAGGATTAGTAAAGATCTTTTCCCAATCTGTTGGTTGCCGTTTTGTCCTATTGACAGTGTCCTTTGCCTTACAGAAGCTTTGCAGTTTTATGAGGTTCCATTTGTTGATTCTTGATCTTAGAACATAAGCCACTGGTGTTCTGTTCAGGAAATTTTCTCCTGTGCCTATGTGCTCTAAGCTCTTTTCCACTTTCTCTTCTATTAGTTTTAGTGTACCTGGTTTTATGTGGAGGTCTTTGATCCACTTGGGCTTGAGCTTTGTACAAGGAGATACGCATAAATCAGTTTGCATTCTTCTGCATGCTGACTGCCAGCTGAACCAGCACCATCTGTTGAAGATGCTGTTCTTTTTCCATTGAATCTTTTTAGCTCCTTTGTCAAAAATCAAGTGATCATAGGTGTGTGGGTTCATTTCTGGGTATTCAATTCTATTCCATTCATCTACCTGCCTGTCTCTGTATCAATACCATGTGGTTTTGTTTTGTTTTGTTTTTTAAAATATGATTGTTCTGTAATATAGCTTGAGGTCAGGGATGGTGATTCCCCCAGCAGTTCTTTTATTGTTGAGAGTAGTTTTCAATATTCTGTTTTTTTTTTTCCCCAAATGTATGTTTTGATCCTTCCAATTCATGAACATGGGAGAACTTTCCATCTTCTGAGATCTTCTTTAATTCCTTTCTTCAGAGACTTGAAGTTCTTGTCATACAGATCTTTTACTTGCTTGGTTAGCGTCACACCAAGGTATTTTATATTATTTGTGACTATTGTGAAGGGTGTCAGTTCCCTAATTTCTTTCTTGTTTATCCTTTGAGTACAGGAAGGCTACTGATTTGATTGAGTTAATTTGATATCCAGCTGAAGTTGCTTATCAGCTGTAGGAGTTCTCTGGTGGAATTTTGGGGATAACTTAAGTACACTATCATATCATCTGCAAATAGGAATATTTTGACTTCTTCCTATCCAATTTGTATCCCTTTAACTTCCGTTTGCTGTCTGATTGCTCTGACTAAGACTTCCAGTACTATATTGAATAGGTAGAGAGAGTGGGCAGCCTTGTCTAGTCCTTGATTTTAGTGGGATTGGTTTAAGTTTCTCACCATTTAGTTTGATGTTGACTACTGGTTTGCTGTATATTGCTTTTACTATGTTTCAGTATGAGCCTTGAATTTCTGATCTTTCCAAGACTTTTAACATGAAAGAGTGTTGAATTTTGTCAAAAGCTTTTTCAGTATCTAATGACATGATTATGTGTTGTTTTTTCCCTTTGAGTTTGTTTATATAGTGGATTGCGTTGATGGATATTGAACCATCCCTGCATTTCTGGAATAAAGCCTAATTGATATGGTGAATGAATGTTTTGATGTGTTCTTGGGTTTGGTTTGCAAGAATTTTATTGAGCATTTTTGCATGAGGGAAATTGGTCTAAAGTTCTCTTCCTTTGTAGGGTCTTTGTATGGTTTAGGTATAAGTGTAATTGCGGCTTTTAGAATGAGTTGGGTAGCGTTTCCTCTGTTTCTATTTTGTGGAATAATTTGGAGAGTATTGGTATTAGGTCTTCTATGAAGGTCTGATAGAATTCTGCACTACACCCATCTGGTCCTGGTCCTGGGCTTTTTTTTTTTTTTTTTTTTTTTTTTTTTTTTTTTTTTTTAGTTGGGGGAGCTTTTGATAACTGCTTCTATTTCTTTAGGGGTTATGGGGCTGTTTAAATGGTTTATCTGATCCTGATTTAACTTTGGTACCTGGTATCTGTTTAGAAAATTGTCCATTTCTTCTATATTTTTCAGCTTTGCTGAGCATAGGCTTTTGTAATGGGATCTGATGATTTCTTGAATTTCCTCAGTTTCTGTTGCTATGTCTCTCCTTTTATTTCTGATCTTGTTAATTCAGATACTCTCCCTGCTCCCTCTAGTTAGTCTGGCTAAGGGTTTATCAATCCTGTTTATTTTTTTCTGGTTTTGTTGATTGTTTGTATAGTTCTTTTTGTTTGTACTTGGTTGATTTCAGCTCTGAGTTTGATTATTTCCTGCCTTCTACTCCTCTTGGGTGTATCTGCTTCTTTTTGTTCTAGATCTCGCAGGTGTGCAGTCAGGCTGCTAGTGTATGCTCTCTCCAGTTTCTTTTTGGAGACACTCAGAGCTATGCATTTTCCTCTTAGCACTGCTTTCGTTGTATCCCATAAGTTTGGGTACATTTTGCCTTTATTTTAGTTAAATTCTAGAATGTCTTTGAGTTCTTTCTTTATTTCTTCCTTGACTAAGTTATCATTGAGTAGAATATTTTTCAGCTTCCATGTGTATGTGGGATTTTTGTTGTTTTTTTTGTTGCTGTTGTTATTGAAGACCAGCCTTAGTCTATGCTGATCTGATAGGATTCATGACCTATCTGTTGGTGAGAGTTGAGTATTGAAGTCACTATCAGTGTTTGAGGAGGAACATGAAATTTAAGATGGAGTAGTGTTTCTTTTATAAACTTGGGTGCTCTCTTTTGGTGTACAGATGTAATAATTGCATTGACATTGAGTACTGTGGCATATACCTTTAATCCCAGCACTCAGGAAGCAGAGGCAGACAAATCTGTGAGTTCAAAGCCAACCTAGTCTACATATGTAGTTCACGGATGCTCAGAGCTCTGTAGAAAGACCCTGACTCAAAAAAATGTTTAAAACAGTTTTAATTTTAAAAAGTTGCATTGTTCTCTTGGTGGATTCTCCCCTTGGTGAGCAATGCAGTGTCCTTTCCTATTTCTTCTGATTACTTTTGATGTGAGGTCGATTTTGTTGGATATTAAAATGGATACCCCTGCTTGCTTCTTAGGTCCATTTGCTTGGTTTATCTCTTTCCACTCTTCCACCCTGAGGTAATATCTGTCCTTGATGTTAAGGTGTGTTTCTTGATTGCAGCAGAAGGATGAATTCTGTTTTTACATCCATTCTCTGAAGGTGAAGTTGTGTATTACTCTGTGTCTTTTTATTGGAGAATGGAGACCATTGATTTTGAGAGTTATCAGTGAACAGTGCTGGTTGATGAATGTTATTTTGTTGTGCTATATGTACCTCCTCCACCTTTTGAATTACTGGTCTAAAATTATTTATTCCTTGTGTTTTCTTGAGTGGGGTTAACTACATCAGGTTGAAGTTTTCTTTTTGTCACCTTCTGTAGGGCTGGATTTGTAAACAGAAATAGATACTGAATAAATTTGCTTTTTATTATAAAATGTCTTTTTGTCCTCTACCTATTGTGAGTGTAAGCTGTGCTGGTTTTAGTAGTCTAGGCTGGCATCTGTGGTCTCCTAGAGTTTGTAGAACATCTATGCAGACCCTTCTGGCTTTTAGACTTTCCAATGAAGTCAAGTGTTATTCTAATAGATTCACCTTTACTTGTTTTTTCCCTTTGTATCTTTTAATATTCTTTATTGTTCTGTATTTTTAATGTTTTGATTATTGTGTATCATGAAGTATAATCTATTTGGTGTTCTGTATTCTTCTTGTACCATCTTTAGTTAAGGAAAATTTCTTCTATGATTTTGTTGAAAATATGGGCTTCTTTTTCCTCCTCTATTTCTACTATTTGTAAATCTGGTCTTTTCATAGTGTCCCAGATTTCCTGGATTTTTATGTCTGAATATTTTTAAAGTCAACATTTTCTTTGACCAAGGTATCCATTTCATGTATTATGTCTTTAATACCTGAGGTTTTTCTCTTCTATGTCTTTTATTCTGTTGTTGAGGCTTATCATGGAGGTTCCTGTTGAGATCCTAGGTTTTTTTTTTTTATTTCCAGATTTCCTTTAGTTTGAGGTATTTTTATTGATTCTATTTCCACTTTCAAGTCTTGAACAGTTTTATTCATTTCCTTACACTGCTTGTTTATGTGTTTATAGATTTTTTTTAAAAAGAGGTTTATTTGTCTCCTCTTTAAAGACCTCCATTGTATTCATAAAGGCTATTTTATGGTCTTTAGTTTGTGCTTCAAATATGTTGACATACTCAGGGCCTGCTGTGAGAAGGTTGTTGGGCTCTAGAGGGGACTTATTGTCCTGGCTGTTATTATAGTTTTATGCTGGCACCTAGGCGTGTGAGCTTTGGATCATTGTAAGTCTAGGTGCTGATATCTGGTTTTGCCTTTGTTGAGGCTGTTCCTTGGTTTCTGTAGCCCTCTCTGGTTCACAGGGAGGGTATAGGGTATAATAGCTGTGTGTTGCCTGGTAGGGCGTTCTTCTGGGGTGCTTCCAGTTGTAGCCAATGTGATTCTGGGTTCAATGTCTTTCTAGTTATTGGAAGCTGACCTTTCGGATGGGAATGTGCTTGGGGGAGACAGAAAGGCTGAAGGGAGTCCACAGTTGGGAGGAGAGTAAGATGTACCACCAAAGGTCTGCTTAGTCCCCTAGGAATGGCCGTAGAGAGGTAGGTTTTTTCTTTCTTTTATCTCCACTTTTAGGATTGCTGGTAAATATAGCTCCCTAACTCATGCTCCAGGTGATGCTGAAGCGTGAGTCCTTCCGAGGAAAAGAACTGAAGCATAGAAAAATTGCTCAGCATCCCCCAAGCACACAGGAGCAGATGGAGGGGGAGCAGGCTGGAAACTATGACCCATGACAACGTCAGCACACTGTGTCTGAGCAGCCCCGAGATAGCATGAGAACATAGCAAAGTGTAGGCGTGGCAAATAACAACACATATACTTTAATTCTTGGTCTCCAGAGTCCTAAGGTGTGAAAGCTCTAATTGGAGACCTAAACTCATGTAATTCCACACAGCGGGAGCTATTGGCCGAGGCTCCCTGGGAAGCTAATGGCTCCTTGTTGTAGCTGTAAAGTTACTGTAGTAGTAGTTGCCAAACCCAAAGAGAAAACAGAGAAGAGAATAACTTTTTTATGATATACTTCCTTTCAAATACCCAAAACTTGTCAACTTAGTCAGAGCCATGTTCCTCCAAGTATAAGCCATCTCCTGGGCTGTCAAACCCCAAACACTGGTGGGTGGCAGGATGACATCATTGCTGCTCAGCAGCTCTCAGAAATTTCCACTCCCAGCCCTGCTCAGGGGCCGAGATGATGGCTGGACATGGGATTTAGGCTTTCAGATGAAAGTCACACTTTTCCTTTCCGTTGCAATGACAACATCCTTCTCTCAAGTAGGATAACAATTGTGCTGTCACCAAGATTATGTCATGCCATCTCCCTCGGAATAGCATTGTGTGAGTATGTGAGCACAGCTGTGAAAATAAAACCCATGTGCTGGGAGCTCGGGTAAATCCTACAGGCACATACTACGTAGGTTTGTCTCTTTAAGAGCAATAGCAAAGAAGTGAGGGGAGAGTGTAGCTGCCGTATGTGAGTCGGGAGAAAGTTCAGGAACTCTGCCGGTACTTGGATCAGGTCTGGGCTCTTGTCATGATTCCTATGACTCCTGTACCTGCCTGAGCACCCGTTGTTAGTCTCAGCAGGAATACCTGGGACAGTCAGTGAAAGCCTCCATTGCTGTGGGTTCCTGACGTCTGGCTGGACTTGGGGATCAAGTGTATTGCTGGTTAGTAATCAAGAGAGGGACCCTCACATGTTTTGTAGTCTGATGGTAAGATTTATTGATAGCTCTTGTCAGAATCCAAAAGCCTCAAGTATCTTATGCAACAGCTTAGAGACCAACAAATAAATGTAACAAAAACACAACGACTAAGTACGGTTGAATGAAAAGTTTCTCTTTGAGGGTCATATATTTGAATGCTTGGTCTCCAGTTGGTGGCACTGTTTGTGGAGGTTTATGAACTGAATATGACAGAGGACTTTGCTAGAGGAGGTACATTCCTTGGGGTAGGTTTTAAGACAGTGTATAGCCTCATCCCACTTCAGTTTTACTTCTGTTTCCCAATCAGGTGACAAAATGTGATCAGCCAGCTGCCTGCTACAGCCACCTCCTGCCATTGTGGACTTGCCCGTGAAGCTGTAAGCCAAATTAAACTCTTTTGCTCTTGGTCATATTTTATCCCAGTAACATAAAAGTAATGGAACACAGAGCAAGCCAACAAAGTTATTCTGCCATCAGAAATAAGCTTAGATCTTCCAAGGGTGGATAGATTAGATATGCCTGAAATCGAGTTGGATAGACTAGATATGCCTGAAAGTGAGTTGAAGGAATGTGGCTTCCTTTATTCTACAAACACTAACAGAAATGCCTCTTGACAGTTACATGATCTGTGATTTCTCTGCAAAGTATGTCTATGAGAGCCTTGGGGTAATTACCTCTACAGTCACAGGCAAAGGGTCTGGGCAGTGGAAACTTCAGGATGTCCTCCTTCATGGACAGGACACTGTCTAGAGCTCTCATAGATTTCCTTCTTATTCATCTCTCTTATTATCTCTTGTTGTTAGCTAGAACTAGAGATGTGTTCAGTTGGGGGAGTGAGTGCTTGCTTAGCATGCAGGAAGCCCTGGGTTAAATCACCAGCACAGAGTAAACTACGTATGTTGGTCCTAAGATTTAAGGATTTGAACTTGAAGATTATCTTTAGTTATGTAATTTATCACCAGTCTGGGCTGCATGAGATGGAAGAGGAAGGAATGGGAAGAAGAGAAAGAGAAGAGAAAGAGACAGAGGTGAAGATGAAAGATACTTTCTGTGTATCAGTTGGCCCAAACCATGGAACCACCAAACATTTATTCTAGGAATCCATGTCTCCAAAATGGCAGCATATCCTAGGGTCTGTATTACCAAGGGAAATGGTGGTTTACTTTAATAAGGTCTTTGTAGCAAAGTATTATAATTTCGGGAGCATAAAGATTAGGAAAATATTTTTTAGGAAAATATTTGTATCAGAGATGTAGAAACTAAAAGTTTATTCTACCATGTTAATAAAAGAAACAGAGACCTTTTAATCTAGTAGGGAAGGTCTTCATCACATCCTGAAGCTTCTCTCTTTGTAGAAGGTATCTTCTCCCTTGTCCTCTTATGTAACCTCTCCCTCTGTGTGTGCCTGTGTCTTATATCTTCTTCATATAAGGACTATAAATGGCCCCACATTAGCTTAGTTGCCTCTTGTATGGCCCTGTCTTCCAACAGTCACACTCTGAGGTCCTTGGGTTTAGGACTTCAGCTCATGATAGAGATTATGTTCAACAGCCAGGGCTCTGAGCCCAGACCACTCAGCCTGCCCAGGCCGAATCTCAACCTTGTGACTAGGAAGGATCACTCAAGACTCTCAAGGATGGTCCCAGGCAGATTTAGCTTCAGAGCCCCAAGGCAAAATTCTATCACTAACCTTTGCTTTTAAAACCCAGCTCTTAGTGTCTTAGAAGAGGGACAAGCTCAGAACAGTAGAAACATTTTTCCTCCCTGAGGAAAGAGTAGATTTCTTCCTTCCCTTCTGCCAACAGAAGTTTCCAGAGTGTAGGACGTTTAAAAAAAATCTATCTGAGGCCCTCATTAGCATGACCATTTTACAGACAAAATCCTCTGCCAGCAAGACTTTGGCAAAGCTAACCTGTAAGTCAGAAATTCCACACTTGTAAGCCTTAGTGACACAGATGTGAATGACTGCTTCTGGCGACATGTAGCTCTCTCTGCTGGGGTCCCTAGAAGTTTCCTGGCTGTACCCAGCCACCTAGCCCACCTCTGGCTGTCATGCTACTCTTCCTGGTGAGATGGAAGGAAGCCAGTGCATATCAGGGTTTGTCTGGACAACAGAAATCATTCCACCGTGTTTATGAAACAAGACAAAACACAGAGACTTTGTAATCCAGTAGAAAAGGTCTTCATTACATCATTAAGGTGCGTCCACCATTACGCGTACTTGATATATTTCATATTATGTTTGACTTTCATGGGTGAAGCTATGAAATAATCTATGTTTAATTAGACACCAAGCAAGAAGGCGCAACCAAGTAAATATTAGACACTCAAGACCTAGAATGTTGGCGCAAAAGCCCATGATTTCACAGCTTTCCAGTTATTTGTAAATCTTAAGAACTAAGACTTCAAAGTAATTCCACTAGCTCAAGACAATCAGTTTTAACAGTCTGTGACGAATAATATTGACTGCCACTTTGGCAGGTTCTAAAATCACCTAGGAAACAAGTTTTCTGGGTAAGCCCATGAGGGATCATTTTGATTATGTTAATTGAAATGGGAAGACCCACCCTAGCTAGGTAGTAACTTTCCATAGAATCCAGAAGGAATAAAAAGACGGTGAGCTGAGCAGTAGCGACCATCGGTCTCTGCTTCCTGACTGTGGATGCCATGTGAGGTACAGTCTCACCCTCCTGTCTCCCACTACGATGGACTGGAATCATGAGCCAGAATAAACCTTTCTTTCTTCAGTTGAGTTTATCAAAGTATTTTATTCTGGCAAAAGGGAAAGTAATGAACACAGTATATTTGGTGTTTTTACTTATAGACTAAAATAAAATGAGGTAAAGGGAAAATGTTGTGGCATAGCCCTGAAATTTTCAGCACTTAGAAGGCAGAGGCGGAAGGATTGCTGCAAGTTTAAGGTCAGCCTGAACTATGTAGCAAGTTCCAGGCCAGCCAAAGCTACGTAGTGACAACAAAAGCTTAGAAAGTAACAAGGAGTAGATAGTGACATACCCAGAAGAGACTAAACATGAACCCAAATTTCTCCTGTATGTGCATGTGGGTGCGCACGCATGTGTATGTGTGTGCGTGCACATTTGAACATGTGGAGCAGAAGTCAGTGTCAGGTGTCTTCCTCACTGATGAGTTCCACTGGTCGACCAACAAGCCCCAATAATCCACCTGTCTGTACTTTTCCATCACTGGGAGTATAGATGTTATCATGGCGCCCAGCTTTCATAAGGATGGTGGGTCCTTATGAAGGCCCAGGTAGGCATACAATATAGCTACAAGCCTATAGGGGTCAGGCAGAGGAATGTGGTGATTTGAGTGAATAAGATTGGCTCTCATAGGCTCATATATTTGAATGCTTAGCCACCATGGAAATAGAACTTTTGAAGGGATTAGGAGGTGTGGCTTTGTTGAAATAGGCGTGGCTTTGTTTAAATAGGCATGGCCTTGTTGGAGGAAGTAAGTTCCTAGGGTCCCAACAGCCTATGATAGGCCCAGTCTCTTCCTCTGTCTGCCTGTGGATCAGGATGTCGCTCTCATTTGCGACTCCAGCCCCTGCCTGCATGCTACCATGCTCCCCCCACCATGAGTATAGTGAACCAAACCTCTGAAACTGTAAGCAAGACCCAGTTAACTGCTTTCCTTTATAAGGGTTGCCTTGGTGATGATGTCTTTTCACAGCAATGTAACAGTGACTAAGGCAGCACATTAACCAACTGAGAAATTCTTCAGAATGAGGTCTTGTTCTCATGGAAATATAATTGTATCAATAATTGAAGAGAGAAGAAAACATGTATTTTTGTAGGATTTTAAAGTTTAGCATTTCTTTTAGTTTTTCCTAACAGCTCTGTTAATAAACAACTTTTGGATTTCATTGCCAGACATTTTGGCTCAAATACAGGAAGACTGAATATTTCCCTCAAGGAAATGGGTATAGTGAACATGTCTATCATCTAGATAGAGAGATCTTAATATAAATAGAACTTATTTGGAAATTAAGAGAAATAAACTGCTGCTTTATTAGACATCTGGGACCCTGAGAAGTTTTGGGTTTTGCTTTGAATTGTTTTTTTAAAGATGTGTGGCAATTTGGTGAAATCGGTAGACTAAGTGATGTTTCTAAACATTTCTGAGCACACATTTATCAAATAAAATACAATAGAAGCCGAGACAGCCATTATTGCAGAAGGCGACTACTAAGTTGTGCTTGGACTAATTAACTTAAAGATTTATTTTTCTTGTTCTCTTGTGTGTATGTGTGAATGTTTATTCCACATGTGTACAAGTGGGCATCCCAGGAGGCCAGAAGAGGGCATTGGACCCTGTGCAGCTGCAGTGACAGGCAGTTGTGTGTGTGAACTGAACTCAGCAAGAGCAGCAGGTGCTCTTAACCTCGGAGCCATCGTTCTAGGACTGCATTTCCTAACTTAATGTTTAAGACTCTGTAAGCAAATTTTCTCTGACTGCACCAGCGATACTTGTTCTGCAACCCACAGTGGGTTAAAATGGGATAAAGGAGACTGAAATTTTCTAGTTTTTCCAATTCAGAATGTGCTATTTGGAAGGACTACGCTGTTTGAGAGCAAGAACAGCACAGGATAAAAGCAAGGAAACAGTTGTCACCCCCTCTGTTGTCACTGCCCCAGAGCCAGAGAGGCCCTCACTGAGCACAGACCTTCAGGGATTTAATTTACAGGAAACCACCACTCCTTCTTCATCAAGCCCAAATACGCATCCTAAGAAATATAAAACCAGGGAAAACATCAATTTCCGCGAAAAGATGAGGAAGTGAGTAATCCAGTCAGCAGCAGTGGACCCTTTTCTAAGGCTGAGGCACAACCTTCCGGGAAGAAAAAGGGTAACACCTGAGCTCGGTGGGGTCTGGACCTAGAGGACTGGGTTCTGGAGACAAATGTGGGTCGTGAAAGGAGCCTGGTGCCCAGAGCTAAGTCCCCTCAAAATGTCTGTGCTGAAGCCAACAAGATGGTCTAAGGTGGCAAGGCCTTGGGGAGGCCCCTGGGGGTGGGTTCTCATGAATTAGGATGGTATCTTTATAAAAGAAGTTCTAGAAAGCTGCCTGCCCCGTTTGTCTCAAAAAGGATGCGGAGAAAGGCTATGACTAGAACCAGAAGTGGGTCTTCGGCAGACACCGAGTGAATGGCGCTGGGATTTTGGATTTTCAACTTCCGTAACTTTGAGGAAAGCATTACGATTGTTTATAAGCCACTCAGCGTATGGTATTTTGTCAAAGCAACCTGCATAAATTAAGGTTCCCAGGGAGCGATGTGAGCAGTTTAAGTGTATCAGCTGCGAGGACTGGACTGGAAGAACAGGAACCACTGTGTCTAACTGTAGGGGGGCTTCCCTAATTATTTGATTGGCTAATAGAGACAAAAAGCCTTTTGGGCCAAGATAAGGAGGCAGGTTTTCCGGTCCAGTCCGGGAGAGGAGGAGGAGGACCAGGGAGAGAGAGAGAGGGAGGGAGGGAGGGAGGGAGGGAGGGAGGGAGAAGGAGGAGGAGGAGAGGAGGAGGAGGAGGAGGAGAGGAGAGGAGAGGAGAGGAGAGGAAAAGAGAAAAGAGAAAAGAGAAGAGAGAGAAAGAGAAAGAAAAAAGATTTTTTTCAACGAGGCGGGTAAGAGAAGACGCGCAGAACGCAGGCCAGGGAGATGTTAGACCAGCGGTGGCCGCCGCCACTGAAGAATTCCAGCAAAGAAGATCTGATGAGTTTAGGACAACAGATTCTGTGTCCAGTGCTTGTGTCATCTGGTTGATTAAGATTGTCTGGTGTTTTCCATTTGACACAATTCAGGTAGGCAAGTGAGAGTGTGGCCTAATGGCAGCCATCGGCAGGCTGCCGCGAGGCGCGAGGGTGGATGGATGGTGGAAACGGAATGGTAGCTCCAGGCGTCCTGCAGGATGGCTTAGCAAAGCCAGCCATAGGAACGGGCAGAGGTCATGGTCTCTGCTGGGCAAGACTACCGTTGCCGGCAAGCGTGGGATTTATTTAAAACTACACGCTACATCTCACATGAAGCTGCAGGTGATGTGAGTAGCATCCCAGGATGGCGGTTGTGATGGTTCATTTTGACTATCCACTTGGCACAGCTGAGAAGAGGGAACCTTAGCTAAGGAACTGCCTCCATCAGATTGGCTTATGAGCATGTCTGCTGGACATTCTCTATATTGCTAACTGATGGAGGAGGGCTCAGCCAACTGTGGGAGGGGCCGTCCCCGGGCTGGTGGTCCTGGGCTGTGTAAGAGAGCAGACTGAGCGAGCCAGGGGAAGCAGGGCAGTAAGCAGCACCCCTCTTCAGTTTCTGCTTCAGTTCCTGCCTCGGGGTTCTTACCCTGAAGTTCTGCTCCAGCTTCCTTTGATGATAGATTGCCTGTAACCTAGAAGCCAAATGAAGCCTCTGCTCTGTTTAATTTGTTTTGTGACTTGTCACAGTAGCAGAGCAGTAGCCGAACAGAAATGTCGGCGTTCAGCAGACAGTAACATCTGTGTAGGGAGGCTGGGCTGAAGAGCAGACATGGCCACAAGCCTAATGTCAAGATAGAGGAGCTGCGCCGTAGCCACAGGAGAAATCAAGGGGCAGTGTTGGCTCATCTACATAGTTGTGGTAGAAGGCTCTCTGCTGAACTCAGACGGGTCACTCACTGGGGGTTCACAGTCAGTAAATGGGGGGGGGGAACCAAACTTAATATGCCATCCATAAACGTGTTCTCTGTCATGAAATCTGAGGTAGGGTTCAGAGAAAGCATAGCGGTGGACTTCCTGGCCGGTCAATGAATCTCAGACAACGTGTTAAATCTCAATACCATCCCCACAAAATACGATGAATTGTAAGGTGACTGCAGAGAAGTGGGTTGAAAAACAAACAGAGCTTTACGGAAACGGATGGGGTGGGGAAGAAACGGTTTAGAACCAGGCAGATAGCATCGAGGTTTCAAGAAGCACCAGAAGCAGCAAAGAGCAGAGCCAACCCTACCAAGGGAGTATTTCAGTAACGAGGAAGACAGCCTCCATTAGGGGAAGTGTCATGTGTGTGCACATGTGCGTGCACGCACACGCATGAGCACACACATATAATACAAAAAGGATATAAGAATATGGGAGTTCCTAGTCGTGCAACGGAAAGCCAACACATGTGTAGTTAATACTTTTTATTATTTTGTGTATTGTGTGCATGCAGTGTGTATGCTGGCCACATTGTCAGAGGACAAATTGAAGGAGTCAATTCTCTTCTCCACCACGTGGGTCTGAGGATGAGTCTCAGATTCTCAGACACATGGGCAAGTGCCTTTGCCCACTGGAGACTATCTGATATATATCATATGTATGATATATATCATATACATATATTACATGTACATCAAACAACCAGTACAAATGGAAAACTACTCATAATAAAGCCTGCCCTTGAACTCCTGACCTTTCTGCCTAAGCCTTCCAGGTCCTGGAATTACAGAAATGCACCACCATATCCAGTGATAAACTTACCTGAATTTAAAATAGCTAATGACAAACAGCAGCGAGGAAATTGTCTTTAAGCTTAAAATGACAAAAGTGGTATGAAGAAATGTTCCTTGCACAAAATTCAAATTCAAGTGTGCGGTGTGTTTGTGTGCACATATTCATGAGTGTGTGCATGCACATGTGGAAGCCAGAGGTTGATGATGGGTGTCTTCCTCTGTCACTGTCCACACTACGGCTAGTTATTATATCATTATTATTTATCATCATCATATACTTATTGGCGATAAGGTCTTTATTGAATGTTGACTTCCCCAAACTGGCAAGACTGGTTGGCCAGTGAACTCCAGGTTCCTCTAGTCTCTGCCTCTCCAGTGCTGTAATTACTGGCCTGTACCACCATGTCCTTAATACATGGGTGCTGGGGACTGGAACTGAGGCCTCATGCTGGCATGGAGTATTTTAGTAACTGGGCTAACTCCCCGGCCATTTAGTTAGGTTGTAATTGTCCCCTTGTAGTCTATGAGTTAATGCCTTGGTACCCCTCCAGCAATACCACTGGGTGTGGGGGGCAAAACTAAGAAACAAAGTATCATGGGACCTACCCTTAGGTCCTTAAGGGTGTGCACATAAAGGGACTGGTGGCCTCCCCTTCTTTCTTCTTCGATTCCCAGCCATGAGGTGAGTGGCACTGCTTTAGCAAGTGCTCCTGCTATGACATCATGATGTATGTCACCTCAGGCCCAGAGCCAGGAGCTAACAGAGAGCCAAAGCAAACCTTACCTTTTATAATTAAATTATTTCAAGCACCTGTCATAGAAGGAAGCTGACTAATACACATCGACTACGATGTCTCAGCCGGCGAACTGACAGGCGATTCACTGAAAATTACTAACAGACCAAAGACGAAATGAACTCACCTGTTCTATGTTCACGGCGGAGTATTGCAATTTCTAAGATACCAGTTGCGGCATTTGGCTAACTTAGATTACAGTCCAGTACCTGCAGTCACTGTTGCCTTTCTGCCTCTGCTGCTCCATGTGTCTGTGGCACAGGATGGATAAATCCATCTCTATGCATACTCTGGGGACGAGTCACACAGCTGAACATACCTGGGGTGCCACAATGGTCTCAGGTGGACCCTCACAGGCACCCGGGAATAATGTTAAACTACCCTGACCCATATTCACTGCGCCCACTCATTTCTAGGCCTCCATTTCAGATTCTCTGCCCTCCCAAACCTCAAAGCCTCAGTTTTCACTCCAGATATCGTTCCCACTAAAGCAGGAGAGTGAAAGATGCAGGAGGAGGACAGATGCGAGCTCCAAACCCATCATCCCCCCATCTCTCTGGTCCCTGCTTACCACTGTGTCTGCTCACAGCACAGGCAGCTGTCTGCTCTGCACAAAACTGGACTCATGTCCTATCCACCAGGTGACATCCCTGTACACTTGATCAGTTTCAGGTCTTCACCCTCGTGTTGTGAAACCATACGGATCTTCTTTTGGGATAAGAAAGCCCTCCGGGTCCCCTCCTTACTTTCTTTTGCTTGACAAGGTAAGTTCTTGAATGTGCTGTGTACCCTTCATGGTCCCCCACGGCTCTTTCAGCTCTCAAAGCCTCCCCTATCAGGTTTTTACTGCACCTCTGGAAACTGCTGTTCTCAAGGTCACCATTGACCAGCACTTTGCCCAATCCAGGGTGCTTATTCAATTTCCCTCCATAGGATGGGCTGTCCTTGCGTTGTGACTGGAGGTGCTAACGGTGATCGTCCTGTTCCTGTGGAACCTTCCTTAGACTGAATAAACAGTGGGTTTTGTTTACTTGTCAGTTTTTCATTTTCTGTAACAAATTTTCATGTAGCCCAGGTGGCCTTCATATTTGATACGTAGTTAAGTCTTCAATTCTTGATCTTCTTGCCTGTACCTCCCAGGTGCTTGGGTTCTCCTCCCCACCTCGCCCGTGTGTGTGTGTGTGTGTGTGTGTGTGTGTGTGTCCTCATCCAGCTAGTAGAGTTTATTCAAACAATGTTAAAACAAGAATGATCCACAAGCCAGGCAGCGAGCACACACTGGCACATCCAGCCAACAACATCATCTGACAGTATTTACAGGAAAACACAAGTGACATATAGACTTCATTGGCTACAGCTTACTCAGCCAAATCAGTCAATAGATTACAGTTTAATTAGATAATTGGCTCCAGGGCCTCCAGCAACCAATCAAAGCTTAGTCACTGTGGCTAACTTCTGTGTTGGTTTGCGCTGTTTGCCCTGTATAGGAACCCAGTTCAAATCAATAGTCTTCTGCAAAACTAAGTCACTAGGCCTGAGCTGGGACAATTCATGGAACAGCAAGCTCTGATGGTAGATTTGAAACAGCCGTGTCTCTATTTGGACAACAGAAATCAGACCTTCCTCCTGCTTCCCTGCTTGCTCCGTGTCAGTCTTTCCCCTGACTTTTCCTCCTTGGCTGGTCTTGAAACAGTAAGAAGCCCTTCAGGCTTGGCCCTTGCACCTCTCAGAGTGATCTCATCCCAACTCATGGCTTTAAATGCCTCCTCCACCCTAATGATTCCCAAATGACCCAGCGCACACCTTTTCCCTGGACTGGAGGATCCATGCTCCAACTCCACATGTCTGCAGACACCTCCAGATCTTGTGTTCAGTGCTAAGTCGATCTGACATCCAGCCTCTTCATACTTCTGATGACAACTCAGTTCTCCTGGTTGCTGTAGCTAAGCCCAGAGAGTCACTCTGTCCTTCAGCCCACATCTGCTCAGTCAGCAATCCTGTTGCCAGTTACATCAAATCAGCTACAGGAGCCAACTGCTCCTCATCACCCCGTTCTGCTTCCACCCTGGCCTAAGTCATGTGTATCTCCTGGGGCACAACTGTGGCAGCTCCCTCACTGGTCACCTAACATCTGCCCTAGTGATGCCATTGACAGGGAAGCCAGATCATGTCATGATTTGGCTGACATTCTCGAAGGACATCCCTTCTCAGTCATGGAAGCCAAGTTCACACTGAAAAGCACCTCGTTCTGTGTCCCTGACCCCTCACTACCTCTAGAGATACTTGACCCTCCATTCCTTCTACTTGGAGTTCTTTAGAGCTGCTGTTCCTTGAGCTGAAGTGTTCTTCCTCCAAATGTTCTTCTCCCCATCTTTTAGAAGTCCAAACCCTGTCATCCTGAATCGGAATTCTTAATACCCTCTTCCTTATTTGCCCCTTGTGTTTACCACCAATAAAGTGCTTCTCTCCCTCCGCCATTTCCCCTCCCCCCCCTTTCTTTCTTCCAGGACTGAGCATAGATTCAAAGATGTTAGGCAAGTGCTTGATCTCTTGAGCTTAGCCAGTAAAGGCTCTTGTTTGGATGAGTCTGACAGCCTGAGTTTGCTACCCAGAGCCATGGTAGACGAAGAGAGTCTAGTCCCCCAAACTGTCCTATGAATGACCTCAAAATGCACACCCTGGCACACCCTGGCTCATCGCATGCATGCGCATGTACACACACACACACACACACACACACACAGAGAGAGAGAGAGAGAGAGAGAGAGAGAGAGAGAGAGAGAGAGAGAGAGAAACAGATACACGTGGAGAGAACAAAAAAATACATTTTTTTATATATTTTGGGGCATAAACTCAGTGTTCACCAAACATATTTGAACCAGAAACTGTCTCTTAAGGAAATACCTCCCCTCCAGGTGTTCCTTGGTTGAGCCATAACCTTCTCCAAGAGCATCAGAGGCAGCACCACTGACTTCTCAGCCTTGGGAGTTGGGCCAGGGCATCCATATTATTTTCCAGACACAAGAGATCCCAGAGCAGCCAAAATGGAGAACTGTGTTGCTCCAACCCTTTTCCTGGATTCTGAGTTTGGAACAGTCTTCTGGGACTCAGGCAAACATCCCTTTGAAGCTGTCTCCTAAGCACCTTGAGAGAACTGTATCTCTATGCCAAACCAGGTCATTGCAGGGCCCTGGAGATGGCCAACAACGGCTAGCATGACCAGTGGGAGACTGCCAGGAACCCGGGCCACGGCAGGTGAGCTTGTGTGCAGGGGCTCTGTGGAGGAGGAATTCAGATGTCAGAGAGCTGAGAGATGGTAGACAGAAAGGAGCAGCAGCAGCAGTACCAGTACAGACTCAGTGAGCTAGGGGAGGCAGCCAGGCTTCAGTGAACTTTGCCAGACAACACAGTGACTTCAGGGTTCACAGTCCAGTCAACAGGGAAACTTTCTCTATAGCCTCCTGGATGCCCACACTGATCCCACATGGATTCCAAAAGCTTTCCTCTTCCATGAGCACCCGAATCTATTATGTTATAATGTGTTTGTCCGGGTTTATTAACCATTCAGGAGGCTGTGTTTTCCAAGTGCAAATGTGAGTAATGAGTAAATATTAAGTCTCTTATGCCATTTTAAAACACTGACAATAGGACTGTTTTCCTGCATGATTCCAGGCTGGGAAATTGCTTTGCTCTTTAGGTTTTTGTTTTTGGGTTTTTCTGATGATCACCTTAATCTACTCTTTGACCCCCCCCCCCTATAATCACATTTGTGGAATCATAAAAGTTAATTTTTTTAGAATAAAAGAACATATTTTCTCTCCTTAGAGGCACCTCTTAGAATATTCTGACAAAATTAGAACAACCGGATGTATTTACTTTCGGTCCCTGCTTAAAAGTAGCATTTTTCAGCCCAATAATAACTCAGGATGCACCTGTCAAAGTCATTCAAGTGGCAGCATCTCAGTTTCTGAGCTTTTTGCGAGTTCTTTCTTTCTTTCTTTCTTTCTTTTTTTCTTTCAGAAGGCTATTTTAGGGTATCTGGCACTGTGAGGAGGTAGAGCATGAAAGCTGTAGCTTCTCCTGTTTGGGGGTGATTACTTGCCCTGGGACACAGAAAGTGTTGTAACTGGGTGGCTTTGCCATGCATTAGTACTGGGAGGAGCTGCAACCTCATGAAGGCCCAGGATATGCTGCCATAGGATGGTGTACCAAGATGTCTTTGCTCAGTAATGGCCCCCATGATTATGGCTTGTTTACTTGGGACACCCCCCCCCCCATATTTCTGAGGACCCTGTCAAGGAAGTCTGCTTCTGAGAGGAGACAGATGGGACTTCCCATTTATTAATTTCATAAACATGAGTCAAATATCTGCTGGGCATCAGACGTCTTCTCAATCCTCCTCACCCCATACACTGAACAAGGGCTGCCCCAAGAAGGAAACGACAGGACAAAAACTAATGTTCCCTTAAAGAACCTGGAGAGGACAATGCGTCCGAGGGACCCAGTGTGGGAGTTCTCTCTTTCTAGGGTCAGACAAGTTCTTCTTGGTGAAAGGTTTGTGGTGCTGCCTGCGTAGGAAGTGTGCACAGCTATGGGGAAGAGTGATCTCTCTAAGACAGAAAGCATAGGTGAGCTGGAGACAAAGTCCTGAGATGTTACCATAGAGAGGAGGACGGAGGACTGAGGAATGGTGAGTGGAAAAAAGAGTCAGAGAGGAGTGTCACTGTATAGACACAGCGGAGAAACCCAGACAATGGAGTGCTCCTGGTCAGAGTCACATTGATCAAAACAGTAGCAGTAGCAGGGAGCCTCCATGCCAATAGGCCAGTGCAGTAAACACCCGAGACAGAGAGGAAAAGTGTTGTGACTGTCAGGCTTGGAGGTTCTGAGCAATGATCAATCAGGAGCTTTTAGGCCTGTGCTGAGACAGCCCCTCTCCGTGGGAATACACCTCCTCCCCTTAGGGGCCAGGGAATGAATGGTAGGTAGCTCCTGAGACCTCCTTTGACGATACACCTTCAGTGATCTTAAAAACCTCCTACTCCCACCTCTAAAAGTTCCACCCCCTTCCACTCGCACCACTCTGGGGACAGGTCTCCAACACATGGACCCACAGAGGGGACATTCAAGACCCAACCCATAGCACGGTTATTCAGATATTAGGAAGAGTAAACATCTAGAATTTCTCATATCAAGCAGTTACTGATGGAGATGTGAGAATCATCAAAGTCACCAGGAATGATGATGGGAAAGAGTTGTTGGAAACTCTGTCATCGGGAAGGAACCACAGTCTTCAGTGAAGCAAGGGGAGTGTCCCCGAAGGACAGCAAACACTGGAAGAGCTGACGACGCCACCGCACTCGGTAGATCCAGATGACAGTGGCTGACGTTCTGTGGATAGAAGGGAGCACTTTGGTAAAGGCATCTGCCTTCTGTCCCAACTGCAAGAGACACGGAGTGAAGCAACAAGTAACAGCCAGCGCTCAAGAGGGCTCCCAGAGCGACGCCCGGTGCTCATGGTTCTCAACCTGCCTAGTGCTGCGAGAGCGACGCCCGGTGCTCGTGGTTCTCAACCTGCCTAGTGCTGCGAACCTCTACCACAGGTCCTCATGTTGTGGTGACCCCCCAACCTTAAAATGATTCTCCTTGCTATTTCATAACTATGATTGTGCTACTGTTACAAATTATAATGTTAATAAGCTGATATTTGGCCCCCGAAGGGATCTGGAACCACACAGTTCTAGGAAGGTGAAAAAGGAGTTGATCTTATAAACAGCATGGTGGTCTTCTGTTGAGATGTCTCAGCAGCACACTGAGAGAGTTGGGAGGTATGAAGTATGGAGAAGCATGAAACTTTGAGCTTGCCCAATACAGATCACAGGGCAGAGTCCTTGGATTCCTAGTCACCAGGACGTTTCACAGGACATGGTAGAGCACATCACAGGAGGCCTTCAAGGACAGACTTGGGGATTTTCATTTTAGTTCTATTCCAAGGCCACTGGGCAGGGTTGATGCGCTGGTTCAAGTCTGAGCAACAAATCACTAGAGTTAAAATCACGTGGGCAAAGGACATTCATAGAACTCTCGTGCAGTGGGCAAGCTTAGGTCTGTTCAAGGTTAGGAAGGTGGGAAGAGGTGTTTGCTGAAATGTGCTTACTTAGAATGTGAGGGCACAAAGGAAGAGAGGGAGCAAGTAAGAGATACTGTCTGTAAATCTTACAAGAATAAGGTTTTCAGGTTTGGTGTTTGGCAAGTCAGGGTTAAACATTTACAGGTGGCTGAACCTAACTAACACGGGGAGAATAGTTACAAATGATGAGAGTTTCTCCTGAAACTAACCCAGGAATAAAGGCTTTTGGTTTAGGGAGGCTGAGGCTAATTAAAGATCAGGCGATTTTCAGAAGTGTTGCTGAGAAGTCCAATAAAAGATCGCAATACACTTCTCATGATGCCAGTTTCTTTTTCCTCAGCACAGAGCATAGCGCTGAGAAGCCTCTCAAGTGTCTATTGGCTGTTTCACTCTCCCTGATTTAGCTCACAGTTCTCAAGGCAGGGAGGGGAGCTTGGATTGCCACCTGCCCTAAGGTTAGAGTGTTGGCATGCGTTAACAAGCCTTCAGCCCAGGCATTCCCTCTCAGCCATCCACAAGTCCAGTTCAGCCAGAGCAGCTGCTGCCATTCGTTTTAGTAACTAGGGAGAGTTAGGGCACACAGGGCACCAGCCAGTGCTGGAAGGAAGACCGCTTTGGTTGCCTTTCCTTTCCACCCAAAGTGAAGGCAGGACTGGATGTCAGAGGAGTTGCTCTGGGGTTTCATCACACCCCCTGAGGTCAGGCCCTCAAATCACAGTTCAGCTTTGGCTAAGAATCTGACTTAGGCAAGTGCAAACCCCACGCACTTTTGCCCAATTTCCTCCTTTCTGCTGACAGCAGCTCAACTTGGTCCTGAAGCCTAGGGGTCCTGGTGTTTGATTAGATATCAACCGAAGCTGCCACTGTTCCATGGCTTCGCAGCTTGTCCTATTCGTCCCCAAGTGGGAAAGGCTGTGAAGGGTTTGGAATGAAAAAGGGGCTCCGCGGGATGGAAGCGAACTGGTTTGAGATAGCGCAGGAGACACTGCAGGAAGGACCCCAGGATCTGAGCAATCTCTCCCCGGTGGCTTTCAGCAGAAGACGGACAGCTAGGTGTCCAGAAGAGCTGGAGGGACAGGGGACGTTGCTCTACGGCGGGGGCGTGGCTGGGGCGTGGCTCTGCGGTCGTGGGAGGAGCCGGGGCGGGAGGCGGCGCCGCGGAGGGGACCCGCGGCCCGGGCGAGAGCTCGCCAGCCCCGCCGCGATGCCCCCGCGCCCAGGACGCCTCCTCCAGCCGCTGGCCGGGCTGCCGGCCCTGGCCACGCTCCTGCTGCTGCTCGGAGCGCGTAAGGGTGCCCGGGCCCAGGAAATGGAGGCGGACGGCAGGGTCGAGCAGGACCCGCACGCCAAGCACCTGTATACGGCCGACATGTTCACGCACGGGATTCAGAGCGCCGCGCACTTCGTCATGTTCTTCGCGCCCTGGTAACTGCAGCTCCTTCAGGCCGGCGGGGCCCGATCTAGGGACCGGGGACCAGGGACCGGGAGCGGAGGACGGGGGTTGGGCGCGGGGCCGCTCAGGCTGTGCCGGGGGCGTGGGCCGCGCTCGGGCCTCGCTGCTGACGTGGCGCTAGCTGCCGGGCTGCGAGCGAGGAAGGGCGGGCCCCGGGGGAGGGAGACCCGGAAAGGCCTCTCCGCCCAGCCAAGCTGGGAGTCCAGGCATTCCCCGCTCTAGTCCCCTGCCCAGCTCCCCAAACTTCCTGTGCTGGCCGGACGCAGCGGGAGCCCGGCGTCCACGTGCCCTAGCCTGGAGGATCCTTCCTGCTAGCCCTTTAATATTGGGTTAGATTGAAAACCTAAGGCCCCCTCAAGATGTGATTGCCCACTCTGTGTGTCGAGGGTGGGAAGAGATAGCCTAGCTAGAGAACTGGGGCTTCCCTCGAGTCCAGCCTAGTGCCAGTTCTGGATTCCCCGCTGAGTGGTTGTGAGCTGATATTCTCAAGGCCTTTAACTCAAGGCTGTCCTCTTTCACCTCCTATTCTTGGCTCATTGGAGCCTGGTCGTTTGCAAAGTGTGAGGTAGAACAGTTCTACAAAAAAAGTCATACTTTCGGGCTTCTGTTCTTCGGTTGGGACTTCCTGGTGCATCCCACTGCTTTTCCAAAAGAACTGTACCCCAGGAATTAATCTAGACACAGCATTGCTTTCCTGCGGGGGCCTAGATGCTCAAAGAAAGAAGTTTTCAGGTCCACAGCAGAAAGCGGTATTTAGAGCGCAGGGTGATGAGATGTGGGATGTGCTGGCTGTGATTATTGCTGAGCAAAGTTCTCTTCCTCTAGCTCAGTAGGGACTCATTAAGGACAGGGGGGTTAAGCAGTGAGGAAAAATGCCTGTGGAATCCAGTGTATTCAGTCATTGTACTTTTTAAAGTGGAAGAAACATTGCCCATAACCCTGCAGTGGGCTATTAGTGCATTTCAATTCGTTTAGTGTTAAATTAACTTTGGAGGGGGCGGGGGGGGGGTGTCAGTTTGACTCCCAGCCATTATCAGTTAAGAATGCAGGAATGGAATACATTGTTCTGCATCCCCAAGAACAGCCACTTGAGTCTGTAGAACTACCATTGAAAGAAAAACTACTGGTAGTCTGCAGCAGTCAGCGTTAATAGCTACTCTGTGCATGAGTCCTCTCAAAGCAGTGATTCCAGTTAAGTACACCACAGGACTTAATTGGAGCTGATTCAGTGGAATAAAGCTATGGGTTTTAGTTTTATGAGAAAACTTGACATGCAGGCAGGGTTAGACTCTCTGCAGTGCTGATGGAATTTTAAGTTTAGAATATTTCCGATAAATAATAACCTAATCTTGGCCAGTTGGGGTACACATCACATAGATTCTCGTGACACTGTATAGCTCACAGACATTTAGGTCGATACTGCTCCCTGGAATAAGCCTTAATTGTTTACTTCTTGCTATCCTGCTAGAAATATTAGAGATACATAGGTGTCCGCCATGGCCTTTGAAGGCTGGGCTTTTGATATTTTAAGGGTAAGTTGAGACAGTAGCTCTTTGTATAGCCAAGCTGACCTTGAACTCATGGTTTTTGTTTTTGTCTTTGTTTTTGTTTTGCACTCAGCCTATGGAGTGCTGAGATTTCAAAATTTTTAAAAATCAACATGGAACTCAAGATAGACTTTGCTGGGGTCCCCTTCGCACTTCTTTCTCACTGTGGATGCCTGGAATGTTAAATGTCCGTGTGTGATGTGGGGGCAAGGACACTGTGTAATGACAGCACTGACTGTGACAACACTAACCCACGTGTATATTCGTCCTAAGCGTTGTGGCTGCAAGATTGTCCTCCTGCTGGTGATTTGGAGCCAGCATCAAGTCACACTGAACCTAGGAACAGTGAGGTCAAGAGTAAGGTTAGGTGCCTTTGCTCTGTCACCCGGCTCCGGGCCACATCTGAACACAGCTGGCAGTCTCGGTGGCGCTGTATCCACAAAGGCTCCAAACCAGAAATGCCAGTGAGATAGAACCCGTCACTGCTCCTGGGCACAGAGGGGCGTGCCTGGGTGGTGATGGCTCCCGATGGTCAGTTTAACTTTGGTTAGAGGGAAGTAAATCTTTATCTTCTCGTTTAAATCTTGTGTTGTTTTCATAAGAACCCTTTCAAGGGTATAGAGGATGTATACAACTCTAAACGGAGCATATCTAATTATTTCCCCTAATATCAGAGCAGCCCTCGAAAATCCATTAGGATTTACCTCTCCTAACTGGGCTCCATAGCCACCTTTGGAACCGTTCCTGCTTTCTTTGATGAGGCACCAGATGCCACGAGGAGCAAACAGGAACATGGGCCAGCTGGGGAGTAGAAAGTCCACGGGCCCCATTGTGTACACACTCACAGAGCCATTGGGCCTTTGCTGTGTGTGTGTGATTGTGTTTGTTCTTCCTTGCTATCCATTCTTTCCCAACCCATCACCTTGCTGACCTCACTTTGCTGAGTTCACGGAAGTTAGATCCTTAAACACAGTTTCCCTATGTGGGTTCCCCCATTCACTCTGCATAAGTTGCCAAGTGCTTAGCATGCACAAGTGTTTGGACAGGACGGGAATGCTGACGAGCCTTCAGAGAAAAGGGGCCGATGGTGTATTTGGGTTTTTATGTGTTTACATATTTTATTTGTATGTATATGCATGTGTTCATCTCTGTGGGTCTGGGTGCCATGTGTGTTGAGGAGGCCAGAAGAAGGTGTCATATTCCACAGAATCAGAGCTACCGGCGCTGGGACCTGCCCGATGTGGGTGCTGGGTCCCCTGAAAGAGAAACAAGTGCCCTTACCCACTGAGCCCTCTTCAGTCCTGTTTTACTTAGGCCTTTATAAAGCAGGGATTTGTCTCACTTGCCCAGGAAAGTGCCGCTGGGAAGACACATTGGCTTTAAGCTGACTTTTCAGTGCCATCTTTAGATGCCTGCTTTGGAAGTCAGGTTAAAAAAAGAAGCGTACAGATTTTATTGAGAATGTATTTGAGGGAGAACTTAAAATTGTCAGTGTCTATCACTCTGGTAAGTGAGCTTTTTTTTTTTTTTTAAGGGATTCTTTTAAAAGGCAATGCAGCAATTAGTTATATTATAATTACAAATAGCTTGTTTATTAGATAAAGAAAAAAAGCCAGTCCGGTGTCATAATGCTATGTGGTTGCACTCACTCAGAACTCAAAGTGGTATAGCATACAGGTGGGCATGCAAGGTGGTGGTCAGTGCTCTCCCTCAGATCCCGTGAGGACAGAGAGCCTGAAGCTGTGATGCAGTGTGAGGAGAGCCAGGCAGCCGCAGTTTTGCTAGTATTGTTTTATATGATAGAGGACTTCAACGCATTTGTTCATAACTAAACTCACATAGTCAGTACCAGACATTTGGTCCTAACTACTGCAGATGTTCAGGTTACCACCAGCCCCTCTGTGATGGCACATAGTTTGGAACACTGGGGTGGGGGTGGGGGACTTCGATGGTACAGTGTTTGCCTAGGATGCATAAAGCCCTGGTTTGATCTCAGCACTGTGCACACTTACTGTCACTATCCCAGCTTGTGGAAGGTGAAGATAAGAAAGTCAGAAGTTCAGGGTTATCCTCAGTTACATAGCAAGCTAAAATAAACACAAACATTTAAATGTACTTATTTCAAGGCTTTTGATGGGGTAAGGTGCTAAGCTGATAATTTTTGAAATTGCCTTGTATTTGCATACATTTGGTTCTGTAGTAGTGGAGACCTTTCCTTATAAATAAACAGTTTATAAAAAAAAAAAAAAAACAAGAGTGCAGAGCTGTTTGGGAGAGTGGGGGAGACGTCTAGAAAAGGAGGAAGAAAGGAGAAAGGATCCCAAGTAGCATAAGAGCCAAGGGAGTCTTCTTGGAGGAAGTGATATCAAACTAAATCTGAAGGGCAAATAGAAATCAGCCAGGTAGAATTTAGGGGAAGTCTCAGTAGGGTGCATGTTTACCTTGAGCTCCAGGGGCTCAGCAAGCAATAATCTTCTGGAAACTGAAGAACCACAGTTATACTCAGAGGCCAACTGGAAGTCAAGGAGGCATGGTCTGGCAGAGAGGTCAGAAAAGAATACTCGGTCCAGTAGCCTGCTGATTTAGATTAATGTGGAGAAGGGTGTCACCGTGAGGTATCCATCTGCTGCAGAGAGAAGAAAGGGTGGGGGTCGCTGGCTTGACAGAGAAGTCTGAGGTAGTAAGTTTCCACACCCTGCGAACCGAGGCTCAGTGTGTCTTCTGGCCTCACTGTAGGTGTGGACACTGTCAGCGGCTGCAGCCAACTTGGAATGACCTGGGGGACAAGTACAACAGCATGGAGGATGCCAAGGTCTATGTGGCCAAAGTGGACTGCACAGCCGACTCCGACGTGTGCTCTGCCCAGGGAGTTCGAGGATACCCCACGTAAGTAAGAAGGAGGAGCTGGGTTCTCTACAGTGCGTGACTATGGCCAAGGAATGCCCAAGCTCAGCTTTTGGTAACTTCCTTCATAGATCCGAGGGCTGAATGTGAGCAGGTGGTCTCTGCTATTAGAACAAGGCTATATTGTAGACAACTTTTGGGAACAGTTTAACTAATTATTGTTGGCATTTCCTGTTTCTGAGAAGGTGGGCATTTGCAGGGCGGAAGGGGGACTTTGTTACCACTTTGGGTTTGACTTTCTGCTTTGAAAGTTACCACTGCTGAAGTTTTTCTTTCTTTTCTTCCTACCGATTAAAGATTTCTCCTAAAGCTGTGTCCCTTGCAACTAACGTAAGGTCTGTTGGGAAGGACGGTGACAGACCAAAGAGCAGCACTTCCTTGACAGGGACGTGCAAAGTTTTATGACACGCATTATGACTGCCTGCTCCAGTCTGGATGAGTCCCTCCCAAACTCAGGGGTGCTGTGGGGAGTTTATAGAATCTTAAGGAGGTGGGGCCAAGTAGGTGACAGTTCACTGAAACTTGGAAGTCTTCACTGTGTCCTTGATGCAGATATTGGGATCTCAGCCCTGATTGGTTGGTTTGTTTCAGTCTACTGTGAGAGGGTCCTGTTAGGTTCTATCTTGGTGTAGACCAAAGGCAACAAATCCAAGTATCTCATGACCCCAATTGTTCAAAACTTGGAGTCAAAATAGTTTCTCTTTTTAAGCTGAGGATCCCAGACCCTTGTTAGAGCAACAGAAAGCTGACAGACTGACTTCTTAAAGAGGATAGATATCTCAGTCCTGTCTCTGTTTCTGTACTTGCATTACAGACTGAATAATTTACACAGGGCTAAAGCTGAAAACAACAGAATGTGATTTCCCCACAGGCCAAGTCCCTTCCAAAACTGGGTTTGGAAATCTTGTGTCAGGAGAAACTGGCTTCTCCTGGTTTGCCGGTACCTCGTGTTTCTGTTACTGTTGCAGAATACTCAAGATACTTAGAGGACAGTTACATAGTGAGTTCTTGGCCAGCCTGCACCAGAGTGAAACTGTTTCGACCCCCTCCCTCTGGTTTATTTATTGACAGTTTTGAAGGTTTGGCCCTGTTGCTTTTGGACTTGCTGCAGGGTGACTGGCTGTGTTTATTGTTAGTTACAAAGCAGGGAGAGAAGGGAGGTGAGGGGAGCCTGGGTATCAGTATCATTTTTAAGAGTACACCCCCACCATGGCATGAGCTCTCCTAGGCCCACTTCTTAAAAGTTCCATTACCTTCCAGCAGCCCTACAGTACTGAACAAGCCTTTAATGAATGGGCCCCCAGAGACTTCAGATCCAAACTGTATTAGCTGCATTAACTCATTACATCCTTGGACCATGTATATGTTTTTTGTGTTCAAATGTCCTTTTCTTGTGAGAACATGTGTCTCATTGATCTCTCTGTCTGTCTCTCCGTGTGTGTGTGTGTGTGTGTGTGTTTCTCTCTCTGTGTCTCTGTTTCTGTCTCTCTGTCTCTGTCTCTGTGTCTGTCTCTCTCTCTCTCTCTCTCTCTCTCTCTCTCTCTCTCTCTCTCTCTCTCTCTCTCTCTCTGTTTGTAATAAAGAAATTGTGGACTGAAGTTGACACCAGTAGCCTTCACTCTGCCTGTTAACTCCCTTCCCCCTGTCAACTGAGAAAGATCGCCAGGGCTGCAGGCTAATGGTAGAGTCTGTTCCTGCTCTCCAGCTCTCCTTGGGTCCTCTCGGCTTACTAAGGAAGAATCTCCATTTAAGCAGGCTGGAATGACTCTTTTATCCAACAAGAGATTTGTGTACCAAATTAGGAAAAAAAGAGACCCCCCCCACCCTTCAACAAACAAACAGGGTAGATCTTATGTTTTAACTTTAGCAAACAATAACCAGAAAAATGAGGTTAAGCACTGGTTCTTCCTGGAATTTTGAGAATCCATCTGTTCCTGCACTGTGGTGTGGGGAGGCACCTAGAGGGAGAGGAAGGTAGAGAAATACAATGCTGCTTCCATGTCTCTGGAACCCCAACTTTCCTTGCCAGAGCTGGGAGGGAGGCCCCAGCGGTGTGTGTGTATGTGTGTGTGTGGGGGGGGCAGCCTTTTAATTATGACCACATACTTAAGCTTGCTTAGGCTCTGTTAGTGGTATGTTTTCTTTTCAGACGGGTCCTCACTATGTTGCTAAGATTCCCCAGAACTCTAATTTTACAGCTTTGTCCTTACAGTTCATCTGCTCAGTCCCCAAGGGCTGGGGATTATGAGTGTGTGCCTCTGTGCCTAGTTTTCATATGTTCTTCACTGGAATTCAGTGTAGTACCTAAATCTAAAGACGTTAGCCTTTCCTTGTCTAGGTGGTCCTAGACTTATTGACTTGAGATCCTTCATCTTCGTGATGGGGCAGAAGCAGCCCCATCCAGCCATTCTGTTCCCTGTGCTATGCGCTGAGGTACAAGAGACATCGGACACTGTTGAAGTGCCAGGTGGCTTTGCACACCTGAGACTCTTGTGTGTGTTCTGAGCGTAGTCTAGGCTTGGTAGGATGTTTGATAAGTGATTGTTTTCACCCACTATGGTTTTAACGTGGGGTGGTTTGTGAGGACGTGACCCTGCTGTACGTTGAGGTCATCGAGCTCCCGGGGAGCTGGGCATTTGCTCACGTGTTCTCCGTAAGGCCCCGAGTCCTTCTGACTGCCCAGTCTAGCCAATGTGCTGTTCTTTTCCTGTCTTTTCTGATTTTGGAGATGGAGCCTTGTGTGTGCTCAGCAAGAATCTACTATTGAGCAGGCTCCACACTTCTTCCCAAGACAGGGTTTTACTGTGTGCTCTAGCCTTGCTGCATGTTTGCTATCCTCCTGCCTCAGCCTTTGGAGTACTCTACCATCTAGTGTAGTTTCTTTGTATAGCCGTGGAACTTCCTTTTAAGGCTTCTACTATTTTAAATCCTTCATTTAAAGGGAACTTGCCTGGTTGTAAGTGGGATGAATGTCTGTGTTCTGGAAAACATTCTGGCACATACCTGTGTGTTGGTATTAGGAGGTGGGCATTATTCAGGGGTTCCAGAGAGCTTTCTAGACTTTCTTTTCACATGAAGACACGAGGAGAGGGTGCCATTAGGGGACCAGAAAGGCATTATAGCCACTGGCTACATTACACTGAATTTGGATTTTAGCCCCCAGAACTTTAGGAAATGACTGCTTTATGGGTTGCCGGTCATGGTCTACCACTGTGGACCACACTGCCTGTGACTTTCTGTCTACGTGTCTCAGTTATGTATACCCGAATGCAGAAATCTATTTCTGACGCTCACAAAACCCAAATCATGTCAGGGAGGTGTCAGAGGGTTCCGAGGTAAGCAGGTAAGTCTGCATTTCCCTGTCTTCTGACAGGAGCCACGTTTTTTTTTTAGCATAGTTTCTTGACAACTTCGGTAAAGTGTTCATCTAAGGCATGTTATGAGTGGAGTGATCCAAGGCGAGGGTGTGTGAAATTCATCCCCTGGTGAATTATCCTGATGATATTCATCCCCTGGTGATGTCTTTCACTCACCATCCTAGGACTGTTCCCTCATCTCCGAGGATTCCTCGGAGGCCAGTGAATAGAAGAAACTCTCTCTGGGGACGCAAACAGAGATCAGGGGCCTGGAGTGGACGGAGGGAGGCATGTGCAGACAAACTGCAGCAGCTCCAAGGCCCTGAGTGACTGGGTGTCCATCTGCCCTGCTGGCCTAGAAATACACCTACTGCAGAACAGCGTTTTGTCTGCTGCGGGCCTGAGAGAGACCCATGGGGAGACCAGAAAGGAGAAGGAATTCTAACAAGGAGAAGCCTGCGCAAAGCACTGAAGCAGCTAATAGTATCCAGAGGTTTTCACCTCAGTTGTGTTTTCCTTGAGTCATGTCAGAAATGTGTGAAAGTTTAGGATCATGTGCACGAGTGTGCACACACGCCCATGTGCACGCACACACGCACGCACGCACACACACTGTCTCCTGCAGCATGGTTTTTGTTTCCATTGGAGTTTTGCTTGAGGTGCCTGGCCGTGGCCCCACAGTTCCGTCCCTGGTTCACTCTGCACCCAGAGCAGCTTTTAAACTTCTCAACTTCTGATCTTTCTAATTTCTTGTTCTTCTTTCAGCCTTAAGTTTTTTAAGCCTGGACAAGAAGCGGTGAAGTACCAGGGCCCTAGAGACTTTGAGACCCTGGAAAGCTGGATGCTGCAGACACTGAATGAGGAGCCAGCTGTGAGTGTCCCCTCCTTCCTCCCTTCACTCCCTGAGGCCAGAACAGGTGAAACACTGACGGTTCAGTTCTTAGGAAGTCAAGTCGTAAAAAGACCTCCTGTACCTGTGCCATTTCTGGTTGGTTGAATGAGTTCAGATCTACACACAGGCGCTCAAGAAGAGCATAGCATCCCAAGCAGGTTCTCTTAAGTACAAGAGTAAACAGGAGTCGTTCTTAAAAGAAATGACTGGACTCTTCTGTCATGACAGCGGCAGGTTTTCTGACCGGCTGTTTGGAATGGGCACTCACTCTGTCCTATGGATCCTGTGAAGATCTGGTTTTGGTTTTCTTATGGAAGAACCAGATACAAATTCTTCCTAATACTCTTCAGTTCCATATCTAAGGTCCTCAGGCTTCTTTTCTTGTTTACTGTGTTTTTTGCTGTGTAGCCCAGGCTGGCCTTGAACTCAGGATCCCCTCACCCCTTACCTCCCCATAGCTGGGATTGCAGGTATGCATTACCATGCTTCTGTCTTTGCTTCTGTTTCTAATTTTTCCTTTTTCCTTTAAGTGGTTCACCACAGTTTCCTTACAGTTCTAGTAATTTTTTTATATGATGTTGTCTGAGTTAGGGTTTTACTGCTGTGAACAGACAACATGACCAAGGCAACTCTTATAAGGATAACAATTAATTGGGGCTGGCTTCCAGGGTCAGAGGTTCAGTCCATTATCATCAAGGAGGGAGTATGGCAGTCCAAGCAGGCACGGTGCAGGAGGAGCTGAGAGTTCTACATCTCCATCTGAAGGCTGCTAGCAGAACACTGGCTTCCAGGCAGCTAGGATGAGGGTCTTAAATCCCATACCCATAGTGACATACCTACTCCAATAGGGTCACACCCTCTAATAGTGCCACTCCCTGGGCCAAGCATATACAAACCACTACAAATGTTTTTAAGTCTAGTTTTTAGTGGGTGATAATAGTCTTTCCACTCTGAGTTACTTAGGTGGCAGCCGGGGCAAGACAGTTCATATTCCTTGGAGGGTTGTTTCAGATGGCTTTGTCATGGAGACTGTCCACAGCATTTACCTGCTTTTATGCCTTTCATTATCCTGAATTACCTAGTGTAAGCAGCAACTGTCCTCTTATTTAGCAGACCACCACGGTGAGCATCCTTGGCACATAGCAGTGTCATGTCCGATTGCTTGTGGCCTCACTTTTATTTCAGCTTCTGCTACTCCATACAGGGGAAAGCAGGATGGCCGGGCTGTGGAGAGCCTCTCCCAGTCTCCAGCTTCCACTTCTGTTTCAGCACCTTTCTCAGAACTCACTGATGATAACTTGAACTGTTTCTTACCATAAAAATATTCAGACACGTAGTAAGGGACAATTTTCCCTGTCTTGCCAGCTTCCCCTCCATCCTCGTATATCCATCTCAGGGAGTGTCATCTGTAAATATTTCAGGACACATTCTCACAGACATGTACTTTTTGCTTTGTAGCATAGCCATTATGCCGCTGGCTCATGAGCTGCAAAGAGCAACCATGCTTTTGAACCAGTGGCTTCTACCACCTGGAGTCAGAACCAGGCCCACCCCAGAGTCTCCTGTTTGAGCCGGTGCTTTCCCCTGACTCCCCAGATCCCATTGCTCCTTGGACCTGCCCCCCCGGCTGTCCGTAGTGTAGCTCTTTCCTCTGCTTCTTGGTCCTCAGTTTTTTAGGCCTTACCTAGCTTGACTGATAACGTAAAACCTTGAACCCATGCTCCAGTGTTTTCCCAAATCACTCTGTGTACGGGCGCCATCAGAACATGTGAGCTGATATGGAAATTCACTGTGTTCTAAGTCATAGCGGTCATCGTACACAGTTCCCTTAGGCACCCCTCTGTATGTGGATGGTTAGCTTAGGACAGCGTGGACTTTGATGGTTTATGGTGTGGTGTGGCCGGGACTGGAATAGCAGCCAGCCAGCATTCCCTGTTTCACATCTCTGGCGACTGTCAAGAACACCGGGAGTTCTGAGTACAACTAGAACTGAGTTGTACAATCTGAAGACAAGTTACTTGAGGCTGCTTTATTGGGCTGGAACTGGGTACTGACTAGAAGGGGCAGGTTTATGGAGTCATGTGATTCCCAGTACTTGGTTTGAGCTCTATTTCTCATTGGTGCTGGTCTTAGAAGTGTGGAACCATGTCTTTTACTCTGTGGATGACTCAGCTCATCAGAGACTTGGCTCCTCCTTTAGTGCTACCATGCTCACACTTAAAACATCCATTACTATGTTTGCAGTGTTGACGAGTTGCCTGGGACCACATTCATTTTAGGTAACCGGAAGCCACAGCTTCTGGGTGAATTTGCATCTTTGTCCTGTGGGAAAGCTGCGGGGCCAGGTGGGGTTTTTATGTAGGTTGAAACAGCATTGTTTTCTCTGTGAAAATGTTCTTTTTTTGGAGGGGTAGGTGAGAGGCAAGAGAGAAAAAGTTTTAAATAAGAGGTAATAGTCTCAAAAAAAAAACCCTTCCTGCACCTGGTGTCAGACAAGACACTTGTGGAGGCTGCCTCCCCACTGGGAAGTAAAGGCTGGGAGGCAGTGGGCTAGCTAGGGTCAGCACAGATATCTTGAGGGGTTCTCATCCTCAGTGAAGGAGAGAGATGTCAGCATGAAACCTCCCCTTTGGCATCCCAGAACCAGAACCAGTCACCTAAGCTTTCTACTCAGTGCCCTTGAGCAGTGGATACTCTCAGATAACCACACCAAAAAGAACAATGTGAAATACGCTTTCTTGTGGAAAAGCTGAAATACCCACTTTTTTTTTTAGGTTCTAGGAATTAAACCCAGGGCGTTGACTCCAGGCAGCTCTGTCCCCAAACCATACCCCAATCCCAAATATGCAGTCTTTCTGTAGATTATTTTTTTATAATTTTTTAAAAACTACATGTGTTTAATTTCTGTTTGTATATGGGCTGGGTGTGAAAGTCCAGGGGGATTGTATTTTAAACATTCACAAATATGTAATAAGATGGCTTGGGGAATGGGCCCTCAGTCTAGACATGAAATTCACTAATGTTTCATAGTTTTGTTATATGAAATATATACATACAGCCCAAAGGTAATTTTTGTACAGTCTTTTTAGTGTACCTACTTTTTGACTTGAGCCTGTGACAAGAGTCCAGTGTAAGTTCTCCATTGTGGTACTTGCTAGGACTCAAAAAGTTCAGATTTGGAATATTTGTGGTTGGGGCTCAGGATATTGAATTTGTAATGTAAACAATATCATTGGGGTATGTTTTTGTCACCCTGACACAAGATAATCTGGAAAGAGAGGGTTTTTTTTTCATTCATTCATTCATTTATTCACTTTATATCCCAGTATCAGCCCCGCCTCTTCCTAATACCCCTCACTCAAGTCCTCCCCCCATTACACCTTCCCCTTCTCAAGAGGAAGCACCCTACTTGGGTCACCCCCCATCTCCACTGACACCCTCCTACCCAGCCCCCCCTCCCCCTCCGCACTCCCAAGGAAGAAATAATTAACTGAGAAAATGTTTCCATAAAATTGGGTTGTGGGCAAGCCTGTGGGACATTTCCTTGGTTAGTGATTAATGTGGGAGGGACAGTACCACTTGCGGGCGGGTGGTTCTGAGTTGTACAAGAGCAGGCTGAGCAAGTCAGTGAGCAATGGTTCCCCATGGCCTCTGCCCGCTCCTGCCTCACTCCACTGATGGACAGTGGATGTGAACGTATAAGCCAATTAAATTCTTTTTTCCCCCAAGTTAGTTTTGGGTCATGGTATTTATCACAGCAATAGAAAGCAAACTAGAACATAAACTTTTATTTCAATAAAAAATGAAGCTCTTAAAAATCTCAACTTGACTAGATAGGAAGCAGTTTTAAAACATATGAAGATGTACTGAGGAAAAAGTGGCTTTTTAAAGCAATGTTAGCCATTACTGAAAGGTAAATACACTAAAATGTTCGTGCTGCATCGGCTCGGAGAGGTCTAGTGTATCGTCAAGGGGCAAAGGATACCTGTTAGGTCTCCAGCCCTGGTCTTCTGTTCATTTCTTTTTTTAAAGAGTGTATTTTTATTTTTCATTGTGTATGAGCACATGCCTGTGTGGAGGTATGTGCACGTGAGTGCAGTTGTGTTGCAGGGCAGTAGAGACGGTGGGAGCGTCCGGAGCCGGAGTTTACTAGTGGCTGTGTGAGTGGGTGTCGGAACCCAAACTCTGCTGCTCTGCCGAACAGCTCGCACTGAACTGCTGAGCTCTCTCTAGCTGCCTTCTTCATCTCTCATTGCTGCCGTCTTATATTGTTTGTGCTCGTGGGATGACTAAACTCGTGGTGGTAGAGACGGTAAGCCAGCATTTCCTCCGTCCTGCCTTGCTTGGCCTCGAGAGCAGACGGACTCTCAGCTAGAGATCGGCTGTGTTTGTCTCGTTCTGTGGCCTCTTGCCGTAGGTTCTCGGGCGTCTGTGTTAGTACATGAGCTTGTACGTGCGATGAGGTGGCTGCTGACCTACTCTCCGTTTCCCTGTCCTCTTCAGTGTCTCTAGGCTGTCTGTGGTGAAGAGGGCCTTGTGGAGTTGTAGTCTGAAACCCCATGTGTGTTCTGTCATAGGAGTCCCTTGCTCTGCTGAGCCCTGATTGCTAGCACTCCCCCTCCCCCACCGCTTCCCTCTGCTATGAGAGTTAATGTGTTCAGCCAACTCCACACGTGCAGTAAAGTGAGAACCCTCACCCGTGGTAGGGCTAGTGTTGTGAGCTCTGCATCTCTCCTCCTCTTCCCACTCAGCATCCCAGAAGTTCTGTCGGAGTTGTGTGGAGGTCCTCTAAACAAGGCTGCTAGTATCTATGCGGGTTATTGTCAGTTGCGTGTTTAGTGCCTTGCACTGAAGCTCCACCAGGGCCTGTAATGTTTCTCCTTCAAGACATCAGACTGCAGTCTCTTTCTGTCTCCCACACTGAAGGTTCTTCCCAGGTTCTTTGTGATAGTCTGCTGTATGCTCCTGTGGTGAAATTCTATCTGTTTAGTATATTGAACTGTTTTACTGTTCTCCAGTCCTTCGTTGGATTACGTCTGGTCCTCATGGCAGACGCTGCTTGGGGAGGCTGTCTGGGCCTCTGTTGCCTGTGGTACCTGGCATGGTGTCAGTGGCTCTGGCTCTGGGCATGGGCTGTGGCTCTTGGATCTTAGCCTTGGTGTTCATGGTTATGATGATGAAGTGGCTTGCGCTGGCTGAGGCTCCCCCTGGGTGTGATGGGAATGAGGCTGGAGTTGCTCAGGGCTCTCTCCAACGTACACGTTTTAAATAGCTCTTATTATAGTATATTGTTGTGATTTCTATTATTGATTATTATTAACTCTCCCATTCATTTACAAATTAAACTGTCACAGGCATCCATACTCAGGAAATGAAGTACATAAAGCAGGGGCTCTTGGGATGTGTCACTTTCAGTAAGGGCTGGCTGCTGTACCGGCAGAAGACCCTTTACAAGGCTGTGTGCCCTTCTGTCCCAAACCTTGTCTTATGAATTACCTTAAGGTTTAGCTTACAAGGCCTACCCTCCTACCCTATCCCTTTCCCTGGTTCCTCCTGCTTGTTGAGTTCTGAGTTCTTATGACCAACCTTTCTGTAGGTCTTTGGCTTCTCCTCCCCAGATTCTTCCTGCCCCTTGTAAGAGCTGAGGGTCACCAGGACCTGCTCCCTTTTGATTTTGCTTTCTAGGTTTGCCTGTTTTCCCATGGGTAGAGAGGCTTATTGAAAACTTATCTTGAATCCTGTGGGGAATCTCATATTGGGCTCAGGAAGAGGGCATGGTTTGCAGGGTATACAGACTTCATTCAGCTTGTGTCTTTGCTTGGTTGAGTTTTAGGTGGAGACAACTCCCCCAGAGCTCAGACCAGTAGGGTGGGCCTGGTGCTAAAGCCCCCAGAGTTCTTGTTGAGGGTGATTTCTTGTGAGCTTAGCAAGTGAACGCAGATAGACATTTTTGGAGTCTTCTGAACAGGGTCTGGTCCTCCTCCATGCCTCCTGCATCCTCGAGGACAAGTCTACTGATTATTGTTTTCCTTCTTCCCGTTAGACACCAGAACCGGAAGCAGAACCACCCAGAGCCCCTGAGCTCAAGCAGGGGTTGTATGAGCTCTCAGCCAACAACTTTGAGCTGCATGTCTCTCAAGGTAAGGATGGAACTGGTGGCCATGGCTCTGGCTGGCTTTTCCTCTTGCTCTCTGAGGGCTCAGTATTTAGTCGTAGCTCACATCGTCTCTTCAGTACCGTTTGGACTGTTGCTTAACAAGCCTGCTCTTGTACAATATATTTCCTCCTTTTTTGTTCTTGTAGACAGGCCTGGCCTAAGCCTCTGCTGAAGCCGTGAGTGCACTAGGCACACACAACAGCCTTGGATAAGGAGGTCTTTATTAATGGTGTGGACTTGTTTATTTGTTGGAGACAGAAAGAAGCACATTTCTTCCTTGTTTAAACAGTGTAGTGGGACTGTTAAAAACCTATGAATCAAACTAGGAGTTCTTTATATACTGGCTTTGGAATCGGTCTCCTAAACATCTGCCTGTAGTCTCCACTGTGAATAAAGCACAAGCCTCCCTTTGTTACCGCATGGACAGGTTTCAGCAGTTAGCTTAGCCACACAAGGGTAGAAAGAAGACGCAGCTTCCTTCCTGGTTCTATTATCCAGTGCTGCCACAGAGAGACCCCCGGAAGACTGGGTTGCTCACACTGTGAAAAAGGACTTAGAATTTGTGTCTGACCTTGAAGCCTGTGCCTACTGTGAGCCTGGTGTTCTCCTCACCACCTACATTACTCAAACACTTCATCATGGTGTCTTCCATTGCTACTAGAATGAGTTATGTAATCTGCATCACTGCTACTCCAGCAGTGGGACCTTGCTGTGTCCCCTCCTGGGAAGTCAGACTGACTTGGACTTGTATCGAATATGTACGTTATTATTCTATGAATATGAACGTACATATTCTACACAAGTCCCGTCATCCTAGACAGTCTCCCACATGGAATGCTGAAGCCCCCACATGGTAGTCTTTCAGGGCCCACTCCATCATAAAGGCAGCCATGGCTTCCTGCCCTTGCTGGCTTTCCATCAGAGCTGCTTGGATTGTGGGAAGTCAGTCTTCATCCTGCTGCCTGGGTTCGGCACTCCACATGTCTGCACAGAGATGGTGATAGCCAAGACCAGTTGCTCATAATTTCAAATAAATGATTCGCTATTGCCCTGAAATGCATTATTGCCACAGACTCAGCCATCAGTCTGGCCGGTCACCACCACACGCTGTGTTGCCACCGCCTAACATCTCTGGGAGCCCTCTCCTGGCCTGGGGTTGCTGTCAGCCTAATGTAGCAACAGAACAACCAGATACAAACCTGTGTCCAGAAAATAATGTTGTGAGGACTTGATATTTTTTTTTTCTTTAACTAGCCAGGAGCATTGTTTATTTATTTTAAAACCTGGTTTTGTTGTTGTCCTTTGTTTGTGTTGGCAAAAGATAAGCACAGAAAGCTACAGCAGGGCTTCGGGGAGACACTCGTCCATGACTACAACACAGCCTGTTTTATAACACCCATTGCCCAGGCCTTTCTCCCATTTCCTACCCAGAGGCACTTGCCCTCTGTGTGGGGCCCATATCTAGGCCTTGTGGCCTCAGCTCGGGTGTGCATTGGTAAATACTCTACTTCAGTTTGTTCATCTGCCATATGATGGCTCAGTTTAATGCCCCTCCCCCAGGTTTATGTTGGGTTTTATGGCTCTCAAATGCGTTTTTACACTCACTGAAGGCTGAAGGTATCTATGTAAGGTTCTGTTGATCGACATGTTCTCCAGCATTTCCTCCTGATTTGGTTCCTGAGCACATAGGGCTTGTGGACCTGCAGAATTCCCTGCAGTCTGGACTCTGCTGGCCAAGTCTCTGGTGGATTCACACACTACCTTGTTTTGGTTTTCCCATATATGCTTTTGGGGATGCTGGAGGGCCTAATGGCTGCTAGTGCTTCCGAAGGTTTGTTGTTTGTGATGGCTGTGGCCACTGCCTGGTCCCTCCTCATCAGTGTTGCTAACCTCATTTTTCACTTGCAGTGTTAGGGTTGTAAAAGAGGCAAGGTAACTGTACAGTTCTTTCCCTATTTGCCAGTTTTCTCAGTGTGAGTTCGTTCTCTGTTACCCTTCAAAGATGACAAATTTGACTTTGAGCTATTGTTTTGAACTGAGATATAAGCATTTGTGGTGATGAGTCTCTTACCCGGAGGACTTGAGATCCATAAGTGAGGGAGCAAAGCTGTTTTCTTCGCTTCAGCATTTGGGCCTGTGATGTAAACCCAACGCTTCTTCCCTCTTCCCCTCCCCCTCGGCCTTCCCTACAGGCGACCACTTTATCAAGTTCTTCGCCCCATGGTGTGGTCACTGCAAAGCTCTGGCTCCGACCTGGGAGCAGCTGGCTCTGGGCCTTGAACATTCTGAAACTGTCAAGATTGGCAAGGTAAGTCCAAGGCTTGTTAAACTGGAAACAGACTGCTCTGGGCTGGATTAATTAACAGAGTAGTCCATTATTCATTCTGTGTGCAAAGTCGCAAACTTGATTTATTAATTCCAGTTAGTGTGCCACTTGACAATTCATTTCACCTTCACAGATGGCAGCCTGGTTTTGGAGTCTGCTGGCTTTTCCACGGGATGGAGATAAATTATGGCCTTGGCCGATTTATTCTAAAGGGATGGCCAATTCTGAATTGGCAGCCCTGGAGCTAAGCAAAGATACGGGGTAGAGCCTTGTAGAATGTTCCTGGATGTTCATGGAGCTGAGCCAATAGCGTTTCTACAGGGTCCTTGCTGGGTTCTGCACTCACACAGGCTCACAGCAGACCCTTCGTGGCAAATCTTCCTTTCCACCGCTAGCCACAGTTGCTTCCAACTGTTCAAACAGAGAAGCCAGAAGTCATGTGCAACAACTTCTGTGTTTCCAGGCTCTCTGGGACTCTCCAGAGCAGCTCCTGGGCTTCTGGCTACTGTAATCTCATTGACTTTCTGACACCCGCCAGACACTCACTCCTTATGGAATTCCTCAAGAGAAATGTCTCCGTTTCCACTCACTGCAGTGTTTGTATACAGAAGCAGTGTTGTGTGTCTGGGTGCGATGGTCAGAAGCAGACGCTGGGGGTTGGTAGACCTGTCGGCTGGCCCTGGTTGAGATGCCTTCCCTCAGTTACTTCTTTGCAGAAGGGAGACCAGGTGGATGGTGTGCAGTCAAATGGGAGTTGGCTGTTTAGCATGGCCCCTGGGGTGGGGGATGATGCCATAGTCTACCACTGACTGATAATACAGTGACTGACATAAGAAGTAATACTGATTATTTCAGTCATTGAACATTGTGTGGAAATACAATGTTTAAATACACCTTGCATTCATTCTGTCTTGCCCCAGTTTTCTGGGAAATTCATTCAATTTTTTCCCAGAGTTTTTATGGATGGTGTTTTGTCTTTACTTTATCCAGTAAAGACTCTGAGCAGAAGCAGACATGAGCAGACACAGGCTGTGAAGGACTTTTATTGCTGGTCACTTGGGCTGCTTTAGACAGGACCCTGGAGAATGCTTCTACCCCTCACAGACCTAGCTGGAAGCTTCCTGGACTTTATTTTAACACCTCATGGCTCTTGCTGCAGCCTTACAGCTTAACACAGTGAAAGCCCGCTTAGTTCCGCTTGGCCAATTTTAATGATAATTTTTTAAAAAAAAATAATGCTTGTAAAAACATCAAGCAAGTAGAATCTTGCTTTACATGAAGGTACCCTGAGCAAGGCCTGATGGTTCACCAGCTATTCTGGAGTCTGAGGCAGGAGGATCACAAATTCAAGGCCAGCTGGAACAACTTATTGGGACTCTATCTCAAAATTACATTTTAAGAAAAGGGCAGGGGTTATAGCTCAGCTGTGCTTGCCTCATATGAGCAGGGGCCCTGGGTTCAGTTCCCACCAAAATAAATAGCTACTGAAATCTGCACTTGAACGAATTACAATGCCACACGTACCACATGCTATTAAACCTGGACTGCTTGCTTCCATCTGTGGGGTGCGTGCACAGGACTCGGACTGCAGGGACCTGAGCACGTGCTGTGCTCCCACTCCCCCATGCCCCAATCCGAAAGTGTATAACTGAGTGATAGCAGGGTTCCCAGCATTGGCAAACATGGCTTGAGCATCTCAGCCTGGCTCACACCTCTTCCCAGACCATGGGTGGGGCGTCCTAGACCTGCCATTTTCAGTTGAATTCAAACGGGCCCTATATCTCAAGATCTCATCGAGTTCCATTAGCGTGAATGGATTTGTGGGTGGCTTCTAGGCAGAGTCTTTTTAAAACTTGCAGATTGCTGCCACGGTTGCTCTGAGACCTGGATTAAGACTTTTTTTCTAAGTATAATTTGTCTGATAATGCCTTTTCAAGTCTGTGGAGAAGCTGACTAGGTGCTCCGTTCTGTGTTTTCAGGTTGACTGCACACAGCACTACGCTGTCTGCTCAGAGCACCAGGTCAGAGGCTATCCGACTCTGCTCTGGTTTCGAGATGGCAAAAAGGTATGTCTTTAGCTCCTGTGTGCTGTGGGAATAACCTTTCCACTAGTCATTGTGACTGAGTTACTGAGAGTGTGTAGGTACTGGAAATGGCTACTGTCAACTCTTGGAGGAATGTGTATTGCAGAATGCAATGTGTGTGTTTACTGATAGACCTAGAAGAAAGCTGACATTTGCCAAATTCTCCTGAGGCCTTTTTGTAAGCTTGGGTTTTCACTGAGATTAGTCACCTGTGCTCTGGTATGAACGCAGACCTGCGGCCTCAGGAGGGGATTAATCCCTGATCCTGGTGGGATTCCATCTCCTGCCTCCTTCAATGCCATGCCCATGGTTAGCATCCCAGAATTCTCAAGGAAGTCGGATGGATGAGTGGCTAGCCCCTACTTTAGACTCTGTTGATATGCATCTTGGGATAGGGTGTGTGTGTGTGGGGGGGAGCTGAAATCAATTTAATTTTCCATCTGAGCGGGAGCACCTGCTCACAAGAGACAGCCCCACAGCTGCAGCTGAGACTCCTGATGGGGCCTAACTGGGCAGATGGGGTGGGACAGCATACGACTGAGAATGCTGATGGCGTCCGTGCGTCTTGGACAGGTGGACCAGTACAAGGGGAAGAGGGACTTGGAGTCACTGAGAGACTATGTGCAGTCCCAGCTGCAGGGTTCAGAGGCTGCTCCAGAGACTGTTGAGCCATCAGAGGCCCCGACGCTGGCTGCTGAGCCCACAGGTGACAAGGTAGGTGTTTGTCAGAGGGGAGGAGACGGTCCTGAGTGCCTACAGAGTCTTCTCAGATGGGGTCTTCTCAGTGTGAAATGATTTCTGGTCCTATGGCTACGTGGTCCTTATGGCCAAGGCAGCAGAGGTAGAGGTGAGAAGGTGCTTAGTGTCACAAGCCTGCATTCTGTCCGTTCGCTCTAGTTACCTGAGAAAGATAAGTGAATGCTTGCTGTGACTTTTCTCTGCGGCCCTGGCCTCATTTCTGTTTTCTCCAGAGCTGACTGATGTCATTTCTCTTTGACCCTGTAGCAAAGGCTCCTGGGAGATATGGATCAGGAAGGGCTATGTAGAAGATTGGGTAGCCAGTATGTCATCAGTTTAGGCAGCCTTTGCCCTTATTTATTCAAGTGTCTTTGCTTTTAAGATTTACTTTTACTATTTTCAGTCTTTGTATAAGTGGGGGAGGGGGTGTAGGAGCCTGCAGAGGCCAGAGGCGTCTTATCCCTTAGACCTGGAGTTCCAGGCAGTTGTGAGCTGTCTAGTGTGAGTGCTGGGAACCCAACATGAGTCCTCTGCAAGAGAACATGTGCTCGTACCACTGAGCCATTCTCCAGTCCCAAGGGATCTTGAGTTTTAGACTTTTAGTTCTGCATTTAACAAGCTTTAGGTGCATCCTAGACACTATCATGGGCTACCAGGGAAAAAAAAGCCCTTGTAACTGTTTCCCAGCCTGTGAAAGATTCTAGGTCCCTGGTGGAACAATGAGAATATAGATGAGCAGGTGGCACGGGGCTGTGACCAGCAGACAGCCTGGAAGAGACAGGAGCAAGCATTTGCAGAACTGACAGCTCAAAAGATGCCAGATGGGGGCGCATGGGAGCCACATACCATCAGGGGAATCAGCTGTTGTGTTGAGAGCAGGGCCACAGTGACTCGGGATGGCACTGTGAGGAACCAGCTCCAGTAGAGGGGAACCCAAGAGCAGCCAGGGATAGGAACGTGGAGGGTGGAGCCCTAGCAGGTTGGAGCAGGTCAGCTTTGGGAAGAAGCAGCTGCTGAGGCAAGAGGGAGAACTGTCGATTGGGCTCTGAATGGCAAGGAGACCCCAAAGTAAGGGTGAGACAGTGGGGGGGAAGGAAGATGGGAGCCTGAGGATCCCCCAAACGCAGGTAAGAAGTGGGGGGTTAGCTGTTTGGTTGCCCAAAGCTGGTTTGCAAGTTGTATGTATGAGAGGATGGAGACAAAGCAGTGGGCTGTCGAGGCAGGAGGGCCGCAGTGAGCAACAGGTAGCCGTTAGCCTGTGGGAGAATATGTGTGTGTTCTACGCACACTGCCCAGTCCTTTCGGGTGAGCACACCCTGGAATACGGAGGTCCCTGGCACCAGGTCCTATGGGTACCAAGGTGCAATTGCACAGACAGTGTTGCTTCAGCTCCCAACACTGAGCTCTTGACAGTGAGACACTGGGGTGCGGGTGTCTCTGGCAGGGCTAGTGAGCAAGCTTTGTCCCCAGCAATGAGGCAGTGACTCACTGAATGCCCATCATGTAGAGCGAGGGTGAGACACAGTGGAGCACGGGTACCAGGTACTTGGACATTGGATAAGTCAGTACCGGCTGCTGCTGCTCTTGCCCCTGTCCCAGCCAGGGCAGCAAGAACCCTCCTCAAGCCTAGGGATCTATTCCTTAAATTTTGGCTTAAGAAATGTGAGCACCAAAAATGTTAGGGGAGCATATGTATCATCCCTAACGGTAATTACACACTGCTAGTGCTTTCACCAAACACCATGGCTATTTATAGCGGAGTTTTCCATCTCTAAACTGGCGTCTCAGAGAACATGGCTGCTTATCTGCACATAGGATGGTAGTCTTTGTAGTAAGTACAGATCCAGGTTGTGTGATGAATGGTCCCCGATGCCTCTGAGGGGACTGTTAACATTGGCTTTTAGAGAAATTCAGATGACATCCCGTGGAGAGCTGTCAAGACGGAACTGTTTTCTTAAACTGCCTGCATGAAACCCTCTAGCCTGAGTTGAGTTCATACTCTTGACGGTTCTGTAGATCAGAGTACATTGGTGTGGGTGTAATGAAAACCGCCCACCACGTCTGTGTTGCTAGGTCCCTGTTGGCTGGAAGAGATAAATGCTTGAAGATTGGCAGGACAGGAGAGAAACACAGCATTTGAGCTCATGCAGAACTACAGAGGCATCTTGGGCTACAGGCCTGGGAGCTATAGGTCTAGCCTGGGATAGACTAGTCCACACTGCAGAGCCCTGGGAGACAGTACCAGAAGCCCATGAACTATGGGTAGAACAGAGGTCGGGGAAGTTGGGAGGTCTGTCAAAGGTCGAAGTGTCCTGCTGCCCACACCCCTCAGCAGCTCTTGGACTTGGTCCCTGTGCTAATGGCTCTGTCCATCAAGAGATCATCTGATCTGGCCAGATCCCATCTCCTGCCCTGCTCTGCTTTAATCAGTGTGTTTAACTGACCTTCCTCCCCTGAAGGGCACTGTGCTGGCACTCACAGAAAAGAGCTTCGAGGACACTATTGCACAAGGAATAACCTTCGTCAAGTTCTATGCTCCATGGTAAGTGGCCGCCTCAGACATTGTGCCAGGGCTCCATGTCACATCATGTGTCTCAGTGGAGTGGGCATGAGTCACAGTCACACATAGGCCACCTTGCAGGAAATGAGTACTGTGCCCTGTGCAGCAATGGTGATTTTAGAGAGAGATGCACATTTACCTTTAAAGCTTAGTCCACTTAGGCACAAAACCAGAAGTGAATTGTGATGGGCTCAGCTTTCTTGTCGGGCCATTCAGTACGTGACCTAGTTACCTGAACCTTCCTGCCATGAGGTCCTTGGGGACTAGAATCTCAGTGGACAGAGAGCAAACTGAGACCTAGATACCCAGCACCAGAGGACTCTGATGAATGGCTGTAACTCTGCATGTCCTTCGACGGCTCTCAACCTCAGCTTCCTTAGCTCTAAAACCGCAACAACAGACTGTAGCGGTCCACTTGAACAAGCAGAGTACTTAGAGGAAATGATCACCCCGAATACACAGTGGTCACCACGACACTGCTGTCCGCTTGTTTGATCCGTATACGCAGGAGCGCTGCTAATGAGGACATGATCCGTGAGTTGGGCAGCTTGGTTTGGTAACTCAGGCCTGAAATCCCAGCACTGGGGAAGCTAAGGCAGGAGGACTGTGAGTTCATGAACAGCCTGGGCTACAAAGAGAAGATACAAAAAAAAAAAAGAAATGCTGCCACACAATGTTATTAAACTTTATTTAGAACCCCCCACAGCTATACAGATAAGTGTGTGGAGAGAGAGGCCCTCCTGTAGTGGGGAAGGGCAGAAAGCAAATGGTAGTAAAAGGAAGGTGTGAGCACAGGTTTGTTGAGGCCTCTTTGAAGCACATGATGTACCAACAAATCTCCACTCAGTGCAGTCTAAACCATCCTTGTCACCATGTGACCTCACACATGTGTTTCCAGCTTCATGCTGTGGAAACGGGATCAGAATCTAACTTCCTTTGCAAACCTGCTCACGTCTGTCAGGCTGCCAAGGGTGGCATGACTTTCGAGTCCCTCCTTGGAGAGGACGGAAGGGAGAATCTGGTGGCTAGAACACGTTCTGCGGGGATGGCGACTGTCATGGAGGCGAAACAGACTGACTGTGGCCAGATCTCAGTACAGCTGTCCCTGCTCTTCTAGGTGTGGCCACTGTAAGAATCTGGCTCCTACCTGGGAGGAACTCTCTAAAAAGGAATTCCCTGGCTTGGCGGATGTCACCATCGCAGAGGTGGACTGCACTGCTGAGCGCAGTGTCTGCAGCAAGTACTCGGTGGGTGACTCGGGAGACATACCTGGAGGGAGGAGTGCCCTAGGGGACTGTCACTTGGCACCATGGAATGAGTTCACTCACGCTGTCCGGGCCTCCCCAGAGATCGGCTTGTATCTTGAGTTTTGCCATTTGAGAAATAAAGGACAGTCTGCAGCAGAGGAGGCTGGCCTTTCAGAGTGGCTCTGGGCTTGTGCTTGGTCTAGAGGTACAGTCCTAAGATGGGGTGTTGAGAGTGGAGTGCTGACTGGTCAGCAGCTGCCTTGTCCTAACCACCCAGGCTCAGCCTTCAGTTATAAACAGGCATGGGTCCGAAAGGAATGTGTGACCAAACCACCCTTGGAAAAGGCCACGGCTGGAGAGACAGTCTGTTGAACTGGCGTGTTTATTCTGCGCTCACTATACGATGTGATGGGCTATGTGTGTGTCATTTGTCATTTGTATCCTTCTGTATGTATGGTGCTGGGCATAGGAGCAGGGCTTCATCCACAATCACACTGTAGCTCTGATACCCGGCTTAGAATTTCCCAACCTTACCTATAGCAACTTTTGTTGTTTGGTGTGGTGAACTCTAAAACATTGGCATCAGATATCTTTCTTAGGATCTTTCACTGACCCCAGAACTCACTGATGGGCTGACTTGCCAGTTAGCTCCGGGGATCCTCCAGTCTCCACCCACCAGCACTGGAGTTATAGATGGGCACCCCAGGACCTTTTTTTGTACAATGGTGCTGGAGAACCAGATTCTAGTCCTCATATTTACTTTCCTGTGTGGCACTTTAAATCACATACAGAGAGATGGCTCAGTCAGTAAAGTATTCTCCTTTTCTCTTTTAAGGTACGAGGCTATCCCACATTGCTGCTTTTCCGAGGAGGTGAAAAAGTGGGTGAGCACAACGGAGGTAGAGACCTCGACTCTTTACACAGCTTCGTCCTACGCCAGGCAAAGGACGAGCTATGAGAACCCTGGTGAAGTCATCGGTCCTGGCCTTATGTGCCCAGTGCATAGGAGTGACCTCACATGAACATGCGCGTTTCCACTGTGGTTAATCAGCTGAATGTATTAAGTGTGTGTTGCTTCCTATGTGCTCTTTGAGCCACCACACACTACGGACCTTAAGTTTCTCTAATCACAGCTTACGGTCCCTGGGCAAACCAAATATTTTCAGTGGTGATCCATCTTGTAACCTTCTCTTGACAGAATTAAATTGGCTCCCTTTGCAACTAAAATACAGTCAAGAAAAACCAAATTGAACTCTGTTGGCTCCTGCGGTATGTGAGGAAATGCATCACACAGAAGTAGTTTTTTAAATTGCCTGAGTTTTGGAAAGGAGGCCTGGGGCACTGTTGACTTAATAACATGTAAGTCCATAGTGTGCAAACAAAAGTCCACACAGTCCTGAAGCTCCCGTCATAGTCACTGTTGGGTTCTTGGGTGTTATTACTCCTCCAGTTGAGAGCGGTAAGCCATACAAATGGTACTTCTGATGTGTGCCCAAATACTCATGCTGTTCACAGGATCCTCCTGTGTGTTTGCATAGGGTGGAGTGTGAGCAGTCTTCTGCAGAAAGTGAGGGTGTGGGAAGATCCACAAGGTGGGTCCTCACCTGATAGGCCTTCCCAGGTCCAGGGACCAGGGAGACTCCACAGCTCTACCTGAGCCTCCTAGAAACAGCTCTGATTCTCTTCCTAAGTAGTCCTTTTAGCGGCTTGCTCTATAGTCTCCACCTTCAAGGAGGCCGACCATCTTCCTAATAATGTATGGGATTCATTTGACCTCAAGACCAAAGACTGCAGTCGGCAGGGCTGCCCTCGCCTAGGAAGCCCAAGGTTGGATGTCACACAGCTCCTTCTGGTTCCTGCCGTCCTGGTTATTAGACACTGCTGTCTTAACCCTGCAAAGATGCAGCCTGCACCATGCCTCTGTCTGTCTGGTTCTCCAAACCGGATGTTTTGTGCCCAGAGTCTTCACCCACCTCCCATAAGCAAGGTGAAGTCAACACCTGGCACAAAATGTGTGGCAAGGGGACTCAAAACAAGACCACGTCTGCTTCCTGAGCACCAGGAGCAGAGGCACCCGCCAGCCTGTTGTGAACATTTATTAATCATGTGTGGGTCATAGCTGTCCTTGAAAACCAGCTCTATTGGCCCAGCTCACGGTGGCTTCAGCTTTGCATCATGAGTCTTGTATTAAAAGAAAACTCGAGTGGTACAATTGGTTTATACTTTCTAAATAAACTTTTTTTTAAAGAAAAAAAGTCTGGTCTTTGCTTAAATGTTACAGCAAAATGGATATAAAATAGACAATAAATTATAGTTTCTATTTACAAAAAAAGCTGTAAGTACAGTTACAGATTGTAAATGTATTATTTAATCAGTTTAGTATGAAATTGGCTTCCCAGTACATGATTGTGAAAAAGACATTTAAAAATATTCTAGGATTCAGACCGAGCCTTACTTTCTACAAGAGGAAATGGTTTTGGTGTATAAGCAGCATGCTCACTTTGACAAACCCCATTCTTAGAGGCAGGGCCCTTCTGTATGTGGGTTTCTGCTTAGACTCTAACCCTGAGCCGTGGAATGCTAATGTAGGGAAAGGCAAAGAGCAGAGTTAGGAGATGGCCAATGTGTTGGGGCCAGTGTTCCTGATGTTAACGTACTTGTCCAACCAGTCTGCCCGAGATGTAGAATCACATCCCACCGTTCCATGGTTTAAATGAAGGCCACCGCAAGTGTGCTTCATGGCTTGGCCACAAAGTATGATCTGTCTACTTTGGGTTCTAGTAAAGAATTCTGTGAGTAAGGGAGGAAGATGATGTGGGAATTCTACAGTTTGTTTTGACTGAAATTAGTACATTTTCACACCACCAAGGGTTAACATAAAACGTAACTCTTTTAACAGTAGACAGAAGGCACTTCCACAAAGCCCCATGATGGCCGGGCTGCAGGCATGGAATCTGATAGAGTCCTCTCCCCTCCATTCAGATATCTGCAAAATCTCCCTGGGAATGGGTGCTGTAGAACCACCTGGTCTTTCAGCCAGGGCTATTTAATATTCCTTCAAGTTTATTCTCTACTTACACCACAAACAGCTAGATCTAAAAGCTAAAACTAGTTTGGGTGGGATTGGGGGAGGTGAACAGTATGTTCCTGCAGTTTCCAGGCCTGTAGTGCAAGCATTGCAGCTTCCTATAGACCAGCAACTGCTCAGTTACGAACTGGGGAAGCCATCCACAAGATCCTCATAAAGTCCTCCTCGGGCTAAGGCACCAGCAGGAGCTGCTGAGCTTCACTGTGCTGCGTCACGTGCTTTAAGGCAGATGTAGTTAGGAATCCAAGGCAGGATCACCCCCTGTAGCTGGCTTCCACTTAATGGCATCCACAAGCTCTCACAACCATATTCCTGTATTTTTTCAAGATGACGTTGGAGTTATCATCAAAGTAAAGAACCGAGATGGCATTCAGTTTAGTTGGCGCACAGCACGGTTTGGGGACGTACTCGGGGTTCATAAGGTGAACCTGTTCCAGAATAGAAGCGTGGGAGGACACGGTTAGAAATGACACTGGAGCTAGGCTTGTCCCACCAACCAAGTTAGAGTACTCACCAAGGTCTGTACAATGGCGTGGTTGGTGGCGTTCATGTGTGCATTGAGTGGGAAGGAACACTCTCCATCACAGTAGTTGGCAGCGTAGCCTTTAGGTGCAATGATCCAGTCCTTAAGATAAAGCAGAAGGAAGAAGTGAAGGATCGACCAGGCAACCCGGAACCACCTGCACTCAGTGGCCTCAAGACGAGGCATTGTGCATGGTGCACAATATGGGGACATGCAGGGAGTTTGGAGAAATGCCCAAGTTCACATTCAGGTGAAGCTTGACTCTGTTGATCAGACCCCAGAGCTTCCAGTCTTTCCATGGGCTCTTAGCTGCTATGAACCTATTAGGTCCAGAACTGAGTGAGTGTGATGATTTGTATATGCTTGAACCACGGAATGGCATTATTAGGAGGTGTGGCCTTATTGGAGTAGGTGTGTCCCTATGGGTGTTGGCTTTAAGACCCTCATCCTAGCTTCCTAGAAGCCAGCATTCTGTTAACAGCCTTCAGATGAAGATGGAGAACTCTCAGATCCTGTGGCACCATGCCTGCCTGGATGCTGCCATGTTCCTGCCTTGATGATAATGGACTGAACCTCTGAACCTGTGAGTTAAATGTTATCCTTTTAAGAGTTACCTTGGTCATGGTGTCTGTTCATAGCAGTAATATCCTAAGACAGTGGGTGAATGGCTTGAAGTACAGATACTTTTTGGTTACTCCCCAATAAAATGTCAGTTGAAAGTGCCCACAGTATACCTAACAAACAGAGCATCCCAGCTTAGCATAGTGCACTGTGGGACTGATCAGGAGCTGCAGCTTCCACTGCCACCAATGAGAGGAGACTGCAGCCCAGAGAGAGACTCAACCTCAGAATTCGGAGCACTAGATCTACTGAACACATTGGAAGTCAGGATCTGTTGTGGGGACTTGGACCCAAAGGATCCTCTGTAGGACCCCGTTATGACCTGTCAAAGTCATGCCACCTATGTACAGAGGGACTGTTACCTCCTCACATCTAATCTGGGTGTGATGTCATGGTCAAGCATGTCCTGTTTCAAAGTAAAAGTTACTCAAATATACAAACAAATACACCCACCCCCTTGGACTCTGAAAGAACAAGGTAAGACAGAGTAGGTCTTGGGTTTAAGGGGTCACAGGGCTTTGGAAGTCCACAAAGGGGACAGGGTACACTGGGTATATTAGCAAGCCAGGTTTTCCTCTCAACTCCAGCAGCTTGAACATTTGAGCATTCATTGGATTTCGAGGACAGCTCCAGGAAGCTGATGATGTGACAGGAGCCATCGGTGAGAGAAGATCAAGTAGCTATTGCCCTCCTTACCCTGAGACTCACCTGCCATCCCAGGTCCTGGAAGCTCACGTAGAGCTCATGCTTCTTGCAAGCTGTTTTTAACTCACTGCTGTTGTAGTCTGTTGGAGGACATAAAAAGATACACTCACTCATTTGCTCCTTCACTTAAAGACTTACATGAGAGTTTTTCTCTCATACATGCCAGGCAATGGATGAGGCTCAGCACAAGTGTGAATCAGACCATTGTTGACACACATGGTCTCCCAACAGCTCAGTTGAGTTCCCAGCTGTCTGCCTAGTTTAAGAGCCACAGAAGAAATTAATCATTAATTTTTTTTCCTAATTGTGTTTCAAACGAAAAGCTGTTTAAGTGTTCAAATCCCCCTAGGCTTTGAAAGAAGGAGATAAGAAAGTTGGCACTGAGTTAGAGGGGTTGTGAGCTTTGGAACACGGTCTATTTTGTATCTGCTTTGGGCACCCTATTGAGTTAATGGACACCTTTAAGCAACAGATGTGTGTCGTGTAATCTGCTTCATGTAGGGTTTACAGAGGGATGTGGGAAGATTTCCACTGGACTTGAAAGATGACACACATCATTCACAGGTGGCTGTGCTAGACAAGATACACTCTGTTTAGAGGTGAACTATCCAGACATGGCTTGGGACTTTGGAGATAGCTTCTGGCCCCCAAAAAGAATGTCCTGAAGAAGTGCTATGACCAGGGGCCAACCAGGAGGCCCAGAAATGGAGGAAAGCCTGAAGCCACACTCCCCTGTTCTCACTGCTGGGGACAAGCCCTCCACATGAGCCCCAAAACAGTCATTCCAAAATCAGCAACTCCCCCAAATAATCTGCTGAACCTGCCTGTGCAATTCAGGAGCCACTGGCCCAACTTAACAACCTCCGAAGGAGATTGTTTGCTTCATCCCAGCCCATCAGAACAGCTTTTCTATGACATGGGGAACATATAGCTATGTCCTCCAAGAACTGGAGACTCAACAGGGCTGTGAGAGAAATGTACTCAAGTAGCTCAAATGCAGCTAGGAATACAAATGGCATGGTCAAGAGTCATGAGTCCATACTCCTGAAGCTTGTAGAAGGGACAACTGGGGTAGGGAACAGTGCTATTGGAATGGATGGGAGAACTCAAAGAGTTGGGAGATACAACTGGAGAAATGAATGACTTGGAATGCCAACAATTATGTGGACTTTTTATTAGAGACATGAAGGAAGTCTTCAAAGGGTTTTGAACCCGTGGGCTCAGAGCTATGGTCTGAAAGGACACATGTAGACAAGGAGCCAGATTTTGAAGGAAGATTCTTCCTCTAATGTGGTTTAGAGGAGATACAGAATCTAGATCAGAAACACACATTACCTCTGACTCTGTCATTCAACTATACAAATCAACAAGTTACCTCACAGATGTATTTCAACTTGACGTTCACACTTTACCTCTTGGAATTCCCAATCTCAAATCAGAAGAACATGTACAGAACTCATAATTTTGAAAAGAAGCCATAACTAAATCTAGTGTCCTGGGAAGAGAGATATGGGTCAAGTATTTACTGGTTCTAAATGTATTCACATCCACTCCATCACCATCCCTGGCTGCCTACCTGACCTTGCAGAACTTCCTCCCCCATTTTAAGTCTACATGAGAAGGAAATTCAGAGCAACCATGGAGGAAAGATCAGAGCAGAGAATGGAGGATTCTCACTCTGAACCACCACCACACACAGACAAGCCTTTCCTGCTGGAAACAACACTTCAATGTAAAAAACCAAAAAACAAAACTAAAGAGGATACACGATTTAATGGATTGTGAGTCAGAGTAACCTCTAGAGAAAGTTACAAAAGAAAAATAATGACAAAGCAAGGAATATTAAAGCAAGAACAAGATGGAAAAAGAACAGGCAGATATGAAAAGATAGGTAGATGCCAGAGAGAGAGAGAGAGAGAGAGAGAGAGAGAGAGAGAGAGAGAGAGAGAGAGAGAGAGAGAGACAGACAGACAGACAGATACAGAGACAGGGAGGGAGAGAAAGAGGAACAAACAAGTAGAACTTTATAAATGCCAACAAGCACTGGAAATAGAATGAAAGATCTAATCACTAGATTTAACTTAAGAGAGAAGTAGAGTCAGACCATTCATTTAAAGAAACCTCTTCAAATATAAGTAAATGGTCAGAAACTATGACTATCTGTAAAGAGACATAGAAGACAGAATAAAAGGCCCAACATAATTCTACTAGGAATTCCAGACAATTGTGATTGGGGAAAGTGATATTTGGAGACCAAAAGGCTCTGAGAATTTCCTAGAATTCAAAAAGAATTAACATTTTACATTCAAGCATCTTTAACTAAAAAGACATGATGAGCCCTCTTCAGAGTAAATAAACTCCTATGGTGACAAAATCTAGTAAAATTAGAGTATATTAAATTAAAAAAAAATCTCAAAAGTAACAAAAATTTAAGGAAGATTAAGCAGATTGATGGCAAAATTAACAAAAAATATTCATTCAAATATTAAATGTCATAAAACAACCTCACCAATCTAAAATTTTATACCCAGCTATAGTCCCTCCTCACTTTCCTTTGGGCCTCTGATCTCTTTTTCCTCTCCTGTCCCTAGGTACATGGAATTAGTATCTTGAATGTCCCAAGGCTACAGTGTTCCTGTATTCTTGTAGCTGTCCTTGTCAACTATATGACCCCCTAACCTAGGGTCTCACTTGGAACTCCTGTAATCAATCTACATTCTGACTTGTTTTTACTCCAGACTTCCTTCAAAATCTTTTAAATAAATCTTAGAATCACTGGCCATATAATGAGATTTTTAAATAGTTTTCCTTTATAGGTCAGGCATATAGCAGTAGTCTGAAATAATAAATAATGTACCAGTCAAACATGATAGTGCACACCTATAACCCTAGTATTTAGGAACCTGGGAAATTTGAGGCAGGAACACTTGCCGTGAGTTCAAAGCTAGCCTAGACTTCATAGTGAGTTCTGGGTCAGCCAAAACTATAATGTGGTACCCTCTCTCAAAACATATATTATCTATATTTTTTGCTATTTATTTATTTATTCATTCATTTATTTATTTTTGTCTTTATTTCCTAGCTGAGGGCATAGAAAACCTTGGTGTTTCCTGATAAAAATGTCTTTATTACAATAATAAGACTCCAACACACACCCACACCTCTATCCTTCATTGTAGGCCCCTAGAGAGCTTCAAGATAGATGCTGTTCACAGAAAAGCCTAGTGTATAAGAGGATTGGAACTCTGGGCCTGCCTCACCTCTAGAGATTGAGTATAATCATGTGACCAATGAGTTGATTTTGCACAGCATTAAAATCCCATATTCTATGGTTCATATGTGGTATGTTGCTCAAAGGTTTGTATGCTGGCAACTTGGAACTCAGCTAAGTTAGGTGGGTGGAACTAAAGTGGGCTTTGTATGAGGCAATGATGTCATGGGAACCACCTCACAAGGTGGACTATGCCTTTCTAGTGACTACATCAGTTACTGTGACAGATTCCTATAAAGCAAGGCCACCCATCTACTATCTTTTATATATGTGTCATTTTCTGTCCTGGGATCTAATGTGATGCTGTTTTCTATACTTCCTGAGGTCTTTATCACATGTAGCTGGCCAAACTTTTCAGCTTCCAAACCATAAGCTATAATAAGCTTTTCCTTATAAGTACTTAGTTGCAGATATTTTGTTATAGCAACACCAAATGGACTGACTTACCAAATAAAAACCCAAGACCACAAGGCTCGGTGACATTTCTAGAGGTTTGTACATTCTGATGTTGTCGAGAGAAAGGTGTACCTGGAAAGGGCACAGAGGTTCCAAGACCCTAACCCCTGACCCACCTTATTCTAAATCACTGATTTTGCTATCTTTGAGTTCATAACAAAATGACAATCATAAATACAGACCCTTCTGTAGAAAATTACTAAATATGAAAAAGTGGGCACAGAATCTCCTCAACTTGTAGGAAAGCCAGACCCAAGTATGGATGGCTTGGAGGCCTCACCTTGAGGATAGTCTCTGAAATAGGGTAGTGCAAGCCTGCTGAGGACCTTGCTCTAATGAGCTGGTTTATGTCAGAACTGAACTAAAGACCACCTAGTCAGTAGTAGAAAACTATTGTCAGAACACAGACAGGGCAACTTCCCCACCGCTAGATTTCAATTTTTCTCTTGGCTACTACAGTCCAAGGACTTCATCTCAAACTTCCCAACCCCTCCAGCTGTCTGTGAATGTGCCTCGGGTCTGACTCTCTCAGTGTTCAGCACAGAGAACTTTCTGGAAAGAGAAGCTATTTCTTTTATGGCCAGACGTTGACGTTTTTGTTATTAAGGACTGGGGCCAGAGAGAGGAGAAGCAGGAATTCAATCCTTCTGTTTCCTTTCCTACAGATATTTGCTGGCCGAGCTTGTGTTTCCTTATAGTTCCATGGTGAGGGCTGGCAAAGAGCACATAAATATTTGTGGAGGTCAATGACCTTTGGAATACTTGTTTCTGTAGCTCAGGGGTGGGCGCCCCGGGTTCCATGTGGGATGATGCTGACCCAATTTTTTGTGTTTTGTTTTTACAGATTGACAGATGGCTGAAAAACAAAACAAAACAAAAAAACCTTTCTCCTTTACCCCAACTACCCTTGGTATCTATTTACAAGAGGAGTCTGAAAAAAAGCCAGGTGTTTTTTAAGTATGCAGCTAAAATTTAATAAAAAATATATCCACTTAAATTCGATAAAAGAAAAAAAAATAATAACCATACAGCTTTATCCAAGTGGGGCAGAGAAAGGAGAAAGTACAGAGTTAGAGGCAAAGACGAAATCATGAAAACACAGAGACACTGCAGCGCCAAGGCCAGCAACAGGGCCCATGGACACAGTGTCAGAATCATGGGCATCCTGTGCACAAATTTGGGGGACCACCGGCACTGCCACTGAGAGGGTGCTACAGCTTCTTCCAGACTCCAGCTCAGAACCATCAGGAGGAAGAGGTGCTATGCTGTCTAGATGGCTCTCAGCACAGGAGAGCCACAGGTGCTGCCTTGGAGGATGAGAGGCAGGGACACCATTGCCCCAAATAGAGCCAAAGATGTCTAGGCAGCTTTGGGACACACTGCCGTGAGCACCTAGTACCAGTGTCGAAGCATGTCTTTAGGAGTTATCTGGCTGCTGTAAGCTTAACACAGCAGTCAAAGCCTGGGACTCAACCATCCCAATACAATTTTCCACGTCAAGGCAGGAGGGCGGGGCAGTCAGAAGGCCCAGCAGGTAAAGGTACTTGCTACCAAGACTGATGACCTGGGTCTGTCACTCTCTTTCTCTCTCATTCATGTCTTCTTCCTCTTCTTTCACAGAGCACATACCTACCCTTCCTCCCCCTTCTCTTCAAATGTCAAGGGCAAAAACAAAACAGAAGCTGTCAAAGTGACACCTGTTTTCAGAGGCCCAACTGCCCTTCCTTTATCTTTATCCTAAGCCCTATCTTATCAAAAGAAAAAAAAACCTATTGCTTCTACCCACCTCACCTGTAGACCATGAGGTGAATGCTGGAGGTGCCAGCTCTTTCCATTGCTACATTAGGTCAAGTGCAGGCAACCCTCTAGGGTTCAGAGTTCTGGTTTCCGGGTCGAGAAGGGCTTGACTTTCTGCCTACATTTTGTTTATACCCATATCACCAGCACTAGAGACCACAGGAAGGCCCCAGGCATTTCTAGGATTTTTAGGTTACATGCTCACCACTTAATAAATATGTGACTTTCATCTCCTTTTAGCTACATGCCTTAAAAACAGACAAGGTTTTCCATAAAACACCGAGACTCTATGAACCTCACAAAACTGCCTTTCCATTACCTCTGACTCCCAGACCCTCCCCGTGGTTGGTTAGTCACTGACTTACTGGGCATCTTATATCTGTTCATTCTGATTTATTAAGGTTGAAAATTAAAATGTCTGGGGCCAGACTGAAAGCGTTTCAGATTTTGAGTTTTTCCGGATTTTGGAATACATGTATTTACTTTGCTAAGCTGAACTTCTTTGGTACAAAAAAAAAAAAAAAAAAAAAAAAAAAAAAAAAAAAAAAAAAAACCTCAAATGTGAAAGTGTTTTGTTTAGTTTTGGTTTAGTGCTGATAGGATGTTCAGATGGGTTCAGATGAAGTGTTTCTGTTTTGGAATTTTCAGATTGGGGATGCTTGGTCTAGACCAACCCACACAGGGAAGATTCGAGGAGGAGGCAGACAGGACTCGCTAATCTACTGCACCCCAGATCACTGTTATCCTAAAGCAATCTCACAGTAAAGGCCAAGCATGATAAAGGTGGGTTTGGAAATGATTCCAGCTTTCGAGTCACTCGTCCACACGTTAAAGCTTGTTTCATTTAACACACTCTGAACAAGGCTGTTTCTACGTTGAGGTGTCTAGAAGCCAAGCTCAGGCTCCAGAACTTTACCTTAAGCTCAAAATGACAAAGTAAAATCCCTATCTCCTTTGAAAAATAAAAAAAGCTGACATTTTCAGACCCAGGCTTTGGCTTCTTCTGAAACATCTAATAAACCAAGGTGTTTATGGTAGGTTGACGCATCCCCCACTCCCAACTTCAGCATCCTCAGCCTGTGGCAGTCACAGATGAAGTACCGTGAACACAGAGATGCAACCTGCAATCTGTGACTGAAGGTCCCTGAACTTGACAGCATGAGATTGATGTTATAATGCTGAAGACATGTTTTCTAAGACTTGTGTTCTGGTTACTTCTCTTGTGCTCAAAGCTTACAAATGGGCACCAGTGGGAAATGTAAGGGATTGAAGAACTTTTAACATCACATGGAACTGCTGGAAACCCACACTTTGCCAAGAGGTCTTAAGAGGTGTCTGCTCAGATGTGTGGGAAAGAGATGGAAGAAGAATTTATTCCCTAGGTAGCAACAGAACAGTTACAGACTCATCCCCAAGGATGCTCAGAGTCCTGAGGAAATTGTGCTATTTCATAGGCAAAAACAGCAGGAACAAGAGACAACCACAGTTACACATCACCCGGTAACATTGATAGTGAGGACATGGATATAGCTCAGGGGCAAAGACGTTGCCTAACATGCACAAAGTCCTGGTTTTGAAGTCCAGCACCACCAAAAGAAAGCCCTTTTTCTTCCAATAAAAAAAAAAAAAAAAAGATAGTAAAAACTCTGATGGTTGTCTGATAAAACAAAGACCAGTCCACCATCACAGCCTCAGACTCTCTGACTTGAAATGGCATGAATGGCCCTCTCCTCCCCAGATGTGTCAAGTGGGATCCCAAAAATGTAACGGGAACAGAACCTAAAATTGCCAAAAGAAAGCATCTGTCAAGGCCATCCGTTTATGGACCCCACAATGGATTGGCCAAGTGGTATCACAGGCCCCCACAAGACAAAACAGCGAAGGCCAAGAGAAATATTACCAAAGAGAATGGCAGGCCGCAGAGACTTCGGACTTTAGTTGGAAGACCTAGGATAGGGGCTCAGAGCACACTAGACTGGCAAGAACTGGGCCTGGAAAACAATCACCAGATTCATGAGAATTCCTCCCGGGCTCCATAGAGCAGCTTAGCCCAGCACTGTCAACCAGGTGTAAAAACAAAAAGGACATGTCCTGAGGCTGTACAAGCCTGTGGGCGAAGTGCAACTTAGCCAACATCCACCCCCCACCCTGTGGAGAGGACAGCAGTAGAGAAGCATGGGCCACAGACACCATAAAGGGAGACCTGCCCCCCAAAACCCACTGTCTGGTGCATGTGCCTGCAGAGTCCAATCTGAAGTCAGATATAGATGCCAAAGCACATGGGGTTAGCTGTAGGGACCAGGAGGCAGTAGGTAAGCTCTTGGCCACTTGCTTGTGATAGGCGGGTCTGCCTGTCTCAGAAATCTACAGCTCCGTTCCTAAAATAGATCCTTGTCATGTTTCATTCTGGTGACAGGTGATTTGATAAACGACGCTAATGTCTTGACTCAGGTGCCAGACGGTGGGCTTTTTCTAGACTAGGCCCCTTTGGGAAGAAGTATCAATGCCCTGGGAGTATATTATAGAAGACATGGACAACCAAAGAATAACAATCTCTTCCTTCAATCTCCCAAAAGACTTAAAAGAGGAAGTGGCAAGAGTCACTCTCCTGATGGCACCTTTTCTGAGGCTGATCTAGCTCACAAAGGCCCCTTCAGGAGCCTGGAAGGGAAACCAGAGAGAGGCATGTCTACTCTCTAAGCACAGGCCATATTTCTGAAAAATCTCCCTTCTGTTCTTTTTTAGTTTCCTTATAGTTTGTAAGTTAAGTTGGTTTTAGGGGTTTTATGGATTTAGTTTGAGACAAAGTTTTAAACTGTATCCAAGTGTCCTGGCACTGAACTCTCTCTTTAGGCAAGAATGGCCTTGAACTTCTGATCCTCCTGCCTCTACCTCCCAAGTATTAGGATTATGATTATGGGCATTCCCTACTATAGCCAGCTTATCAAAACTAGGGCTTTGTGCATGCTAGGCAGGTACCCTCCAAACTGAGCTGCATATCTAGCCTTAGAAGATATCTTGGGAAGGCTCTGGACCCTCTGCTTGTCCACTTCCATTAACAGGAGAAAGCCAAGCACATAAGCAGAGCTGGAAGGGCTGCATGTGAGTAGCCTCTGACCTCCCTGGAGGCTCTGAGAGAGAAGCCCCTTCATCTCAATGCTTTCTTGGGGGTTTTAAATATGCAAGGCCAGAGGGATTTGGCTTGGATTCCTATGCCTGGGAGGAATAAAGAGACTAGGAGTGGATTGGGAGGTGGGGTGGGGAGACCAAGAGACAACAGGGGCCCTCGGACCTCATTATGAATCAGGCCACTTTAATATCCGCAATTAATTTTAACTCATCGGATTGAAAGAAAAGGTTGAAAGGGACTCAGAAAACAGTAATTGGATGGCCTTGCAAAAGCCCAAATCATAGACAACATGCTTTCTTAATTAAAAATAACTGGTCTATATATTGGGTGGGCAGGGTGAGTGTTGAATCAATCAAGTGAAATTATAATTTTAAAAAGCAATCAACATTGCAAGCAAAGCCTCCACAGTCTGAGGTCCGAGGAATTAAATTAGCCACAGTTCCCAAATGCTGCGTACCACTGGCTGACTTCACCACCAGGCCCCATTGAATTAATGCAGACTATTAATTCAGTTCTACAGACTGCCTCCCTGGGGAATAAACCAAAGTAGGCCATCCTTTCTAGTATTTATTTATTTATTTATTTATTTATTTATTTATTTATTTATTTATTTATAAATTTTTTATTTGTTAATCTTGACTGTTTCTGGTGGTAAATACAGGAACACCCATGCAGTACAGTGCTTCCAAACAAGGAGCATGACAAGGAAAAACAAAATGTCATATCACACTGGGTAATGGCTACTCAAGTTGCTGACTTAAGAGAAGGCTTAATAAGTCACAGCTTAGGAGACACTTCTTCCCAGAAAGGTGGGGTGCTTTGAGAAGCTGCATTCATTCTTCCCAGGTCCCCCAAATGACAGTTGTAATGAGCTGCCTCAAAAAATAAGCACAGCCTCTAGAAATTGTTTTACTTCCTTGGGACCCCAGCAACATTCTCTAAGCAACTACTTCCTCCAAGTGGGTTTAAGTAAGTAATCTTCTAACGCGGGCTGTGTGGCTGCATTTCCTCAAACCGGAACAATCTGTGAGGTAGTCCACACCCTCACAATACCGAGGGGGGAACTGAAGCTCAGATGCACCAGGTAGGTTCCTCTAAACTCACAAAGTGGCAACAAAGAAAATTCCCGCAGAGCATCTCACAGCAGTTGGTCGGTGTGGTACTTGTTTTCTGTGCTGTTAAGAAACACCAGGAAGCCAGGACTCAGGAGCCCTTGCACTGGTTGGCGCTTGGACTCAGTACCTCTTAACAGCTATGGACTTGCTTCTGGGAGCCTCTACCCCCTACTCCTCCCAGTTATAGAGAAGACTTCTAAAAGTAGGAATTAACTCCCAGACATGGGGGGCCGTTTCTTCTCTCTTGCCCTTTGGACTTGCTTGTCCACATGGCTCTGAATACCCAATATAGTCTTGGCCAATCAGAGCAGTTCCTGTGGTAACAAGATGATCAGGGCTGATCATGTGGTGTGAGCCAGTCCAATGAGCATCAAGGCCTGGCTTCCTGCTGAAGCCAACAAGGGAGAGAACTCTATTTAAAAATGAGGTTGCCAAGGTCTCTCTGAGACTCTGGGAAACCTTAATGTACATTGATTATCTTCGTGAGGATTCTGCCAACGAGAAACACAGGAAACAGATCCAGAACCATCTGTTCCTAACAGTCCAACCAAACTGAAGCAAGAAACCTTCAACCTCCCAGTTAAATGAGCCAATAAAACTCATGTTAGAGGCTCTGGCTACCAAGAGTTCAGGCAAAAACAAGCCCACGGAACACGACTGTACACCGCCTCATGCAAGTTGAGGCCCCATAAATCTGGAATGCACCAAAACATAAACCTCAATTGATGGTTGCTGGTCAAGTCGAAGTGCACTAAGAATACTGTATAAAATTAACATATGTAAGGTGAATAGGGAATATAAGTTAATTTTGTCATTAGACATAGGTCTTATCCCTAGGAAATTTCATCATGTATATTTGTAAGTATCCCCAAATCTGAAGAAAAGAAACATCTGGAACCTTTCTGGCCATCAGAGGACCTGGGTTTGAGTTCCTACTATCTGCATGGTGGTTCACAAACATCTGTAACTATTTCAGAAAAGCTGGCACATCTTCTGACCTCCATGGGCACAAGGCGTGCATGTGGCATACGTGGGTGCCAGGCATGCACATGACACACACATATACATGCAGCCAACGCATTCATGAATAAAATAAAATACATCTAAAAATTAAAATAATTTAAAATTTAAAATGGGGGTGTTCCCATGATTATGTCGGAAGGAAAAAAAAAGGAACTAGAAACCTCACCAAACAGAAGGATGCTTGTCTGAACCAAGAGGTGGGAATGAGATGCCTACAGCCCCAGCCTTTGGGTAGCAATGCTCTATGCTGAGGGGTCCTAGGATCCCATACAGGTATCTATGAGTAGGACATAGCCACCATTCCTAGGGACACCCCCACCCCACTAGCCACTATATTTGCTGACAGAGCAGTCTAGCATCTGGAGCCATAGGTACCTTTGTCCTGATGGGAACCATGGCCCCATTCGCACTCACCTGAGGCACTGGAGCCCCGGGACACATCCTGCGACTGGGTGGACCGGTTACGACTCTGCTGCCGACGCCGACTGGAGGCTGACCTGGTGGTGCGCACATGGACCTCGCTCACCTTGAAGAAGGCCACCATGAAGGGCTGCTTGTCGTAAGGGCCGTCTCTGCCCACCAGGCCCGCCGCACGGGGGTTGACGTGGAGTCCTTTAATGCAAATCAAAGCCCACCCCGCTTTACTCCACAGAACCTTAGTCTCAGAGCTACACGACGAGACGACACTTTCTAGTCTTCCATGTAAAGGAGTAAAGAGTGAGAAATGTGATCAAGGCCCCATGTATCCGACCACCCTGGCTGGCTCCCTGTATGTAGGCAGAGTCAAAACATGCCTCCCAAAGTACAGGATGACCCCAAGGAGTGCTCTGGTTTCTGGTCCCCCTACTCATGTTCACACTTCCTTTCTGGCTTTATTTCTAACTGTGCAGCAGGACCAGAAACGGGGAGCCCATCACGTGGGGAAGTTTCCTTAAGGGTCCCTGGGCAAAATCGCAAAATCACTGCGGAGTCAGATCCTAACAACTCCCCTTTTCCTCCTCTTCCTTTGGTGCTGGGTAGAACCCAGAGCGTCTTGATAAACAAGTGCTCCATCACTGAACGGTAAGACCCCAAGCTTCCAGTCTTCCCCCCAGGAGCTCCCACCCAGTTCAGCCACTGGAAGCCCTCCTTCCATTGTTATTCTTGCACGAGGCATGGTCTGAGCCTGTTTCCAAGTCCTGGCTAGGAGAAGGGTTTTGCTTTTTGGTATGGTCATGGGGGAAGAGTAAACAAGGTCATCTGGCTCCGAGGACTGAGCTGCAAACAATGGTCCCACCGCAACCGCCACAGAGGAAATGAAGGAAAAGGACCTTGCAGAGAGACTGGCAGGGCTCAAATCCAGACTCACCATCCCGAGTCACCACACTCAGTTGGAGTCCCATGTTGTGCTGTGGTGTCACCACCCACAGATTACTAGTTGCTGTGATGTCAAATTCCAGCCAGCCTTCTTCGGAGGCCCACACCACCCGGGTGTCCAACAAAAATAGGTCAGAGTCTCTGAGGAAGGAAGAAAAAAAAAAAAAAAAAAAACGGTACAGAGAATCACCTGCTGCCCTGCAGCTCATTTCCTCCTGTGTCTTGTCAAGAAAGAATGCTGAGGTCAGATAGTGCCCATCTGTGTGACCAGACACAGCTCTCTGCCTGCCTGGCACCGTAGGGCGAACACAACAGCATAATTAGCAAAGACACAGACCTGAGCTATCAGGAGGCTTGGTAAACTCACCCAGACCTTCTGCCTACCACACCAAATCTTTCTTGCAATTAAGGTAAATTGCAAACATTATTTCATTTCTCTCAATACTTACTTCATTTTTATTCCGACATTGTTTTATTCATGGTGCTTGTTATTGATGATAATAATAATAATGATAATGATAATAATAATGATAAATAATAGCCACAATTAATAGCTTAATTATGGCTAGTGAGCACTGAAATGTAGAAGACAGGTATAAGACTAGATTAAATCAGGACCCAAATGATATATAAAAATTAGTTGTCTCTTGCATTAAATCTCTGTACATATATATGTACATATATATGTGTGTGTACATATATATATATATATATATAAATCAAGAATTAATTTTACATTTAGACCTAGCAACCACTTCCCAAGATATTCCGTTATATATGTGCGAAGCACCCCCACTGCTGGAAACACTTCTGGGTTTCATGACATTTACACACTCTCCACTGCCTTAAGATAAGTGTCAAATTCTAATGGCAAATATTTACAAAGTACTCTCTTCTTGTTCTGATAATCATTTTTGCAGAGCGCTGTTATCCCCGCCTTCAGCTGGCAAACTAAGTCTCAGACATGGAGTTATGGGGCCGGATCATTTAGCCAAGATGAAAACTACAAAAATTTAGTCAGTGAACAAAGGGAGGGGCTCAGCTCCAATTCAAAAAGCTTCCTACAATGACAGACTTGAGATTATTTCCAAAGACAACTTGTGATCAGTGAGAAAAGTTCACTCCTCATTCAGCAGCATCTTCTGAGGCCAGGGCAGCATCTGGGTTTAGAGTCTTCGGTTTCTTTGGTGGGAAATACACTTTTTCCTGCTTCCAAGGCAGCTTGGAGTTAGAAGGGAACTTGATTGTCATTGTTTTCGAGTATAAAGAGTAGGTAGGGTGACAGGGAGTTTACTCAGCTGCTTGGCAGTCTGCAGGGGCGGACTTGAGTTTGTCCTCCTTAAAGCTCTTCCCTGTGTGGATGTGTCACGTTCCCTGTGGACAGACTACCCCCCTGTGACTGGGGCAACAACTTTGAGCCCAGAGATGAGGGCTGTTCATGGAAAACAGCAAGAGGGGACTGGGAGTCCAATGCTTTGAAGTTGAGATGCAGAAGGACATCAAGTCCACATTGCAAGGTCATAGAAGACCCTCATCCAGAAATAACACAGACAGTACAAACAGCTCTGTGGGAAAAACAGTCCCACTATCAATGCAAGCTGAGGATGTAGTCATCCTAGGGGAAGGCTTTGGCTGGCATTCCTCAGAACCGAGATCCAGAGGGAAGTTCGAGGGAGGAGGCAGAGCACAGAGTCCCTGACGAGGGTCAGTTGCTATGTGCAGAGCCTCAGTCACGACCCAAAATCTAAGGAAGTGCAGTAAGATGCAGAGAGAGGCAGTGTGGGCGTGGCAAGGCTGGCACACAGAGTTGGAATGGGCCTGTGCTTCTGTTTGTAAAGAGAAAGGATGCAGAGCTGAGGACGCTGGTGCACACCTGTAACCCCAGCATTAACATCATTGTCTGCAATGGAGACGCAAGAAGGAATACGAGGAGAAAGGAGAGGGATGAGTGAAAGAGGAAAGCAAAATATGTGGATCTGGAAACAAGTAAAAATTGGGGCAACCGTGGGAAAAAAGCTGGCAAGAAGGATGAATTATTACAATGTGGAAGAAATTACGTTTACATCATTGTACTGGCTAGTTTTATGTCAACTTGACAGACTAGAGTCATCAGAGAAGGAGGGGAGGTCAGCTGGGAAAATGTCTCCATAAAATCTTATTGTAGGCAAGCCTGAAGGACATTATCTTAATTAGTGATTCATGAAGGAGAGTCCAGCCCATTATAGGTGGAGCCTCCCCTGGGCTGGTAGCCCTGAGTTCTTTAAGAAAGCAGGCTGAGCTAGCCAGGAGGAGCAAGCCAGAAAGCAGCACTCCTCCATAGCCTTTGCCTCAGCTCCTGCCCTGTGGGGTTCCTTTCCTGACTTCAGTGAGGCACAACGATATGAAGTAAAGCCCAGTAAACTCCTCCTCAAGCTGTTCTGGTCATGGTGATCCATCACAGAAACCCTGAGACAGTGGTTCATGGTCATGAATGGACATTGGGGTTTCTTAACTACTGCACTTATCTTGGGCACCCAGAATGCATGGTGTTTCTGTGGTACCCAGTGCTCATTATGAAGTTCATGGCTATTCTCAATGCTTATGAGACTGGCTAAGCAAGTGCAGAGCTGGTTCAAGATCAGGAGGGAACCTTGGCTTTAAGGTGCTCCGTTCCTCTGCAAGGGACAGCAGTAATTTCCTTTCTCATGGCTGTGACAAAAATGCTTGACAGACACAGCTTAAAGAAGGAAGGGTCACTTTCGCCTCATGGGTTCAGAGGTGAATCCTCAGTTGCTCGGAACCATGGGCTTAGATAGAACATCCTGATTATAGGCACAAGCCATAAGGAGGAGCTATTTACTTTGAGGGAGTCTCTTTGAGACAGAGGGTGAAGGAAGGAGAAATGAGGGCACAGAGGGAAGGAAATAGCAGAGAGGAAGGGAGGGAGGAAAAGGATAGCCCCAGCTAACCTCTAGCTAGTCCTTAGATCATACAAAATGCCACAGCCAGTTAGAGGCAAAGTGTGTAATACACAAGACTGTGTTGTTCATATTCAAACAACAACAAAAAGTAACAACATGGACTTATAGATCAGGGCTAAATGAGATAAAGAAATTACATGTACACACAGTTCCACAGGACACTGTACTAGATGCTTTTCTCTCTTGTCTCCCTCTGTGTCTCTGTGTCTGTCTGTCTGTCTGTCTGTCTGTCTGTCTCTCTCTCTCTCTCTCTCTCTCTCTCTCTCTCTCTCTCTCTCGGTGTGTGTGTGTGTGTGTGTGTGTGTGTGTGTGTGTGTCTTCTCCGTGTGTGTGCTTCACTGCATACCTCTGGCTGGCCTAGATCTCACTATGTAGACCAGGTTGGTCTCCAACTATCTGCCACCCTGATGTAAAAAAGCATCAAATGAAACAAACTGTCTCAAAGTAGACAGTAAGAACCAATGCCTGGGTTGTCTTCTGACTTCCACACTGATGCACACACTCCACCTTCTGCATTCCCACCGAAGAGTCTATGGCAAATGGAAGAGTTCAGGTACACTGAAAGTGAAAACCATTGATTTGAATGGTTTCTTTGTAGGATTTGGCCAAAGCTCATTGATAAAGATGGCCACGTATGCAAGTGTCCTTTGTCAAGAAACTCATCTGGAACGTTCCATTATGAGGAATTCCTTGCAAGTGATTCTTGGCTCGTTCACCAGAGGCTCATTCTTCATGACCTCCATTCCCATCTATAAAAAGTAAAGTCTAAAAATGTTCACAGTACAGGCTGAAAATACCAAGCAAATGCTCAAATAAGTAAGGGATCAAGACCCAGTGTGTTTAAAGACAGACTTGACTACATATAGGATACAGGAAAACAATGGGGTTAGAAGGCATGAGCTGCCCTCACACACTAGGTCAGGGTGCCTCAGAGATTCACACAGAAAGGCACCTGGTATGGTTATTTGTGGTGGAACCCCAAGACCTTCCTGACTTTTCCCTATTCCTCCCATTCAAGAGAACACTGTATGCTCAGTGTGATGGTGTCATAAATATTTATTAAAGCCTAAAGTTGTCCCCCAAAGTCCGAGGTTGGGAACATATTCCCTAATGCAGCAGTGCCAAAGTGGGTCTTCAGGGTGTGATTATGTTGCAAGGGCTCTCACTTTATGAATGGATGATATCCTTGTCACTAGAGAAGGTTCCTGATCAGAGGATAAGGCTCCCCTTCTCTCTATTCATGTGTGCACTCTCTTTCCTTTCTTACTTTCCATCCCAGGATGACACAGGAAAGGGTCCTCACGAGCTATGGCTCCCTGATCTTGGACTACCCATTCTCCAGAACTGTGTACTAAGAAACCTCTGTTTTCTGTAAAATACCAGACTCAGGTATTTTGTTATAGTGAACAAACTGGACAAGGAAAACATGTATTTACACAATTAGTGCAAGGACTTTTACAAAGAAATTAAGTTTTAGGAATTATGCATCTAGGAACTCACACTTACTCATTTCTTCAGTGATTCGTGTCTTTGTCTATTGACTCTTCTGTGACATGTAACCTCCCTTGAGTAGGTCTAGGCCTCTCACTCAGTGTTGGAGTACTTGTCCAACTAGTGCAAAGGTTCCAACCTAAGTACAGGAAAAATAAGAGTTCCCCAAACTAAGCAGGATGCATCTGAGTCTCTTTATCATACTCTGGCAGAGTTAAGATGAGATGGCCTTGGCTGAGATTTGTCATACGGCTAAATGAAGACTTCCCATCTGACCACAGTCACCCCCAACCTGGGTTATTTGGGCTTTCTTTCTGACATGGCAGACTCAGCTCACGTATCCACAACAACAACAAAAATTCTCAAAACCAAAGAGAGATGCCATTTGTAAAGCACCTGTTAACTATTTTGCTCTTGGATCCCACTTTGTGTGATGATCAGGGTTTCCTTGACCAAAGACAGAGCAATGTCATGTGTTTCTAGGCCAGAGTGCAATTTTCCTCAGACTAATCATCCTAGACAATGAAGTGTTTGTTTATTTGTTTTGTTTTGACCAATCGACAAGGCTAACAGAAGAGATCTACAAATTAAAAAAAGTAATCACACTGGAATTAAAGTTGACCAACTGCCATTCCTAAGACCTGGGATGTTTCAGTGTCCTCATATAGTCCCCTCCTGTGACTCAGCTACTGAGGTGCCTTCCAGGTTGGCACTATTTCACTGGGTAAAATATGATGGGCCTTTCCTTCACTTGTTCCAGAGGAGGGTGGGAGGTGCCTGGGTATCCATTCTCCTGGCAGAATGTAACCACTGCCATGGTACCATGTCAGAAGTTTGTGTTTGCCATAGCCCATTTTATTAGAAAAAGAATGTTCTTGATAAAGTAGAACTTATTCATTCGAAATAAGCAGATTCATAATACATTCCTTTGCTGTGTATAGGTCTGGATTCAGTGGTAAGTTAAGATACAAAACAAAATTCAAATTCTGGTAAATTCAACACAACAAGAAGAATCCAGCTTTTGAGGAGACTAAAAGTAAAAAAAGAAAAAGAAAAAGAAAGAAAGAATATTTGATACTCAAGCATTTCTTTGTATAGAGTACATATTTATGTTTTTGCTACTTGAGAAATAGAAAAGGGATTGTAAATTTGAAAATGGAGTACCACAAATCAGAATGCACTGCTATACGTGTGCAGACATACATGCACACACACAGCACACATGGTACACATACATGCACACAGAGCACACATGGCACACATACATGCACACACACACATACACAACACATGTGGCACACATACATGCATACAGGCAAGCATACACATGGGTTTGAGTAGCGGTGACAATAACCACATAAATGTTTGTTATAACTGACATTATAGCACTTGGCTGTGCTACGTTTTAGCCTTACCGACTATCATATTCCAAGATGCTGTAAATACCACTGGGCATCCTTTCAGCTTTATGCAGTATAAACCACTTTGCTGTCAGACAAACAGAAAGTATGAGCAGTGTTTTCCCTGCGACTGTTCCAAGAGCTTCTGCATGGGTTAGCTCCTCCTCAGCACCCTACTAGAGAAATAGAGAGCTTCAGCACTGGTTTGCCAATACTTTTAAAGTACCTTGGCTACCATGGTCATGCAGCCAATAGTGCATACTCTTAACTACCTTCCCTGCAATCTTTAGTGAAGCCTAAATTGGTCTACGACTCCTCGATTGCAGAGCTGTGGGCTTAATAAGCCCAGGTGGGGATTGAGCAGTATATATTTGACAGGCTTGAGGGAGATACACACACTACTGGTCTGGGAGAACATTCTATGAAGCCAGGCTCAAAGCATACCACCTCCCACTAAACACTTTGGTTCTCTCCTTTTTGTAAGCTTGGAGGCCATCTGCTCTCAAGATGTCTCAGGGAAAGTGAGGTGGAGTGTGGGCCAGGAGCTCAGGTTTGGTTGTATTATGAACTAGTTATCAAGTTAGGCCTATAAGCAGAGTCACAGAGAATCAAGTCCAAAGCTTAGTGTTAGAGAAGACAGTGATAGAAAGGGAACTGATTACTTTATATACCGCCAGGGCTTTTCAACCTGTCTGCTTTAGCTACTGAGCAAAACAATAATTTCATGTCCTAGAGTCTTTTCCAGCCTGACCTGGTAACAAAGAGAGCGAAGAACCCTATACCTCTCAAACAAGAACACATCTAAATCTTACCTATTTTAGTAATCCAATCCTACATCTCTACATCTTTGTTCAGTGTAGGGAAATGAAACAGTTAAATTACTGCTAATTTGGCTGGGGGGGAAAAGATGCTATATAAAATAATCCTGACCACTAATGTAGCCTGCCAATCCACATGTATGGAGATGCATGCAATCAAAAGCAATCAGTTTCTCGTAATGAATAATACATGAGGCACAGTGTGCAGAAACATAAACCTACTTTCCTATCTCATCAATCTGATGAGTACCCAAAGGCTTGCTGTCTTCTACCACACACCATGACTTCCCTCCAAGATGAAACACCTCCGCATTCTCCTGGGTATATACAACATTTTTATAACTTTAATTCCACACTGTGCTTTACAAACAGATAATAGGATATGGAGCTAGGCTTGGTGACTTCTCAAGCCTGGGCTTTGGTTTTGTATCTCAGGTGGGAGTCTTCTGGGTAGAAGGAACATAGATTTAGCAGGGAGGGTGTAGCAGGCTTCTTGGATGCATTAACACAGCCCCCTTCTCAAATAGAAAAGGAACCGATACCAAAAGGTTTATTGCTAGCCTGAGGCCCACACTCAGCTGTGAAAGCCAGGCAGAAAAGAGAACAAGATGTGACTGGGGACCAGGGTGAAAGGCTTCCTCCTCTTCAAGCAACAAAAGCATCTTCCCATCCTGGTTTCCCAAATTTGCCCTTCTTTTTAGAAAAGAAACTGTCTCAGGTATCTGAAAAGGTGGAGTTTTACCTTCACAGAAAACCATAGCAGCACCTTCATAGCAGTAATGCTGCTCTAAAGAGAAGCCTGCTCTGGGTCCTGAGACTGAGCCAGCTACTGTAATCTGGGAGATATGTGTTTGGGTAATAATACCTGTATCAATATTTGGGTGGGATCCATTCAGAGACTTCCAAATTCAAATGCTAATAAGATGCTGGTCCCCTTGGTGCATATTTCTTATTATGAAGTGTCAAATACCCCCCACCCCCACAAATCCAAAAACCAACAACAACAAAACAAAACAAAACAAAACAAAGCAAAATCCCCAAAGGAATGTGTTGACAAACTGTTTGAAAGGAAGCATCTCAGAGTTGGGAAGCCAGGAAACACATGAGGGGTCAAATTCAAGACTTCAGAGTGGGGTGGGGTCCTGAGGTGAGGTACTTGCTGACTTATTTCAGAACATCTGTGAATTCCTACAATCGATACATCGAAGTAGAAAGCAGAAAGTGTGACATACTATTACCAGCTAAGGGTAAAATTGAGAGTGGTAATGATGATGGGTTAAAGGTATCGAGGATAGAAAAGAGGAAGGTCTCAAAGGAGCCAGCCTGCCTAGAAGTGACCGTGTAAACGTGATCTCACAGAAGTTTTGGTTCAGTTTTCTTCTTCAAGTTCTGACTGCCATGAACACCAATATTTTTATTTCAGATATTTGCCAAATATTAAGCTGTGTATACACAGGATAGGAAGCTGAGAAAACAAAGCAGAAAGAAGCTGTTTAGAAGCTTCAGAGAAAAAGGATTTTTTTGGCAGTTTCACACTGCTAGGGGAGTTAAAAATGAGAGTTCAGAGCCCACCAAGGATGAGGGCCTCTGCTAAGCATCCTAGTCTCAGCTGAAACCTCCAGGGGGCTAAGCTGCAGGGGGGGGGACCAGAAACAGATGAGCCTTAGCAAACCAGGAAGCCCTGCCTCATCTAGGACAAGAGGATAAAGTGATCTGCTTGCACTGCCTCTGACTTCCAGAAGAATGTTAAATCCAGTCAGCAAGAAGATCTATAGCTGCTTTTATTCAATTATACACAAAATTTAATAAACAAAAGTTGTCAGGCGAATCAGGAAATAAAATCAAATGCAGAAAGCAATCAAGGAACTAAAAAGACAAAGTAAATAGACTCAGAGGTGATCCAGACCTAGTTTCTGAGTCCAAGCTTACAGAACGGTAACAAATCACAAATGGAACTTGTTCCAGGGTCTAAAATATCCTTAATATTTGAAACCATTTAATGTATTGATACGATAAAGGATTGAAAAAACATATAATCCCATCAAATCAGAAAAAATATATAAAATATAACATCAATTTCTAATCTTAAAAAAAGAAACTCTTTGGAAGTTTAGAGAAGAATTTCTTTAGTCTACTTAGAGTTTTCTATAGAAATAATTATGACAATCATCCTTAATGGTAAAATAGCAAATCGCTCACTCACTCCCAAAAATTAGTGTTTAGGTAGATTCCAAAAGTGCATTGAACTTCTTAGTCAGTAAAATTCAAAGAAAGAAAGAAATGAAAGAAGAAAGAGAGGAAGAAAGGAGGGAAGAAAGGAAGGAAGGAAGAGAAAGATAGAAGAACAAAAGAAAAAACGGATTGTAAAGAAAAATAAGTGATATTTCCAGTTGATATGATTATACTCAGATATTTCAAAGGTCTGAACAGAAAGGTTTAATATATAAAATTTATGTTATAAATTATCAAGTTTCTGAATATAAGATCAATACACAAAAATCAATTACAGTTCTAGATGGGAGCACAAGCCAATCACAAACAAACACACACACACACACACACACACACACACACACACACACACACACACACCACAGTAACATTTACCACTAGAACTGAAAATTTCAATGCCAGATTGGAGAGATGATTCAGTGCTTTGGTGTGAACCCATGAGTTAGGTCAATGAGAACCGCAGTACTTGGGTAACACGCTGAGCATGCTCACATGCATCTCTGTAACCCCAGAGCTGTGTGTGGGTAAGACAGGAGGATTTCTGGGACTTGCTGAATATTAGCTTTGCCAGGAATTGTGATCCTTGGGTTCTGAGAGAGACCCTGCCTCAAAGCAATATGGTGGAGGGGGGGAAGGAGAGAGGGAAAGGGAGAGGGAGAGGAAGAGGGAGGGAGGGAGGGAGGGAGAGAGGGAGGGAGGGAGGGAGGGAGGGAGGGAGAGAGAGAGAGAGAGAGAGAGAGAGAGAGAGAGAGAGAGAGAGAGAGAGAGAGAGCGCTGACACCCTTCTCTGTTCTGTACTCAATCTTCTCTATCCACATACTTATGAACCACACATGTATGTATTAGTTTCTCTCACTTCTCTTCCTTCTTCTCCCCCTTCCATCTCTCATGCATTTTAAGTTTACTAATTCTCACTTTAAATTCTCACTTCCCAAGAAAGCTGTATGATAGAATGTACTAGAGAAAAGGGATCATACACAAAGAAAATAGGCTGCCATTGCCAAACAATACATTTTTTGTCAGGCCGGGAGGACATGAAATGTGGGATCCAACAGAGGCAATATGAATAAGTCATGACCAGAACAGCCACACCCCAGAAAAGCAACTCTGTTATAATTTCTGATTGGCTGTCACAAGAATCTCTTGAACTTTCCAGGAACACAACATTTACTGAATAAAAACTGTAGACAAAAATGGCGTTCTTTAAAGACCTCAAAATTGCCCGATTTATCCAGAGATGCTATGATGATTTAAACAGTTGGACAACAGCTGCTGCTGGCGTTTTGGGAGGTCGTGAAACCTTGAAGAGGTCTGACTTGCAGAAGTAAGTCTCTGGTGTAACCCCTAAGGTGGGCTCATGGATTTTATCCTGGCCCTGGTTCCTCTCATAGTCTCCCTCTGCTTCCCCATGTATGAAAATATAATGATCTGTGCCCCAACTCCTACCCCAGATTAAACTGCCATGTCTCCCTGGCTGTGAACATGTATGCTAAAATAAATCCTTTACCTAAGGTCCTCTTTCATAGCTAAACTTGATCACCATGATGAGAAAGTAACTAACATAGGTATGCTAGAAATAAGTCATGATGCATGTGGAAAGCAACATGGTACCATTTTGCGACTCTGCATGGGTATGGGAGGGCAGGGGGAATCCACAGCAGCCTGTAAGTATAGTCCAAGTGAAGACAGCTACTGTGCATATCCCATAGAAGTTCAGGAGTGATCCTTAAGAATGCAGATGGTCATACATAAATTTATCTGAGTCTTTCTTCTTCATCTCTCACCAACTCTACAAAACATGCTGATAGGCAATGGGTGGTCAAGAGAGTAAGTGAATTATGGAAAGGTTTTCTGTAGGAAGGCCTGAATTCTAACAGATCTGCTCCATTACCATGGGAACAGACTGGAACATCCTTGTGATGCCTGCATCTGAGCTCAAAAGATGTAGGTATGGGGCATGTCACAAGCAGGATTCTGACCTCTTCTGGGCACTTCTTGCTTATCTTAGCTTAGGGGTGCCTCTGTGCCATCAGGGTGGCCGAGGAAATACAGCAAACAATAGTTTCAGCATTTAGCTTTGGCAAAATTCAAACATGCCATGTTTTATTCTCCCAAATGTGAAGATCACCTCGCCTACTGGATGGGACAGGGGAAAATCCTAATGGGAGAATCTCAAGGGAAGGCCTTTTCCAAACTGTTAATTTTATAGAAAGTGCAAATTTCTATATCAGTATCATTGATACTGGCTTACAGCACAAGATCTTACTGTTGTTTTAAATATATTTTATTAATTGAGGACCTCACACCAGTAGAATGAGATGGTTTGAATGAGAATAACCGTCATGGGCTCATATATTTGAATTCCTAATCCCCAGTTAGTTGAACTGTTTGAGACAGATTAGAAGGACTAGGTGTGGCCTCGTAGGAGGAAGTGTTTAACGGGTAGATTTTGAGGTTTCAGAAGCCTAGGTCCAGTGTCTCTCTTTTTCTGCCTGCTGCCAATGGGTCAGGATGTAAGCTCTGAGCTCAAACTATCTGTCTGCTACCATACTTCCCACCATGATAATGGGCTAACCTCTGAAACTCTAAGTCAGCCCCAAATAAATGCTTTCTTTTGTAAGAGTTGCCATGGTCGTGGTGTCTCTTCACCAACAATAGAACAGTAACTCAGACACATTCCATGTGTTTTGATCATATTAATATCTGACGTCTCTCTCAAACTTCTCCCAGGCTCACTCTTCTCCCAGTACTCATCTCTTTTTAAGGTTCTGGGGATGGAACCAGTGCCCTGCACATGCTGGGCAAGTGACCTAAAGCTGATCTGTATCAGCTTGGGATCATCATCTTAAAATATAAGCACTCACAAAATCGCCGAGAAATTTTTGAATTTTATTGTTGTTATTGTGTAGATGTGCACATGGTGTATCTATGGGCATAGTGCATATGTGTACCATGACATGTGTAGTGATCAGAGACAACCCTGTGGAGTTGTTTCTCTGTCCAACTTTTTGTGGGTTCTAGGGATTGTTCTGAGGTCCACAGGCCTGGGTGGTAAGCACCTTTAGCAGCAGAACCATCCTCAGCCCTGGCACCTTCGCCCTGCATGCCGTGGACTTAGCAGAAGTAATCAAGCTGCTCTCATGGTAGCCCATAGGTTGCTTCTGGTTTTTCATGTAAGCTCCATCTCAAGACTCCTTCTCTGGCTTTGAATCAAGTACCATGTTTCTCTGATAAGTACCCTCCATTTAAGAAGCCAGTTGTTGGTGTTGTAAACTTACGTGCTCTGAGTTTTTGCAGGTCACAGAGACACATTTCCATAGCTCTCCTGAATACTTGTTACGTCAGAAGACTCAGTACACCATCTCCCCGGCCCTTTAACTGAAGTGGTGTCTTAGTGTTTAGAACCCCATCTACCCTCCTTTCAAGGTGGTCAACTATTTTGTAACACAAACATTTGTTAAATTAAGTGAACACAGCAAACGCTACAAATTGCACTTCAGCACAGAGTAGATAAATAAGTTTCCTCTATTCTCAGAAAAGCATGTTCAGCCAAGACACCCCAAGACGGTACAGATGGGGAGGTCAAACCTTCCACAGAAGGAGCCCTGCAGCTAAGTCTGGAGGCCTCTGTAAGAACATTTGGAAGAAGCAGGAGGCCTGGGCTCCTGGCCCACAGATAAGAAAACCTCCCCCAGCCAACCTGGAGCCATTCAAAAGCATGAATGCCTCCCAAATTTCTTAGTTTTCTTCTTCTCCTATGCACACAAATTAGACATATCTAACTGGCAGATGCTCCCATGCTAGAAGACAAATCGACAAGAGAGTCATCCACGGTTGGGACCATTCTGGTTTCTGCTTTCTAAACTCACTGCTGGCCTCAAGGAAGGATGTCACCACCATCTCGAGCACACAGCAGCTGTCCTTCTTTGGCTAGAGTTCAGTACGAACCTCACAAAGCTTCTGCTAGCTCTCTCTTTAAAATAAAAATTCTTTTCAAAAATTCCACAGTCCCTATGCCTCCAGCCTAGCAGTTTGGGTATGAGTTTTCCTAAAGGAGAGGGAAAAGCACATATTTCAAACAAACATGTGAGTCAAAAAAGTACTTTTAGGTCATTCTCAGAGAGAAGGAATATCCAGTTGAGCAGATCGAAAAGCCAATGGTTAAGGCAGGGTCAAAGAACCACCACATATGATTCTCTCCAGGCATCAAAAGACAGAGGTCTGCAAGGAGAGGTTTTGCTTTCCAAAGAAGATTTCTATTGTAAGCTGTCGGGTGCACTCGCATTTAAGAGGAAAAATAAGATACTACGAAACTTGCTTGCTCTGAAATCCTGGTCCATTGTCACCAGACCCCAATAGCTATATGTTATTTATTCATTGTGTAACTGTACCAGCTAAGGCCGGACCTACAGCCTTAGTATATGTATTCAGCACCATGACATATTCCCAGTGTCTGGCATCTGCTGGGCTTTCTAGTGTTAGGTCTCAGCCCAGGACAAATGGCTGAGATGTCTATTAACATATCAACGCTGACGTTGGCTGCCAGGCTCTCCCAGCATCCCTCAGTCCCTACCTGTTCTTGGTTCCTCCTGGCTGGCAAACTCTTCCCTTACCTGAAAATCTCCAGCCCAGGTCCCAGCCCAGGCTCCCCATCCTCTGCCCCTATGTAGCTCAGCCATTTTGGCTACTGGTCTCTTGGTCCAGACCATCACTCTTGGTCTGTGGCTCCTCTCTGGCTCTCCCTCCCTCCCTCTCTCTCTCTCTTCACTTGGCCCAGCTCAGTCTCTCCATGTTTGCTCTAGACTCTGCCAGATGTCCCTGCCTCCAGCTGTGCTCTTCCTTTTACCTATAGAAAATCTTCCCCTCCCCCACACCTAGAAGTAGTCACTCCCTTTTATTTCTATTATTCATCCGGTGCTGAAACCCACAAGTGCTATACTTGAGCTCCCATCCAAGGGACTCGGTCGCTCTGAACCAAGCTGCTGAGTCGACTCTCCTAAGGTATGGAGAGTCATTTATTTCTTCTGGCTTTTGCCACCTACCAATTTGATTCTAAATTTCTAGTTTGATTCTTAATCTGCCCTCCCACCCACCCCTCTTACTGTCCCGGTCCACTCCGGGTCTCTTAGAGCCTTCACCAGCCTCCAGCTTCAAGGCCCCCAGCTGAGCACTCTCAGCTCTGATACAGCTGTCTGGGTATCTCTCCATGCCCATGTGGGCATGGGCACATCCTTAAAGACACTATTTTTTCCCTCAAAGCCTCAGGAGCTGCAGTCCTGCCTTCATCCCAAGGATGGACTGGTTGTGACCTTTTCCTTGTCTCCTCCCTCTTCCATCTGTCTGTCTGGTCTGTCCTGTAGCATCTGTTCTCAGACTCCTCCCTTCCTTCTCAGAGCTGCCTTCCCTATAACTTCCCTAATCCCTCCCCCTAGGCCCCTCCTCCCTCAGGTGGAGCTCTAATACTCTGAGAGCCCCTTCTTTGTCTCAGCTCCCTCCTACAGTCCCATAGTCACCTATACTCTTTCTCAGCTCCCTCTTGAAACTAACAGAAATTCCCTCCAGTGGAATTGCCCTTGGACAGACCAGAATGTGTCCAAGTACCAGACACTGGTATGCTCTCAAAGCTAAGTAACCCCTCCCAGGATAGCTCCTATTCCTTACCATCTTGGCAGGCTTGCTTGCCACAGCCCTCCCACCCCCACATCCATATATCTGGAAGGAGCGAAGGTCAATCTGGAACCTCCTGGAAAGCCAGTAGTTTTCCAAGGTCAGTTAGATTTGGTTTCTGAAACCAAAGGAGATACTGGACATGTGATATGTAATCTCACAATTCAAAATCCCAAGCGGAGGGCGAGGGCTGCAAGTTTGAGGTTAGCCTGAGCTACATAGCAACCTGCTTTAAAAAGTGTGTGTGGGGGGCAATAGAAAGGTCCAAGAGTGTGGGGTTCTAGGCATTCATCATCCAGGATTATGTTTACACCGGCCTTGTAGTCGATATAGACATTATTTAATTGATGTAGACATTATCTAATTGATGTAGACATTATCGGTGGCTTAAGTGCCACTGTGGCTCTGTCCCTTCCACCTCCGGTCTTCTGCCCTCAGTGAGCAGTGTGCTGAACGGACTCACCCACCTGCTCAACACAATTCATACTGATTGGTTTCCTTTCTGCCTCTACAGATTTGAATTAAATGCTTATTACTTACTTCTCTGCCTTTCTGTGCTCCAACAGTGGCTGGGGCAGTTTTTCTTTATTGCTACGAGGCACCATGCATATTCTTTATTGCATATTTTCCCTTATAATCACTGTGAACTCACTGCAGAGAAGATTAACACAGATAAACAGGAAAAATGTAATGTGTCATTCCCTGTATCCAAATGGTAGTGTTTATATATGCTTGTTCAAAGCAAACGTGTATGTATACTAAATATGCCAATATATACCTTGCAGTCACCTGACTTGCAATCTCCTGTAAGTGCTATCCTATAATTTTAATGTGTGAATTAATTTAGCCTCCACACATCATAAAAACTAGGGACCAAATACTAGCAGCAAACAATAAATATTTATTGACCCCCCAATAAATCAGAGTTGACTGGTCTTCAAAGATGCTTACTAAGCACTGTTTACCGGCTTGCTTAGGAAAAAAACAACTATTTGGAAAAAAATCAACTGAACACCAGCTCTTGACGTTCAAATAGCCCCTGACCTCCAGACCATCTTCTGAAACACCTGAGGTGGCATGAGGGGAGAGGGTGAGAAGTGTGAGCAACCCCACCCTTGGGCTTCCTCGTACCTGTGCTGATGCTCCTGTAAGACTTGGTAAATGCTGATAAGAAAAGTTTGGTTTTTAAAACTCCCCACCACACAGTCCTTGTAGACTCGGAACTCAGCAGCCGTCACCGCCTCGCCCTCAGGGATCTGGGATAAGTTGAACTTGAACTCTTTGTGGTGTCGCTGGCGTGGGGAGAACTCCTTGTCGTACTCCACTATAGGATTAAACAAGAGAGAGTCACAGCTATTGTTACTTGACCAGGTGTCACAGGCTCATCTCATGAACGATCCCCAGTTTTATGTCACAGATTACCAGTTACCAGCAGGTGGGTTAGTGAGACCGAGGGGCTGAAGGAACACTGGCTGGACCTGGAAGGGAGATATTGAGATCCTCCCTTCTGCCCCAGATGAAGACAAATGTCTGCACTGTGTTCCTTTTAGATGCTGTAGTTCCAGCAGTTGGCTGAACATGATCTGCATGAGATTGAGCTGTTTAAAAACTCTTGGCTTTGGGTTTCCTCATCAGAAAAAAAAAAAGGACTGTTGGACTGTACAGAAAAGTCTGAGAATGAATGGAACACTGAAGAACCCGCCACCTGCTAAACCTTCCTACGAGTTGCTGGTCACCAAGACAACATAGGTAACCAGGTAACTGTCACTGCAATCAATTGACCACCGGAACCAGATGGTGAGTCTTCACTGGTGAATATGCCACATGCTCTGCTTACAGAGCACAGAGAATCAAGAGGAAACTGAGATTAAAAAAAAAAAAAAAACAAATGAACAAACAAAAACATGTGATGTGACTGTCAAGTTACCTTCTAAATATTTATGTTTATTCCCGTAGGTCCCTGCTGCTGTCTGCCTTGGAAAGAGAAACTTCTATTTGCAGCAGAGAGTGGAACTACAGAGACTCATGTCTACTTTTAGTCTGGCACTAAGCCACTACTGAATGCCCAACACAGGTGGGACATCTGTGCCCATTGCCACCTCCAAGACTCAGGGAGCCCTGAAGAGGAGAGGGCAGGGTGAAAGAGCCCAAGATGGGATGGATTGTCGTAGGACCCTCTTTTGGGCATGACACACCACTGCACTGTGATAGCTTACCTAAGATCACACAAGATTTGGCCCTGTCATGGAAGGAGTAGAGACTTTTACATCACACACACACACACACACACACACACACACACACACACACACACACACACCTCACCCCAATGATCTACAAGCAGTTAATAGGGGATGGAGGGATGACATCATCTTCTGTGGTGCCGCCCTTAGTGAGGTGCCTATGCTCCTCCTTTAAATAACCCTGTTGCTCAATAAACCCTAATGACAGTCAAAAGACAAGAAAGGGGGACAGCTGTAAAGAGAAAAGAGAGTGGGGGGAGTGAGAGGGGACATGATGAGAACAAGAAATTAATATGACCAGAACATATAAGAGGTCACCATGAAATTCATCATTATGAATAATTAACATCTGCTAATGACCTCCTTACCCTTCTAGCTTTCTCCTCCCTGTTGGCTTTTCTCTTTCCAGCGCTGAACTTGAGAGCTATGACATGAGTGGAGGACAGGCCATGCCTTGTCCCACCCTGAGTTGCCATTCCGGGAGCCTCTGAACTATGCTTGCTGTCCCGTGGAAATATTTGTAGACCATGAAATTTGTTATTTGAGAATTCCATATGTGTATATGATGCATTCTTACTCTCATTCTACCCTCTCATTTCCTTCAACTATATCAACAACCCCGAGACCCTTTTCCACACCCAGGTTCCTTTATTTTGTGACCATGGGTTTGGAACCATCCGTTGGAGCCTGGTGTCAGTTTTTGTTGAGGAGTCAGGTTGGTAACGTCTCATAGAGGATGATCCCTTCTTAATGGAAGCAAGGGCTAAAGACTCTAAGGACTGGCTCTATGTGCCAGGAAGCTGCTGGAGTGCTTTTAAATCTGTCAGCGAGACCCAAACAGGATAAAAGGAATGAATGAAAAAAAAACAATAGCAGTGGTTTTTGCTATAAATGGCTTACATTAAACACACACACATATGCACATACATACATAGGCCCACATGCACACACATATATATGTACAGACATATACATACATACATAGGCACACACACACACACACAGAGTAGCTAGATCTAGTTCCCCTTCTGTGGATGAATGTATAAAGGAAATGAGGCATATAAACACCTGAATGACCTTCTGCTACAACACACAGATCCTGAGATTCCACCTCACACCAATCAGAATGGCTAAGATCAAAAACTCAAGGTAACAGCAGATGCTGGTAAGGATATGGAGAAAGAGGAACACTCCTTCCTTGTTGGTGGGATTGCAAGCTGGTACAACCACTTTGGAAATCAGTCTGGCAGTTCCTCAGAAAATTGGTCATAGTGCTACTTGAAAACCCAGCTATACCACTCCTGGGCATATACCCCAAAGATGCTCCAACATATAACAAGAACACATGTTCCACTATGTTCATAGCAGCCTTATTTATTATAGCCAGAAGCTGGAAACAACCCAGATATTTCTCAACAGAAGAATGGATACAGAAAATGTGGTACATTTACATAATAAAGTACTACTCAGCTATTAAAAACATTAACTTTATGAAATTTGCAGGCAAATGGATGGAACTAGAAAATATCATCCAGAGTGAGATAACCCAGATACATAAGGATGCACATAACATAAACTCATTGAAAAGTGATTAGCCCCAAAGCTCAAATCACCCATGATACAACTCACAGACCATATGAAGCTTAACAAGAAAGAAGGCCCAAGTGTGAATGCTTCAATCTTACTTAGAAGGGGGAACAAAATAATCAGGGAAGATAGAAGGAGGGAGGGACCTGAGAGTTAGAGAGGAGGAGGAGGAAAAAGGGGAGGGGTCAGAACCAGGTATGGGAAGAGACAGGAGAGAAGTCCGGAGGGTCAGGAGAATGAATAGACATTTGTAGCAGTGGGAGAGGGGTGATGAACTATGGAGCCACTAGATAGTCACAGGTGAACCTGGAAAGCATAGTGCTAAGTGCCACAACCAGGCACAGACCAACAGAGCCAAGTGACCTCATTCATAGGCAACAGCTATGAATGTCAAACTCCAAGAAGCAGAGAATAGAATGTGGTTTCCTGGGTCAGGAAAGAGCTCTTAGGAAGGGCTTTGAAGAAAGTCAGCGAGAGGATCCTAAAGTTAAATTCTGTGTGTTGGATGTGATTTACAGACTGCCACACAGGACCTAACAGATTGCACTGCCTCGGTGTGAGACCTGCTAAGTCTTCGAGGTGTGTATGTGGGGAGGCAGTCTTCTGACGAAGTGGGCAGAGAGGAGATCGGTGGCTCTCCATCAGCACAGGCCCCTTTTATCAGCTATGTCTCAGAAAAGCCAGAAAGGAAAGCAAATGTCACCCTTTTTATGCATGCAGGCAAAGGCAAAAAAAAAAAAAAAAAAAAAAAAAAAAAAAAAAACCAAAAAAAAAACCAACCTAATTGTTATTTATTATTCTGGGGAGTTGGCTTTCAACTGTCTGATTCAGTCCTGGGTAAGAGAAATAGTGTCAAACCACAGGTGCTCAGTCCACAGTCACTGTAAAAGGACAGAGGCTCTAATTCTGCCCAAACTCCACATTCTTTTCTGACTAGTGAGCTACCCCTGGGGCTGCTTGTTATGCTGTTTCTTTGAAACCAGTCTTGCCATGTAGCCCAGGCTAACTTAAACTTTGCAATAACGGTCCTGCTTCTGATTTCTCAGTGATGTGATTGCAGGTGTGCCGCACTGTGCCCAGTCCTTTGGGTTTGAAAAATTCATCTTTATTTTTAATTAGATGCCTGCATGTGTACCTAGGTGGGGGTACATGCACTTGAGTGAAGGTGTCTTCAGAGTTCAGAAGAGAGCACCGGATCCTCTAGGACTTAAGCTTTTTGTGAGCTGCCCAACACGGGTGCAAGAAACCCAGGCCTCTTAGTTTTCTGAATGACTATTCCAAAGAAATTGCAGGAACAAATTCATCTCTTACAGAGCAGCTCTTGTAGGGATTCGTAGGAAGAAAACAAAAGCCAAATTATTTGCCACCCCTAACCTCCCATTTCTTCCCGTGTGCTGTTCTCTATCATCTCCAGAGAAAAACTTTGGAGATGTGGCATCTTAGTACAAAAGGGCAAACAAAGCGAGCCTAATAACTTCCAGAGTGACAGAGGTACTCTATGGGATCCTCTCAAAAAAAAAAAAAAAAAAAAATTAGATTAACCATGTCTGCAAGGTTTTCAATAAAGATTTTTTTTCAAAATTACCATATAGTTATATGACCAACCCTCTAGATTTGAGCTATCTGTTTCTTTTTTCAGTTTAAAAACTTTGAAAGATTTTTTATGCGTACAAGTATTTTGCCTGTGTGTGTGTGTGTGTGTGTGTGTGTGTGTATGTGTGTGTGTGTATGTGCGCCGTGATCATGCCTGGTGTCCTCAGAGGTCAGAAGAGGGCGTGAAGATTCCCTGGAACTATGGCACAGATATATGCAGGCAAAATACCCATAGACATGAAAACAATTGATGTTTTGATGTTTTTAATTAAATGAAATAATATTCTGTTAGGAAGACTTGGAAATGACATTGACCATCCAGAAAAGACCGCAAAAGAGCTCCAGACGGTTCTGAGTCACCATACAGTGCTAAAAATCACACCCAAGTCCTCTGCAAGAGCAGCAAGTGGCCTTAATGGGTCCCTGCCCCCCCTTTTCAGTTTTTTTTTTTTTCAGAAAAAAGTTTTGGCTTCAGTAAGAGTCAAATAAGGTCTGGGCAGAAAGCAGATGGTGGCGTCTGCTCACAGCGGCGGCAGGTCTGCTAGTCAGTGCCCGGGAATGAAAAGCAAGATTGTTGAAGGGTTCACACAAGGACGGCCACACAGAAGGTAGATCACCTTTCCGTAAAACTGATCTGCTTTCTAAAGTTGATATGTTATCACTATTGGTTAAAATGAATCAAATCTGATTTCTCAAACAGATTTTCTTAAAAAAAAAAAAAAAGTCACATTGTCCTTTCTATAGGACCTATTGGGTACTTAATTTTGACATAGCTAGATGATAGTGGGTTAAAGATTCTTTAGAGCACATTGTAAGGATTCTTCAAGAATTTCTTCCATCTCTTACTATAAATAAAAATATTATGTGCATAGAATGAAATACGTGAAAGTAAGACATTTCAGTTGCAAGGAGTAGAGGCACAGAGAGGATTTTCAATAGACATAAAATGTGGTGACCGGTCCGTGAAGAGCACCCTCGCTCCCAGCGAGCCATCCTCAGCTAAATCTGTAGCCTGCTTTTGAGTGTGGACGGCAGCACCTGTGAAGCTGAAGCACTTTCTATGCTGTAGTAACTGTGGAGCTTCCTCACGTGTCTGTAGGGAAAAGACAGCTACTGTGAAGGGGGCTCATGCCCTGAAGTCCGCTGTTATGAGGAAGATCAAAAAGTGTGGGAATAAGAGAGGGGAGGGGCTGAAGGGGAGGGAAGAGAAAAGGAGAACTGTCCCACCACCCACACTTGCTTAAAATTCGGTTTTGAGGTTTGTTTTTTTTTTTTAAGATTTGTTTGTTTGTTTGTTTATTCCCAGTACTTGGGAGGCAGGCTGATCTCTCAGTTCAAGGCCAACATGGTCTACAAAGCAAGTTCCAAGACAGTTGGGGCTACACATAGAAACCTGGTCTCAAACACACAACACACACACACACACACACACACACACACACACACACACACATTTATCTATTTGTGTATTTAGAGAGTTTATTAATGTATATACAAAATGTTTATATAGTGACAGAGGGGCCCAGAAGAAGGCATTGTATTCTTTGGAACTAAAATTATAGGTGACTTTTAGACACCTAATGTGGGTCACCTGGTCCTCTCTAAGAGCAACAAGTGCTCTCTCAATTGCTGAGCCATCTCTCCAGCTAAAGTTTGTTTTATTTTGTTTTTTTGAAACAAGTTCTCATGCAGCCTGAGCGGACTTTGATAGATGAGGCTGGCATTGAATTACTAATCCTGTCTCCACCAGGACTGGGGTTATAGGCATGTAACCATTTCCAGTTAAGGAAGCCATCTTGGACATCCGGTCCATTGTCTCTTTGTATAAGTCCAGCCACAGCCATAGACTGGCACAAGAAGCCTTGAGGAAGAACCACTGTGCTGAAGACAGTCCTTACAAAGGACTGAAAAACTACAGTGCATTGTTGGTTTTGGCCATTTGGTTTGGAGATTTGTATGACAGTATCAGGAAATTAACTCAAGAAAAGGAAACTAGAAAGAGGCTAAGAGAGGAAGGAAGAGGAAGGGAAGTGGGTGGTGGCTTTCAATTCTGAAGGTTAAAGACTGTGCACACTGGGAGGCAGTGTGCAGGAGGAGTAAGAAAGAATCCTGATACAGGCAGGTGGTGCACCTCTGTAAGCAGAAGGAAGAGGTCAGAGGACCAAAGATTTAAGAACAGCATGGAGATAGATGACTCAGTTGACACAGGGCAAGCAGGAGAACTTACTCCAGTTCCCATCACCCACATGTTAAGGGTACATCTGTATAATCCCAGCCCTTGGGAGACTGGGATGGGACACCAAGTCTAGAGAATTCCTGGGGCCTGCAGGTAGCCTGTTTAGCCAAATAGATGAGTCCTAGGTTCAGGTGAGAGACCCTGCCCCGCCCCAAATAAGGTGGGGAATGGAGTGTATACCTAAGGTTGGTCTCTGGTCTTCATATACATTCATGTGTATACATAACACCCTCACATGCATGCATACATGTGTATGTGTGCATGCACATGTGCACATGCAAAAGCACACACACACACACACACACACACACACACAGAGAGAGAGAGAGAGAGAGAGAGAGAGAGAGAGAGAGAGAGAGAGAGAGAGAGATGAACTAAAAGAAACAAAAAGAAAAGAAAAAAACAGGGTAAAGAATCTGGCAAATTCTCACAGGCATAAAAAGATAAAGATCCTAGAAACAAGAAAGCCATTACTTTATCACAATGTGAATTACAACCCCTTGCCTTCCAAGACAACACTGAACATTCTTTTCTTTTACCCTCTTCAGAGGACATTCACATCCACTATATCCCTTTCATGCATCTTTCATCCAACCGCTCCTCCCTATAGTTGTCTGACTGTGTGCCTCAGCGTGAGCTGTCCTGCCTCTCTCCCTCCCAGGAGGTGTGGCCATCACTGCCGACGGTTGCTGGGAGCTTGCTATTTCTTGGCTTTCCACAGTGCATATAACTGTCTTTATATAACTGTGCACCAATGGCTCACAGGGACAGATGATGTGAATATACTTACTTAGGTTTCTGCCTCCACATGCATCTGAAGACCATATAGCAATACAGTTTGAGTGTTCAATGTCCCCTCCCCTCACCCCTTGGGCTCAGGTGTTTTAAAGACATGTTCTCTAGCTGGTCCTACTGTTTTGAAAGGATGGAGAACCTTTAATAGGTGGAGCCTCACTGGAGGAAGTGGGCCCCTGCGGTTGGGCTTTAACGTTTCTTAGCTTTGTCAGAATTCCTGTTTAATTTTTGCTTCCTAACTGCAGATGTCATGTCCCCAGTTGCTTCCGGTTCTTGCAGCCATGGACCCATGGACCTCATATTCCTGCCGCCGTGATTTCTCTGCCATGAAAGGCTGTATCCTTTCTCAATCCTTGAGTCAAAATAAACCGTTCCTTACATTGTGGTGTGAGACCTCAGCTTCCCTTTGTTTTTCTTGAGTGATGTTGTTGACAGTACACTCAAGTTACAGTATCAGTTGAGTGGGGATAACATTTCCTAAGACCAGGTAAAAATAGCCATTCAACATAGCCCAGGACATCGTGCAGATATGCGCAATAAATGTTGTGACCATTCGGGGGAGTGATTTGAGTATCCAGCCCTGTGAGTTCAGAATGGGCTGAGTCCTCTAGATAGTGCTAATTAATATTTCTCGTGATTAGCTTTGTCTTTCGAAACGGTGTATCCTGCACTTCTGACGTCATTCCCCTCTTCTCTAGTGAAACAGTGCTGCTGTCTCCAATACAATGGTCTCTAGAGTTTTTACTTCAAGGACCCAGTTATAGCTTTTCCTCTTAACCAATCATAACCTTGTACAAGGTCACCCACTTCCTTTTTGTCCTTCGTAAGGTCAGTAGGAACAAAACAATACTCTGCATCCTTTCAGCCGTCTCTCCATTTCTACAGCAGTGTTTTTGTCTCAATACTAAGTAAAATCAGAAAGGGCTCTACTGAAAACAGAATTCCATCCTCTCAGTAGAAGGAACTTGGCTTGCAAAACTCACTCCACCCTCAGTTTGCCTCAGATTCCACCTGTTGATTTCAGACTAGCCCTGGATCTTGGGCGACGACAATACAGGGTCCACCATGATTCTGAGAACAGAGATGGCAGGTTTAAGGATGAGGCAGCTTGTGGAGGCCTGCACTGAAGCTGTATTCCTGCCTGGTCCATCCCCACCTCTGCCCCGAGTATGTCATATCACGAGCAGCATGCCTGCCACGCCTTGCCTCTTAGAAACAAACACTTCTACTACATGTGTGTAAATCGCTGTCATTAACAGGGCTTCATTTTCCTTTTGCCCTTGAAGGTTTTTGGTTTTGTTGTTGTTGTTTGTTTTTCTATTAGAGGCCGGGGAGAAACTGAGCCAGCACTCAGGAATAAAGGACAGGCACACTCACAGTGGGAGTGATGGTACCTGCAGGTGCCCAGCTGTTTGTCAAACTGGGGAGCAGACTGCAGGTCCTGCAGGTGGGCATAGCTATTCTGAGGGTGCTATTGATTGGACTCATCTCCCCTTCCTCAGCTTTACCTCGGGTGGGTTTATTAAAAACATGGGTATTTCTTCACAAGAGCTGGTGAATGCTGTTGACTGGTACACCTCTCTTCTTCACCCGTACTGTGAATGGATCTGTTAAAAACAGACTATTCCTCACGAGGGCTGGCATAGATGTGGAGAAGATGAACTCTTATGTGTTATTGGCCAGAATGTGCAGGTTGATGTCAAGACAATACATGATTGGGCAGTAGAGAGTGGGGCGGGGACAAAGTTTTTGTAAGGTGGGAAAGAGGAGGAAGGGAAGAGAATCAAATGGGATGGAGGAGGAGGTAGAATGCAGAGAAGCCAACATGGCAGCAGATGTAAACACTCTTCTCAGTGCATAAATACAGGTCGTTATGAGTATTTTGGTGTGTTCTTTAATGTGGAAACTTAATTGAGTTCTAAAGAAAGTGTAGTGGAGGGATGCACCAAGCCAGTTTCGGAGTTGGGATACATGTGCCAGGCATAGTACCAACCCACCTAGGGGACAGTGTGTGAAAGAGGCTGACAGAGACAGCTGGGAGCAGGTGACAGAGACAGCTGGGAGAGGGTGACAGAGACAGCTGGGAGAGGGTGACAGAGACAGCTGTGAGAGGGCGGCACGGCAGAGAAGCACCTGGTTGCAGATACATGCATGCATGTAGGCAAACACACACAATAGAAAAAGACACATCTTTAAAAATGATGAATTTAGGCCATGTATATTTTAACCACAATAAAAATAACCTCGTAAACATGGACCCTGTGTCTAGCGCAGGATCATACCCAGCTAAATTTAAACCTTCTTACTCTCTCCTAGGAAAGCTAATCCATCAAGTTTTCTCAAATATTTCAAAAAAAAAAATGATCTTTTATGTTTGGCTTAATGGAATTGGGGTCCCAGTTGAGTTCTTCTTTTTCAATGGGTTGTTTTATCTCAAGCCAGTTTTTAAAAGCTAGTTAACCAGACGTAAGAAGAACTGCATTAGCCCAAGTTTAAAATTAAAAAAAAAAGGGGAGGGGGGGCTAATGACATGAATAGCAACATGAGATGCACAGCCTTAAAATCCTGGGAGCGATGACTCTCGCCTTCAGTGTTGTCCCAGAGGCTAAGTCAGGCCTATGGCAGGGGACCGAGAGACATGCCACACATCTAACCACCACACTCAGCTTCACTTGGAATGTGTGGTTGTGTGCATGAGAGGCCTGGTGATGCCCCGTCTTACAGTATGCCCCTGGATTCTGCAGGGGTGGAACTCTCTCTCCCTAACAACTCACCTACTTCTCAGAGCTCTGGCAGATCATCTGTAGACTATCTCACTGTGGGAGTTTTTGAGGGAAAGTTTGTGTGTGTGTGTGTGTGTGTGTGTGTGTGTGTGTGTGTGTGTGTGAGAGAGAGAGAGAGAGAGAGAGAGAGAGAGAGAGTGCTGGTGTGTATGCACATGAAAGCCAGATGACAATTTTGGATGTCATATCTTGGGAACTGACTGACTACTTTGAGTTGTTTTTTTAGTTTTGTGTCATTTGTTTGTTGAGTTGGGGCATTTCAATGACTCACTGACAAGCTTATGGTCTTAAAAAAAAGAAGGATTTTAGGTGACTACTAGACTCGGGGCTTGAGGCTACACAAATGGTAGAGGCATCCCTTAAGCAAGTGTTGGCCCAGTGGTGACACCTTACTGGTAAAGTGACGCTGACGGCACACTAGCAGGGCTATACCTATCCCAATGTCACAGTACAATGTCATTTGCTTAGGGGTATGTACATGCAGTTTTATAACAGTGAACCATATGCACTGATTCACACATCTCCACCAACTCCCAGGTACAGATATTTCTGCTGCTACAAAAGAACTTCATTGGGCTAGCCTTCTGTTCCAATGTGTTAAGACTAGTTTAGTATATATGCACACGAGAGAGACAGAGAGAGAGAGAGAGAGAGAGAGAGAGAGAGAGAGAGAGAGAGAGACACGGGGGCGGGGGGAGAGCGCTTTGAACAAACATTTAGTATGTATATACTATCCCTAATAGTGAAGGCAACCCAAGTCATTTGTTGTTTTGAAATTGTCAAAGGTATTTTGAAATGGAATATGATGTAGCCCAGGTTGGCCTCGAAGATATAGAACACCAGAGGATGACCTTGAACTTCTGATCTTTCTGTCTTTACCTCCTAAGTGTTAGGGGTGGTAGGTGTGCACTGCTGGGAGCGGGACACAGAGCCTCATGCAGGAAAGGCAAGCGCTCTACTGAGTGACCTCACACCACGTCCTCATGTCTCTTATCACTAAAAAGTCACTTTATGACCACTTCAAGTAAATACATTATATATCTAAAAAGATAAATTACTGTAAGTAAATAAACATGTTCTTTAAAAAAAACCCTAAGTAAGCAAATTTTACAACTCTCAAAATTCTCTACTTTCACATCCAAATATAGGTACTAATGGCATTTTAGGTTGGGAACATGCATGGTGGCTTCACGTCTTTGCTTCTCAATAGGAAAATAAGTAGATCTCAGCTCCCACTGAGGAACCCATTTTGCATGCAACAAATAAATATCAGAAAATCTCAGGGTACCACTAATACCAAATAGCTACGCATTTTGCCCACTTATAAGGACTAGATAAGCAACCAGGCCACATTTAGGAAAACTTATATGCACAATATGCATTTTTTCACAAGGGATCAATAAAAGTCAGAGGTTTGGTCAAAACAGCTAGAACAACCTAAAGCAGACGCTCTCCCACACCGTCCCTCCAACAGCAGAGCCATGCAGGACACTGTGTCCTCGGGGAGATGGGGAGGAGGCTGAGCCTGGACACAGGGCATCACAGGAGGGATTTCTCTTCTCCGACCTGGTTTGTGTGGTGCTGGCGTCTCAGCTTTGGTTCTCACTAAGTGCGTCTCCACTGGGCTTTCCCGCACTCCCTCAGACTATACAGTGACATCTGCAGATCCCTGTTCTCCAAACTTCTCAGAAACTCTATTATCTCGTCATCATGCTTGGCTTGCCTTCTCTTTATTGCCTCTTTCCAGACTGAAGGCGGACGGATGTCGGAGCTTCTAACATTCCTCATCTCTGTCTGCTCTGTGTCCTTCCTGTTTTCCAACTGGTTTTTGTTTGTTTTTAATCTTGTTGTGGGTGGAGTGGATACTTCAAGTATATTCACCAACTAATCAATAGTCTGTCCCTTGTGCTGTTTAGTAGATGTCCCTTTTCATTAGTGTTGGATTGGCCCAGTCCTCTTTGGTTATCCTGTATAGTGTTATCTGTTCTTACCATGTAGTTCTCGACATTTCGGTCTAGCCTGGGGACTCTTCTCCAAATTCCCCAGGACAGTTAAGTGGATGCCCCTCTCCCATTTTTCAGATGATCTCCACTTTCGTAGGGTATCTCCTTGTGTGTTTGGGCTTCTTCAATATTTTCTCGGCTAAAGAATGCACTGTGAATGTTTAAATTGGTGTTTCTGTTGTTCCTCACAAAATGTGGTTTTGCTTTTGGAAAGACTTTATTTCCCAGGAGTCCCAGCTTGCTGTGTGACCCTCAGCAACAGTTACCTGACTTTAAGCCCATGCTGGTCTCAGCTCTGCAGTAGAGCTGGTCTTGTAGAACCCTGGCCTATACGTGCTTGCTCATGGGAACCAAATCTGACCCTCATTCCCACTTAGGAGCATCCCTGAGCCCCCGACCTTCATGTCTCAAACCTATCTTGCATTTCTTTAACTCTCAAATCTGACAGTACTTTAGCAGAGAGCCCAGAGATTATGTACTCTGAAAAATTCCATATTTTGAAGCCTTATCTTTCCAACTTCTGTTTTGAAAAGGAAATTACTTGGAAATGTTTGGAAAGCAACATTTGGGACACCCCCCCCCTCAAATCTCAAGCACATTGTAAAAACAGTTTCATTTCTGAAGCATTTACAAAGCAGTGTCACACATGCGATTGTCTTGTCTGTCCTTCAAATGGTCCCTGAAAAGTTAGAGCCAGTCCTATCGGCCCCATAAACTCACAAGGAACCAAAGGCCAAAGGCCACTAACAGTTCTCTCTCAGCCGTTCTCTTTATGCCCATCTCTGCCAGTGTCTCCCCAGTCCACCGCTCTTCCTGAAAGGGTGTGGTTTACTCCCAGGTACATTTATTCCTCCAAATTCCCCAGAACTGGCCCATCTCCTGGCGGCTCTTTCACCTTCAGTTAGAGCTAGAGGCTGACAACCAGGCCCTAGCATAGAATATTAAAAACAAACAAACAAACAAAAAAACCTTCTCAGTGTGTATATGCTTTTAAATTTTAAACCACAGGTTGGATGGCTTTTAGACAATAGAAATTTATTCCCCAGAATTACAGAGAGAGGCCAGAAGAAGGCCAGGATCGAACCACCATATCCAGAGGTTGCTGAGGGCCGGGCTTCCAGGAAGTGCCTTCTCACTATGTTCTCAGCAAGGTGGCTCTGGGAGCTCTTTTCTTCCTCTGTGGTTCTGAGGGACTGAAACCACAGCGACAGTTACGCTCAATGTGTATGCTAAACTATACTCTCAGTCTCATGCAACCCTTTCCTTTTAAAAAACATAATTCATTTTAAGTGTTTTTAATTACATGCACACATTGTGCTAGGGGAGGATGGCACGCACATATGTGTGGGTCCAGAAAAGGTTGTTAGATTCCCCTGGAAAAAGAGTTGCAAGCAGTTGTAAACTACCTGGTGTGGGTGCTGGGAATCAAACCCAGGTCTTGTGGAAGAGCAGCAATCAGTCTTAACTGCTGAGCCATCTCTCCAGCCCCATGGAACTACCTATATACCTATGACCCTGGCCTGATGACTCAAAGCCCACCTCTTATGCTATCATGTTATTAGATCTGCACACAAGAATCTAGCCGGGAGAAGGGACACCAATATTTTGTCTGTTAGCATAGTGCAGTACTTTTCTGAATCTTCACTTGAGGGCTTAGAGAGATGGTTCTGTGGTTAAAAGCTTGTACTACTCCTGCAGAGAGCCCAAGGTTCAGATCCCAGCACCCATGTTGGGCGGCTCACAAGTAGCTGTAACTCCAGCTTCAGGGGATCTGATGACCTCTTCTGGCCTCCCTGGCTACTAATTAGGTGCATTGCACACATATGTACATAATTACATATAATAACAATAAATCCTTAAAGCTTCCTTTAAGACTTAAGCCCAGGAAGCCTTCTGCTACTATTGGATCTGAAGGGCACCCCAAAGGTCCCTGGGATAAAAACATGGCCCATAGCAAAGTATTAACACAGTATTGCTGGAAGAAGATGGACCATTGTGGTCTTACAATGTCACTAAATATTTGGCCTTGGAGAGAATAGACTCTGTGTTAGCTACGTTTGACAAAAGGAGGAGAGATGTTTGTTGTGGCTCACAATCTCAGAGGCAGAGAGGATGTGATGACATATACTGGTTCACAGCATGGTGGCCAGAGAACAGAGAAAGGGAGACTGACAGGGCCCAGGACAAGACACTGCCAATGATCAGCACCCAGTGACCTACTTCCTCCAGCAAAATCCTGCTTTCCACAGTTCCCAGAACCTCCCAGAGGAGAACCAGAAACTGGGGACCAAGCATTCAAAACACAAGGCCATCGCAGGGTTCCACGTTCCTTCACACGCATGAGGTGAGCAACTGTATCCTGCTGTGTGTTTCTTCATTGAGAAGCTGGCTTAGCACAGGTCTAAAAGCAACAGAGCTAACCATAGGCGAAAAACCATAACCAAAGGAAACACTCCTTTGCAGGTGGACTGCCTTTGGTGTGTGTTACAGTGATTGATGGCCTGTCTTATCCTTACCTACCCTAGTGGTTTTGGTTCCCTCTACTCTAAGTTCCCATAAGATCTCATGGGGATGAGCAGAATCCTGTCCCTACGTTGTATGAGAAGTTATCACCTGCTACACTGTAAGCTCACAGGACAGGCTCCTGTTTACCTCCAGGACTTTAAGAGATGGTTTAAGGGCTGGGAGCTCAGGAGTGACACATACACTAGCTATGACTAGGCACTCTGTCCTCGGCCCTGGAGCATGCTCAGGGCACATGTGAAGGGAAGACTAAAAGTCTGCCCTAGTGACCTTTCCCCCTGAGATCAGGAGTGATTAGAGAAGAAAGTCACCTGACTGGAAGAGCTGCCCTGCGCTGTCTGCCCAAGGCCGTTGGCTTTAAAGCAGCAATTCCTCTGGGTCAAAATAACTGCCCCAGGATTCAAACTCCAAGCATGCTAAGTTCTAGAAAGCAAAAGAAGGAAATTAACCCAATAACATTATTTCAGCTGTAATCAAGCTGTAGCACGGGTCACCACCCATAAGGAGGAGGAACGAATTTCTGTATCACACCTTTCTTCACAGAAATAGACCTGACTCACCCCTACTTCTTTCTCATTCATTATTTTTATTCAAATCATTGTGAAATTTACATCATGCAAAACCAACCATTTTACAGCAAATGACTCACCAGCTTTTAGTGCACTGATAACATACACCTCAACCTTTAGCTGATTCCAGAAAACTCCATCTTCCCCAAATAAACTTGATTAAATGGTAGCTCCTCATTCATTGCCCATTTCAATGTAAGGTCAGCTGCACAGAGCAACTGAGAAAGAAGCCGGGAAGTTGGTACACACTGTCATGTCAGTGTGCGGAGCCTGGTGCCCAGCACACAGTAGGTTCACAGAGAGCATCTGTCGAGTTGGACAGAAATGAGGTTATGAAGGAGTCACAGGAGAGAGTCTGAGAGGAAGAACTGGACTGATGTTGCAGACTGATAGTCAAAAAAAAAAAAAAAAAAAAAAAAAAAAAAAAAAAAAAAAACCAGACCAGGACACCCAACACCGTGAGAAGAGCGGAGAGGAGGCTGAAGACTGAGTAAAGAGAAGGGAAGGCACTTCTTGCCAGAACAAATCTGGCAACGTTCAAAAGCGAGGAGCCCTCGTCAAATGGCTTCTGTGCACTCCTTTGAAAGTCAGTAGCCTAGTGTGCAGAAGATACGGGTAGGCAGATGGTGTGAGAGGCACAGGTATTTCTTTCTAGGGTGTCCAAATGGTTCAACCATTCTCAGTCTCTGGAGGTAGCCATACAAATCTAGACAGGATTATATTATTTTATCAGGTATTGGACTGTGGCTTCAAAAATCCCTTTTAGTAGATTTGCCTGTGTTTACTCTTTGGTGAGGAGCCTGTTGAGATGAGGTAAAAAAAAAAGTGACAAGATATTTTGTTGCAAAACATAATCTGTAGACTCTAACTGCCCCTGGAGCCACCAGAAAACAACTGCAAATCTCCACCACCGGGACTGTGTTAACATCTGCTTATCTGACCAATGCCTTTTTACTGCTTCCAGGAAAAAGTCTAGATGAGAAAAAATAAAAACCTCCAAACTGGAAAATCATCTTCTGAATAATGGAGGATTTAACTATGCTGGGTTGGGCAACTTTCTCAAACTGGGTGGCAAAAAGAAAAAAAAAATTAACAAAACAACAATCCCAAAATATTAAATCCTAGCTTTCGCCACAGTGGACTTAATCAGGACAATGGAGCTATTTGGCTCAATGAAACATTCAAGTTTTGAAAGGAGAAAAAAGAAACCAACAGGCTAGTCCCCTGCTTCAGTTCCCAAGGTCACCAAGGTTCATAGTCCTATCAAGTTACACCACATCAGATAACTTATTATAATCTGAGGCATAGCACTCCGATGACCAGGCACAGGGATGTGGGTCGAGTCCTTCCTCAGGATCCTTTCCCACCTCTCCTGCATGCATGGCACAGGGCAGTCTAGGCCCTGAGGTTAGCACTGGGCAGGCCTCCTGCACACAGCCCTCAGGCCAGGGGCAAGGGCAAAAGAAAACACAGGTGTGTCCCCAAAGTGAGGCAGGCGAGGATGTGGAGTTCTGTTTTATACCGAATCTGTCTCAAGTGCCACCAGCAGCTTGTAGCAGGAAGCTGCATGCATTTGTCCAATGAGGGGACAACATCCCCAGAGCCAGGAGAACGCTGGAAGATTTTCTACTCAAACTAATAGGCCAAGAAAGAGATCATGAGAGAAGAGAACGGAGGTCTTCACAGGACTGTGTGCTGATTGGGGGTGGGGTGGGGTGGCAGAGGGCTCTAAACCCAAGAATGTGAAGATGCCACCATGGAGGTACAAATAACTTGTTAGCACAGCCATGTGATCTGCATACAAACAGAACGGGGCCTCTGTTCTCCTTTAATAGACAAAACTTGGATCCCAGGATCCTGCAAAAACATTAACAGAATGTTTCTCCCAACACAGCTCCAAGAGAATGGCTTGTCTTTTCTAGGGCAACAAGGCCTCCCCACTACAACCCCCTACCCCTCCCCATCCCCCATCTCTCCACCCTCAGCTAAGCTGCTTCTGTTAGGCCCTGCTGGATTCTAAGTGTACTTGAAAAGGTAACATTTCCTGCTTTGCCAAAGTCATACAAACTCACTAGGGCCAAGCCTTGACTATCTGACTGGAAACAAACAAAACAGAGCCACCCCCAGAGCACTGAAAGAGAGAACAATCCATGGCCTGTGGCTTCCACTCCGCTGTCTAAAGAGAAACATAACTTCTCAGCTGTCCAGGTAATCCTCACCAGAACAACACTGTTGTAAAGTTGTTTTATTCATGAGGCCCCCAGAGATGCCAACCTACCGAGGCATTTGGGGGTCCTTTCTCTCATACAGGGCGACGATGATGAGTAATGTAGGGCCAGGAAGACAAATTAATCTGGGAACCTTTCAAGTGTGACAGATTTGCGGCAGGCTCTAATTTTATATTTTTCTTTTGGTTTTGATTTACTAATTAACATGTGGGGTAAGGAGAACACACTCTGGGCTGAGCTGGAGGCGTGTTCTCTCACGGTGTCTCATCTCTGCTTCCTAGGGCCTCTGGTGAAAATGTGACTTTTGTATCTTCTGCTCCTCAATAATGCCCATGTCTAACAGGACTCTGTCATGTGACTTCGGGATTGAGCTTAGGAAACACCAGGCTGGAGAAGAAAATTCTTATCCCGGCATATATCTGAGGGGAGGAAAGCGGAACGATGGGAACAACAAAGTGGCCAGCCAAAGGTTTCTCAGTTTCTCCCTCTCTGCTCTAATTCAAAACATTATACTTTATTATTGCGGCTGCACCAGACGGGCGCGTTCTTTGCTCTGCTGATTCACCTCGTTTTCCTTACAACACAGCGGACAGAAGATCCTCGTGTGAAGCATGCTGTGCCTCCGGACCCGGTCCAAGCCAAACTGTTCACTTCACATTCTGTTTTCCCAGAAGCACAGCAGGTTCTCGCGGTAGGAGAGGCTCCACGGGATGGGTGGCTCCCCGCCTCCCCCTGACTAAGTCACAAGGGCTCTCAGATCACAGGCTGATGAGATCAGCAAGCAGGCATTTCCGCAGGTTTGCAGACGCGCCGCAGCACATCAACAAAGATGGGACGAGAGCAGTGAGCATCTCGGCCTTGACTTTTGACCTGGGGTTTCTTGAGAGCAACCTGACAGCCTCACCAGAGCACTGAGAAGATAAAGAGCCAAGGTCCGCGGAGTGGAATGGGGACAGGTGGGGCTTGTGGGATTGGGCAGGTAGCCTGCCATGTGGACCATGTGGAAGACCTGAGTTCTGTCCCCAGCAGCAAATATAAAAGAGTGAGAGGTAATGTAGGTGAGAGGAGGTGGAGTTGTTGAGGAACGTCAAGGAGCATGCACCAAGCATGCGCCAGGGAAGGAGGAAAGGTACCAACAAAAGGCATCCACCACGCAGTAAAGGCATGCAGGCACACAGATTAGAGCCCAGTCCCCATCAGCGTACAATCACCCTAACTTCATATTTACCAAGTGTACACTCGGTACAACGGGGTGTCACATCTTGATGCTCACACAGCCGGTACTTCGCCCTGACTTGTCTCTTTCTGGCTGGAATCAGCAAGAAGCAGGCAATACACAGGCAGGACTAAGCCACAGGCATTTATGCAAGCCATCTTCAACCAGTTATACTTCCCACCAGTTCTTTCACCAAAGCAATGAAGCAGCAACCAGCAGCTGATGGTCTCTCTCTTCTTAGACGCTTCAAATGCCCAAAAAGGAAGCCAGGACAGAACAAACCGCAGATAACAATTCACTATTGGGGAACTCAAACCGAGGCTGACAAAAAGTGTTTGGGGGAGCCACTCTAGGCAGACACGGTGCCCGGAGCTCTGCTGTACCCAAGCAAACAGCTGGGAATGATCCGCCCAAGATGGAGAACACAAGAAATCGAACATGGAGTCTATACTAGAAAGGATCTGACTGGGATGGAAGGACCTGACTGATGGAGTAAGGAAGAACAGTCCAACTTTGAAAGCCCTCTTTGAGCCAAAGAGGAACCCACCCACTCAGGCTTGACCACAGAGAGGGAGTGTTATATGGAACAGCAACACTACGGTCCACCAACCCCAGGCATTGCTACTGTGTAGACCCAGACCTACACCATCTCCCTTTCCCTGCCCTGCTCTGCTGGAGACCTCGTACAACTAAGCAAGGCTAAATCAGGAAATACAGAGCCAAGTGAGATTCTGGAATGGCTGCGCGGCTCTCTTGCTTTCGTTGTCTCTTTACCATCGGCTCTTATGGCCTCAAACGAAATGCCAAGGGAAACAAAATTAAGGCTGGGGAATATTTTCTTGGACAGGATGACGTTTAAATTCAGTGAGCCTCTGCTATGTGGCTACTGCCCCACATTCAACCAGAGCTCATCAAACCAACAAATCTTTTCTCGGCACTTACTACCTGCCAGACACGCTAACAACCAGCCTTCACAGTCTCCAGTCCCACTCCATGTAGCTCATGTCTGCACGGGAAATAAACTCAAAAGGCTTTTAATGACACCAAGTATAGGCTGGATGCTGCCCTGCCAATCAGTCGAACATGCAGACAAGGAGTCCCACAGGTCCTTGCTCCTACCATTCAGATAAAAAGATGATGCAAGTCCTCTGTCAAAAGGAAGTATGAGAGACAGAGACACAGAGAGAGAAACAGAAAGAGAGAGAGAAAGAGAGAGGGAGGGAGAGGGGGAAGGGGAGAGAGGGAAAGGGAGGGAGGGGGAGAGGGAGGGAGGGGAAGAGAGAGGGAAAGAGGGGGAGAGGGAGGGAGGGGGAGACAGACAGACAGCGAGAGAGAGAGAGAGAGAGAGAGAGAGAGAGAGAGAGAGAGAGAGAGAGAGAGAGAGAAAGAGAGAGAACTTTCCAGAAACTTCTCACTGGTTACAGGGAGAGATACTCTGCTATTCACTACCTACAAGATGTGTTCTGGGAGGACTCCCTGGAGATTTGGGTGTGTCAGCAGGTCCAGATCTTCCTCTTGCCAACCACAACAGTATCAGGATTGTCATCTCATCTTGTGTGTGTAGTGCATATTTATACCCAAATATAGCATTATTCAGGGAACACGGTTGCTAGGCAACAACTTGTTGAACACTAATTTTTTTTTTAACATGTCAGTTGCCAAGAAGAGACCCCTGTCTGCCTCCTAGAGCCAACGTTTAAATGGGATAACGCACACAGAAGCATTCGGGGACGTATGAAGCATAAATGAGTAACTCCTCTGCTCATACTGGAATCCAACAGAGGCAACACCTCATCAGCATCAGCTCCTACAAGTGAGCCCCACAGACATTCAGAGAAGTGCCAGTCAAGACTCATCACTGGGCAGGAGAGATACTCTGTGGGTAAGAGGGCTTGCTGCTCTTGTGGAGGACTGGGGTTTGATTCCTAGCAATGACGTTGGACCTCTCACAAGGGCCTATACCTCCAGCTCCAGGGGATAAACACCCTCTTCTGGCCTTCAAAGACACCCACGTATACGTGCACATGTATTCACACAGAGACATACACACATATACATAAAAATAAAGTAAATCTGAACTCCTTTTGTAAAGAGACTCGTCACAGTGGTAGCTGTTGTCCCTCAACTTAGAACATTTAAGAAATCCAGAGGTCTGGGAGGTTCTAAGAGGCAACTCTGGGAGCACAAGACAGAGTTGAACAGGATGGCTGCACTGTGTGATTTCCAACTTAGGAACCTTAAAATGGACCGCTGCTAGAAAGGGGGTGGGGCGGCCTCGGAGTTGCTGGGACAAACGCCCACAGCACAACTTTGCTTCTCTGTGGTTAGTGGGATGAATGGAGTGCCCGAGGGACTCATTGCTACAGCTTAAGATTCCATCAACTCAACAAGGCCACAGAGCCTGGCACTGTGTCTTCTGAGAGTCACACCACACCCTGGGTCACTACGTGTAGCACTTCGCTTCTCTTTGTACTGCTGTTCCCAGCAGAGTGGGAACAGATGGGGGGTGAGCGGGGGACTATGAAGTTGCAGACAGTACTGCACAGGGATGAACAATTGCAAGGAATGGAAGGACCCCAGCATGCAGTGGGCTCCAGGGAGCAGAAAAGTGTCTCCATACAAGCTCCCGGAAGGAAAATAAAACCCACAGAAACAGATCAAGTCCTCCACAGGCTGGGATCTGGGGCAAGATGTTGCACTGGGAACTAGGCTAATGCACAGGATGGGAATAGGGATCAGTTTCCAAGACCTAACCCAACCCACAAAATAATTTACATTGAGAGAAAGGAAGAGAGAGAAAGGGCCACCCACTCATTTCCAGAGCCCAGGATGGTATGTGACTAATCTGCAGTATAGTGTGCGACCAGTCCCCAGGATGGTGTGTGACTAGTCCCAGTCATGACCTGTGCTCAGTCCCCTGTCCTCATTCCCAGCATCTTCCATCCTATAACAATCTGAGTCCATCTGAATGCATGACTAGAGAAGCTAACTCTCAAGGAGAGGAGTGACTTACTCAAGGCCACTTGACTGGCGAGGGTTTCAGCTCTTACCCCTAAACCCATGTAAGAATTACTATGCTCCAGAGCCCATGGGCAGCTACCAGCATACTTAAGAGTTCAGAGAGGGTCAGCTCACAACTCAGTAATTTTTCAGTGCAAGGTCCTGTGGAAAGTCTCAGTTTGTCTACTCAGATCAGAAAGCATCCCTCCAGAGGGAATGAGGGAAATCAGAACACATAGTCCCACATCTTATGGTTTGGGGCTCAAACTGCCACATCTAATGGTAGTAAGGCACAGTATGCACTCCAAGGTTTAAACCCCGCTTTGCTTAGCAAGTGTCATTTAAGTCAGACATGGGCTCCATGTTTGTAATCCCAGCATCAAGGAGTTAGATTTCTCAAGATTCAAGGACAGCCAGGGCTACAGAGCAATCTCTTGTCTCAACACAAAATACAACAGGAAGGAGTGGGAGATTTCCCTGTAAGAAAGCAACAGGTGGGAGAAACAGCTAGATTCTCCTCTGTGGGACAAACATCTGCAGAGAGAAGTCAAAGATGAAGAAAAAGTTGATTCCAGGGCTAGAGGCATGGCCTTTGGTCTTCTCTCTGGGATGTCTTTGCCTGTTGCCTCAGGCAGGACAAACTGTCTCAACCTGCTGTCTCTTGGGACTATGTACAGAAGGGCTCAGGGTTCCCAGACCCCAAAGAATCTAGGGAGCTAGAACAGCTAACATCTGGAAGAGTTTTCTGCAGGAGACAAAAAACTTGTGGCCATTAGCAAGACAAGAAAAGCCCTTTCCTAAGAGCTGTGATATGTGTAAGCAAAGCTGAGGTCCTGTTACTTCCAGTGGCTTCCCACCCCACCACAAACTCACAGGGACTGATCTACTGTCTGCAATGAGACCTTTCTTCTGATCTTAGAAGGACACATCCAAAGCCATTGGACACAACAGGTGTTCTAGAACATTCCTTCAGACACCAAACTCCATGTACACCCAAGTCTCTTATACAAAATGGTACCAAGGCTAGGAAGATAGCTGGGTGGTTGGGTGCTTGCCTTGCAACACAAGCTCTATGCAAATGTCTACACATGTTCAGTAGAGAACCAGTTTTTGTTTTCATTTTTTCTTAGTTTTTTTTTTTTTCATTAATTTATAAGACAAGGTCTTATGGAGTCCAGGCCGATCTCAAACTCACTTTGTAGCCAAGGCTAGGCTTGAACACACCTGATCCTCCTACCTCTGCCTCTTGAGTGTACATTACACCCACTTGTTTCCCTACCTGATTGACTCCTTCAGCACAAACTTCTCAGGAACTGGGGTTTACTGTATCTGTCGAACTACAGATAGTTCTATAATACCATTTGTATCAAAGTCTGCACACAAAAGAATATACAATGAAGCTCCATTTATTTGAAGGGATAATTACTGTGGATGAGTCCTTTTGTCTTTTGTTGTTGAGGTTTATAAATGATTCCTAACAAATGGATTCTGTTCATAATAAAATGCATGTGCTGTTTTAAAACAACAACAAAAATCAGACAAGCATCATTTGAATGGACTATCGATGGCCCTGATTTCACTGCCTCTTACTTTGCTTCCTTAATTGGTTGAGTGTTCTCAGATGACCAGGAACAGAGTTGTAAGGCCTCTTTGCAGCAGCTGGGAAGATTACTTACTGTACAAAAACTGCTACCAAGAAACCCAAGATCTCAGGCTTGGGATTCTGGTTGAAAACTCACAGCATCCCCTCGACTGTAGCTGGAAGAGGGAAAGCAGCATTTGGGATAAAAACTAGTTTTTCATTGACTTGTGAGGTTTTAGGAATATTTTGGCATGGGAGCAGGGAAGACTAAAGATAGAAGCAAAGTGCTTCAGAATAGTCTTGGTCCCTTGGGCTTGGGTTCACTGGGACTTTTCAGACAGAACTTAGCCTGTATTGTGTGTGTGTGTGTGTGTGTGTGTGCGCGTGTGTGTGTCCTGTGTCTGTGTCTCTTTCTGTCTCTCTTTGTGGGTGTCTCCCTCTGTGCCTCTCTGTCTCTTTCTCACTGTCTTTCTCTGTGTATATCTGTGTCCTGTGTCTGTCTCTGTCTCTCTTTGTGTGTCTCTGTGTATCTCTTTATGTGTGTGTCTCTGTCTCTCTGTGGCTCTCACTGTTTTTTGTGTGTCTTCTCTGTATCTCTCTCCCTTCCTTGTTCCCCTCCTTCCCTCTCTCCCTGTTCCCCCCACCTCTGCTGATTTCAGTTTGCCAAATTCAAATGTAAGCAACTGTTTTCTGAATCCTACAGTCCAGAGTTCTGTTAGCAGACTCACAGTCCCTAAGACATCAGGAGATAAACCGGCTTGGATGAACTCCAGCCAGCTCAACCGTGGGGACTGGGACAGTGTCATGCGTGTGCCACCAGCACTGCACTCCAGCTTCAACTTTACCTGGATCCTTTCCTCAAGATGCCTCTTCAGAATGGCTTGAAACCAGGTATAGACAACCAGCCATCTTTCTGGGTTCGGAAGTGAGGGCTTCTAGAACATGACACAGACCCACTAATGCAAAAGCTGGATCGATCCAGGCAGCCTAGGATGAGCTGGTCATCCCACTGCCATAGAATGTGTGCTGTGATAAAACCTTAGACTCTGAAGAGCCCTGGGTTAGAGGTGACTCACACATGTGCTCAAGCTTGCTTGTAATCCAAGCCTCCTCCTCATGCCACAGCTGACCTTTTCCTCATTTTCTTCTCCAGACAGTTCCCACAATCCATCTTGTCACTGTGGACACACCCTCTGCCTCTATATATTCAGATCCATGGAGTCTACAAAGGCAGTCTTGCTATGTTAATATGTTAACATATATGGTAACATATGTTTCATAAGTCAGTATATGCAATCAATAGTTCAAAAGTGTGTCCTTTCCCCAGACCTCAATGACCTTGTTCTTATTGTAATATTGCTATGGTTTGGATAAGTGTCCCCCAAGGACCCAAGTGTCAAACACTTGGGTCACTAGCCGATGGGGATAGAGGAAAAAGATGGAACATTAAAGAAGAGAGGCATCATGGGAGGAAGACCATGAGGTAGAGGTGCCCTTGAAAGACAAGTTGGGACCCTGCTTGTTCTCTCTGCTTTCTGGCTTCTGGGAGGTGAAGAGGCTTTGACCTGAAGCTTCTGAAGCCACAAACTTAAATTAATAGCATCCCTCATCACTGGAGACTAATCCCAGAATCTTACATGTGATGGGCAAGGGATCTATGAGGCACCTCCCTCCACCCTTTGCTATTCATTCATTCATTTTGAGCAGGGTCTCACTAAGCTGGCTGAGCTGGGCCTTGAACTCACTGTCCCTTTGTCTCAGTCTTTCAGTATTACAAGTGTGCACCTGCATTCTCTGTATATTGTAATGAGGGGTGATGAGCAGTGTTCCAGGGGTCCAGGCTCCGAATGAGGCCCTTTGGCTGGAGCCAATACTCTGGCAGTTTGTGACTGAGACCACAGAAGCACCTCCCCCTTTTGGAAGCTAGTTTGTGGTCAAATGCCATCTACTAGAAAGGAATCTTTGTGAGTTGTGTGTGTTGATAACGTAGAACTCCATAAAGATTCCAGCCATGAGCCACAGTTGCCAGAAGTTCAGGTGAAGAGGAACTTCCCAAATCTGAATGAGAAGGGCCGAAATACATCACACATTGTGATACTCAGTTAAATAACATGATTCCAGGAGGGAATCATTATGATTATCATCATTATTATATCTACTATAATTAAATTATAATTTATGATAATCACACTTGTTAACTATATATTTAATATAAGATATTATTAAATATTTGTTTAATGTTTAATGAATATAAATAATTAGTTAGAATCAGTATTAAGGATAATAAAACCTGTTTTTAATCTTAAGTCTGCTTCAGCAAAGAAGAACACTATGAACTTGGTGTGGGACTGAACAATCCTCTTGTTCAAGAAGGCTGCTTTGAATTTAGGGATAGCCTTGGCTATACAAAAAGAGACCTTGTATCAATAAAACAAATGTCCCATGGATATACAACAAGCACATCACAGCGACTCTTCCATGTGTTATGTGGAGAAAAGGACATTTGAAGAACATTCTTTTATATCCCAGAGCAGTGAGATTAGGAGATCTGGAATGCTTCTCTGGCTCTAATTTGTACATTTTTTGTCTTGTTTTTGATCTACTGAAATTCTTTGTAAATTATGAGAAAAATCAGCAGAACAAAACTGTCTCAGCCATGGATTTGGTCTATTTTATGCCTTTTAAATGTCTTTAAGGAAGCGATCCAATTGTAACATGTGGGCACGGAGACACTGAGTTTATTCACCTGTTAGACCCAAACCACAACTGCTTCACACAGATGGGACTGGCTGGGCTGGAGGACACTGGGCAATTCACTTCCAATGTCTGTTTTTCCCTTTACAATACGAGGTGGTGGGACAAGATGGGTCCCAAAGCGAATCCCAGAATCCTTTTCTACAAGGCCAGGTGACTCTTACAATCCCCTTAGATGAAGGTTAAAAGAGAACACACACATATGCAAAACTTTTGCTCCATATTTAAAACAAGCAGGTTGCTGACTTTGTGAATACATAACCTCATTACTCACAAATGACTGAGTGTCCTGAGGGCCTCCACATTAACACTCACTAGGAAGAAGGAAGAAGTCAGTGATGCTGAGCCCCAGGGGATCTGGAGATGAGATCATGCACCTGACTCTTCTCAAATCATACACACACACACTCACACACACACACACACTCACACACACTCACACACACACACTCATGCACACACACACACACTCACACACACATACACATACTCACACACACTCACACACACATACATACACTCACACACACACTCACACACACACTCACACACACACTCACACACACACACACACACACACACACACACACACACACACCAAAAGATCTCATCCACACATACAAGAATATGTCACAACTGTGATGTTCCAAAGCAAGGTATGCTTGGTTTATAAGATGGCTTAGCTTTGCTTAAGAGCTCAATATCTAGAATCCACACAAAAACAAAACAAAATGAAACAAAAAACCAAAACAAAGCAAAAAGATACTGGAGACGGTTCACACACTTGTCAATCCAGTCCTGGGGAAACAAGGCAGGCAGATCCCTGGGACCAGCCAGCCTAATCTGCTTGGCGAGTTCCATGCCAGTAAGAAACTGTCGCACTCACAAAAAGGCAGCACCTTATATTCATGAATATACACACTCCAGTAATTTTTAATCGCACACACAAAAACAAAGCACCATTTTCTTGATGAAATCAGAAAGTCGGTTTCTCCAGAGTCAAACTTTGATGAGGAATTGGTGCTTGTATCTGTTTTCCTCTTTTTCTAACTCATCTCCCTTTAAAAGTGGTGTTTAAAGTAATTGATCCTCCTGGTTAGCCAACAAACTTGAGTGTTAGAAATTGAAGTTTGTCCTGATAAAAAGGATCATGCACCCACGGGGTCACACAGAAATTGTAGGGTAACACATTTTGCTTATAAACCATTTTAGCGTCTCCCCCCCTAACATTGCAGTGTTATTTTCTTTAGCCTATGACAGCTTTCCATCCCAATAACAAAATGCCTGGAATAATCAACTTATAACAACAACAAGCACAAAAGGTTTTCTTCGCTCATCTTTTTGGAGGTTTCTGAGCATGACACATGTCAAGGCAATGTGTAAAAAGGGAAGGCTTCCTTGATGGTAGAGATGAAAGAGAAGAGAGCGGCAGGGACCCTGTGTCCCCCTTGAGGACACTGTCCACAGTGACATGAAGTCTTCCCACTTACACCACTTCTTGAAGGTGCCACCTCTCAATGGTGCCAACCTGTGGAGCAAGTCCAATCCATGGGCCTTAGGGAGATGCTCTGCTATTTAAACCACAGAGTAGGTCACATTCTGATGCTGGTGTAAACAAGGGTTACTGTCAATGCTTTAACTGAGAAGTTTTCCAACCGAAGAGGTTATTCTCAACGCCTGTTTTCATCTTGTGAGTTGCCTTCAGTGACTCAATTGCCGCATGTTCTGAGACTGGTTTCCTGGCTGCAATTTTACACTAGGTCAAACAAAGCCCAAGCGCACTCCAGCAGCTAATACGTGGGTTTTGGTTTTGAGATCACAAAGACTGATGCTGGCTCTTCCCCCCAGTTTGTGTGAACAAGAAGAGCCACCTGACAGCAAAGCAGCCCGTATGTCTTTAGAATTGGGGAGATGCTGTTGTAGCTGTTCCCGAATGGAGTGTGAATGTGCTCAAGGCCTTCCTTTACATTCTCCATCTGACTGCCTGCTGGCTTCACCATCTAGAGGGCTGGCCTCTGCGGGCCACTGACTGCTGAGACAGTCTAACACAGAAGTATAACCCATGCTTAAGTGTCGGGGTCAGACACTAATTTAAACTGCGCCAATACACAAGAGATTAGCAAGATGTCCCTGCCAACTCTTTGGTTTCCGGTCTGCACTGGTGTTTCTACAGCTCTGCTGTGTTCTATTTCCTTTGTTCTATTTTTGGACACAAGGATTGTGTTAGGAAGTCCACCAACCAGAGACAAAGGAAAGCCTTAATATCAAACACATTGCCCTGTTCAACACTCACTGTTAGTTATAACGTGAACCAATCAAGACATTGTCTTCCCCCCATCTTCAATATTTTAGGGCCTGGAGATGTAACTCAATGCTAGTGCATGTGCCTGAAATGCTACAATTACCAGCAACACCCCCCCCACACACCAATCCAAATGGTGATGAGCATGACCACATCAGAAACAGTATGTTCTAGACATTAATCTTGCTATGTGCCCAGCATAGTCCTCAGCTCTACTCACTTGGACTCCTTTCTTGCCGCTCCACCTCATCCTAACCAATGACAAACTTCCCCCAGTTCCTGAAGCCTATCCCTGGAGAGCCTCTATACCTAATTTGAGCCCACAGAGTTTATTCTAAAGTTCTTGCTGTTAGTCACTCTGCCATTCTCCACTTATACAACACGATTTCTTAGTGCCAAAGATTGGTGGAGGTTGGCGACTCACACCTTCCAGGAAGGAGGTGATGATGCTTACGGTTCAATTCTAAACACCAGGACTGACTTCTTGGTTAAGTCCCATGGGTTCTTGTGGTGGCCGTGAGAGCTAAGGGACCTGAGTAGCTGACTAGGGAGCTTGGTATCATACAATGCGATTTTGAAAGACATATAGATAAGCTTATTTTATAACAGGCTAACGAGGACACTGACGAGTCACCAACAAGAAAACAGCAATGCCAGGAGATCAGATGGCACACACAGTTTGGGGATTGAGCTGTGTCTACCATATGGGCCTCCTGCCTCTTGGCCCACATCTCCCTGCATGGGCCTGATAGAAAGTGAGATACAGGGAGGGAGAGAGAATGAGAGAGAGAGAGAGAGAGAGAGAGAGAGAGAGAGAGAGAGAGAGAGATCATGTCTTTAGTAAAGAATTCGGAGATGGGGTGAGGGATAAAAAGAAAGAGAATATGAACATTTCAAGCAGAAGTAGGCATCCCTGAAATAAAAGAGGAACATCAGAAGCTGGTGAATAAATACACGGTGCTGGATTTCATCCAGCTAATTCTCCATGTCAAGCATCTCTACAGGTCTGGGAGATTTGGGAGAGAAGATTCTGGTTTGATATCCCACTGCTGGTGTGGCTGCAATGAGTTTTATACTTCCTTTGTTAGCTCAAGCTAGACCCTTGAGGAGGATTTGGAAAGGCTCACCAGTGAACAATAAAGACCCAAATGCAGATAGTAATAAATACAATCTTAAGGTTTAAGGAACACTAATCGTTTAAGGGCTCTCTCTGTCTTAAGCAAATTCCGAGCCCCCCTGCACACAATTTCTTAGCATAAGTAGTGTACCCTGATTATGGTGTAAGATATGACAAGGAGATGTTCAACTTATGATTAAGATTACTTATCAGTAAGTTTTGAGTTAACCAGGGTTGGAGTAAGTAATTCACTTGGGCCAAATCTAATCTTAGAAGCCCTTTAGAGGCTTGGCATTTATTCAGTTACGATGTGCACTGGCCATATCATACAGGGTCTCTCTGAGGGCCCATGTCTTCAAGGCCTATTGTCCCGTCTCTAGAGATGTTGGGAGGAGGTAGAACACTTTGCAGGTGGGTATAGTGGAAGGAAGTTTGGTCATTTGGGAATGTACCCCTGAAAGGCATTCTGTGAGTCTGGACTTTTCCATCCTCAGCCCCCTTAGAGGTGCAGTCTGCTCTACCCTCTGTCCCCATACCATGACGCTCTGCCTGCCATTTGTACAAATACAACAGTGCCAAAGTGACCACAGAAACCTCCAGCCTCCCTTCCTTTTAAGTAGTTTTCCTTCAGCACTTGTGCCACAATAACTGAAAGCCAGTATGACAGGCTAACAGAGAGATGCCAGGTGTGATGAGCTGGAAATGGTTCTGAGGAAGACACATGGCTTCAATATGCAGCTGTCAAAGGAATGGAGTCCCCAGTCCTACAACCACACATCCAAGACTGGACCATCTGCAGTTCCCAGGGTTACCACGAGGGGGAGGCACCACTTAAGAGCAGTGGGTTTTCATCCTGAACCTCTGGTGGCCTTCTAGAGAAAAGGGAGTTGCAGAAAAGGTGGGAGGGGCAAAGGAATATTTCTTATACAAGCGACTATTTCCGATTCAGAATCTGGGGAATTCCCAAGATAATCTGAAGGGGAAGAGTGGGGAATTTCTGTTGATGTTGATTTGCCCTGGACTGGTGATATTACACTGTCTTCTCTGGAGCTGCTGAGCAGTGGCACTGAAGGAGGTCAACCCTCGCGACACTGCCCTGTGTAGTGTCATGACTGTGTGGCTGAACTAGGCTGCCCCTTAAGCTTAGAAGGTATACTTCACGATTTTTCCAACTTCCGGTGATTTTACTGAGATGTAACCCCACTGTAAGTGCGGGGAGCGTCTGAAACCTACACCATTCCACAGTGTTGGAAGTATTTTACAAGATTCCAACCAGAAATCAGGATAAAATTAAGTGAGAAAACCAGAGAAGAGGTAAGAACAGGGAATCACGAACCATTAATGACAAACAGTGTATTATTAAGACCCTTAACCCATGCTAAGGATGGTTTTCTGTACTTGGCAATTTATGGGGGTGGGGTCTACAATTAGTTACACAACCCACATGGAAAAGTTGCCCAGGGAAAGCTAGAACCTAAGAGTAGGCCCCTGTAGGGATGACTTTATAGCTAGACAGGGTGTTAAAACTGCAAATGAACTCTTTTCTGTCCTTTGTAATCCAGTAATGAGACAAACAGAAGCTGAAAGAACCCTGTAAACACATTTCCTTCTCAGTTTTGAATATTTTAAATATAATTCAACATTTTTTCCCTTTGGGCTCTTCATATAACTCCAGCTTTGGAGGCTGGAAGGATGGTTCAGTGGTTAAGAGCACTGGCTACTCTTTCAGAGGACCCTGGTTCAATTCCCAACCCCCACATGGTGGCTCACAACTGTCTGTAACTCTAGTTCGAGGAACTATGACACTTTCTCCTGGCCTGTAAGGGCACTGTAGAGACATGGCAGTATATACATGCACATGCAGGCAAAACACACATAAAAATAAAAGACCCAGGTTTGATTTCCAGAACCCACATTAAAAAGTCAAGTGTAGTAGCACCAGCTTAGAAGCCCAGCACTGGGGAGACAGACAGGAAGAGCCTTGGGTTTCTCTGGCCATCCATCCTCCTGTAACTGTAAGTCCTGGGCGCCAGCTCAGGACCATGTCTATAAAAGAAAGAAAAAGAAAAAAGGTAAAAAAAGAAAAAAAAAGTGGGTAGCCATCTTGAGGACAACACCAGAGACTGAGCTCAAGTCTCTACCTGCAGCTACTTACAAATGCGCACACAAATGACTCACGACTGTGCACACAAATACAACTGCACACACACACATAAAAACAGTGCTGGCAACCATAGTTCCAACAAACATGCCAGTGTGCTTAAGAGTGTGTTGGGGGTGGGGGAGGGCTCTTGCATGCTAGGCAAACACTGAGCTATATCCCAGCCTAATTCTGTTTACTCTGTGACTTAAGGGAATCTTAGCTTTTCCTCTGTTCTAAAGCATGTGCATGTTTATTCCTTAGTCTAGCTCTCTGATTACTTTATAGCTTGAATTCATAATCACTTTTATTTGCTTCCAGTTTATAATAGATTAATTTTGTAAATTTCTATTGCCTAAAGGCTACTGCATTTCAAAATCTATCTGAAGTCTAAGCCAAACTTTCATATGCCCCCAAAATGGAGAGTTCTTTATGTAAACCTAGTGAAATCTTTCTCTAAGATTTGAGAGTTTAAAATAGTTATGTGAGAGAATATTCTGTCTGTCTGAAGACCAGATGGATCCACTTCCTCGTCCCTCCCTCAAGCTCCTCCAGTTTTCTTGATCCAAATTTAACACAACCTTATCAAAGCATACAAACCAGACAAGCCATACTCTAAGCTGGCACTAACCCAAGACAACCATATCATTGTTAAACCTGGAAACTCTGTCCAGTTTTGGCCTTGTAACCGCCATTTTAACACCTGCCAATGAGAATGTGAGGCTCCGGGGGAGACACTGTCTTGTGCTTTCAGAACTATCACAATCATCTTGACAGATGTATTTCTTCATTTTTGCTAAGATCCCCAGACTAGAGAGGTGGCTTAGTGGGTAAATATGCTTGCCTCCAAGTTCTGGGGTCCACCCCTAGGGTCCATGTGGTAGATGGAGGGAAACCAACACCTATAGGTAATTTTCTGCCCTACCCCTCATATAAATAAATGTGAGTTTTAAATTTCTTAAATGAAAAAAATTCAGTTAAACACACACACACACACACACACACACACACACACACACACACACACACACACATAGGCACCTACAGCAGATTTTCATTGTCAGGGGCTTTCACTACCCAAAGAGAAAATTAGGTGATTCTAATATAAGAGGCATCTGTAAGGCAAATTGTCACCACTACAGTGTCACTTGAAAAGCTTAAACAAAGGACAAAAGCCCATGTAAACTTAACAAAGGGGTTGGGGATAGCTGAGAGACAGAAGCGGTCTAGAATCAAATGGGTCAGATTATACTAGGTTACAGTTGAGGGAGAGAACAGAGAGGGGGAGCCCTGGTTTGACTCCATTTCAGATCACTAATACTACCTCCTCAGTCAAGTCAGCTCAGGTAGAGTCTCCCCTTGCTGACTGCAAGGACTTCTCCCTGGAGAGTGCCATTTGTCTGACTAGGGGCTAGTTCCCATGACTACAAGTGGACAAGACAGATGTAGCAGCGAGTTACTAGGCCAACAGTAGATTCCTGGAAGTCATACCTTTTTGAAAGCCCTTTGATATTTCCTTCTCTGCCATGGATGTCTCCCTCCTGTCATTTCATCTGACACTAAATAGCATTGTCTGGCTTCATAATGCTTTGAATCCAGCCCTCATGGGACTCAACTAACTTCCGCTCTTAGAACCTAATCCTTGATACCAACTTCGCACCTATAGATGGAGCTGGGGATTCCATGCATCTACACGGGTGTCTCTCAGCTTCTAGGACCAGAAGAGAAGGGGCATAGATGGAGAGTAAGCTTGTTCTCTTAGACAGAATTTTGAAAAGCCCAGGATGCTGTAACAGCCGTGTTTATTATTGACCTTTGACACCATTTAAAGTGCTTCGGAACCATTCAACTGTTTAGACTCTTTAAGTGTGAGCTACTCTGAGGCAACTATGCACTTTTGGTGAAGCATGACATATTCCAGTGTGAAGAGGCTGGGGGTAGATGGGGAGGGTATTGGGGAGGGTATTGATCAAAGGGACCCACTGTCCAACCTGGGTGTCCAAATATAGCAGGAGCAGGGCCAGCTCCACTATCCTGACTCCACACTGTTGCTTTTCCTATTCTTCACGATCTAAGAACGCCTGTTCTCCAATATCCATCCAGTCATCAAGTGGTGTGTGCCTGTAATCTCAGAGCTCAGGATCCTGAGGCAGGGAGATTAAGCATGAAGGCCGGTAAGGTCCTGGAATTGGCTACCCATCAGCCTCTGTGGTAGTAGGGGCCTTCCTGGGCCCAGGGTGTTCTTGTTAAGCTTAGAATACTGAACTGAGAGTTCTCTGACTCAACATTTAAAGGTTTCTGTGATTCTTTGCAGCTAATACACCTTGGGGGAGGTTCACATGATATGAGAGCCACCATTTTGCTATTTATAGATGACAATAAGATCTTGGCCTGAAGGAAATGTATTAATTTTTATTTTTAAGTAGGCCAAATAAATATACTTGAGTAAAATAGCATTAAAGATTTCCCTACCAGCATATACAATAAACCAGTGAAGAGCCAACTTCAGGGATTTAGAAAGGATATAGAGATTAATTATTTTAAAAATAATTTCAAAACTTCTGGCTTAATCATCTCTAGCTCTGTATGTTGTAGGTGGTCAGACAATTCAGTAACAGATGTTGAACTGAAAGGCCTCTTGGTGTGAGGACTTGTGGAGAGATGACATATTTCCCTGGTGAAATTCAGTTCCCTGGATCCTGCCATCTCATAGATGTCTGGTTCCCTGGAACGCTTCCTAAACATTCAACCAGCTTCAGCCCAACACAGCACTGGGTTCAAGCACAACCACACGCTGGGCTGTCAACCGAAATCAGCAGCCAGCATTGGCAGATTCAACTATGCCAGTCTGCCTCAGTGGGGCAGGCGGGTGGAATGTGGTCAGCTGCTCAGGGCATCCCCCAGACTGAATGTTTTCTGGCATCAATCAGGAGAGGAGCAGTAAGTCTGCACTTGATTTTCAGACCTCATCTCCTCCTTTTCTGTCCCTCCGTAGCCACACACAGGGGGAGAAATCCTGTTGTCCACGCTAAACATTCTTTTTCCAATTCTTCTGGGCTAATCTTCCATAAACCTGGACTGAGTGCAAGACGCCCATTTTGCACACCCCAATCCCACAAACATAAATAAGACCTGGATGCCATTAACCCTTGAATGACAACTTTTCCCCTCCACAGATTCAAGGAAGATGATACCTATTCCTCACTACCTCCAATGAGTTTATTACAAGTTGCAGGAAGCTACCAGGAATTTCCATTTATATAAACTCAAGCCAAAGATTTTGAAAGGGTGAATGTTTAAGCCATCACTTAATTTTTTTTATTAACACAGACATAAAAGGCTATATACTCTTGTGCCATATACCCACTAAAATAAGAGGAATTATTACCAAATCCTGGGAAGTTCCTCATGGCCACAAGTTTTGAGGACCCTTAGAACACAGATGGACAATAGGAAACAGAATGATCAAAGCCTGTTTGATTTTTCAAAACAAATCAAATGATCTTGAAATCTATTTAGTTCCCACTGTTGGAAAGGAAAAGAGAAGGGGGTTATAAAAGTCATCCAAGTCTTTGTTAAGGACCCCATGACTAAGAATAAATGAAAAGCTTAAAACTGATAATTCACAATGTTTTCTTGTATTGATGAGATGGTAATTACAGTGGAGAAATTTGGGATGGTTTTCCCAAGAGCTTCTGAGCAGATTCTGATGAAAGGCATCTGCCTAGTCCACAGGCAAATTTCAGTAAAGGTTCAATATTTAAGAATTTTATCTCAAATTCTTAAAAAAACAAAAAATCCTAGAATCATTCTTAGGCTCCAAGGGATCCCTGATCATACCTGACCACCACTTCAAGATGAATTTCAAGTATTAGATGTGTGGCAGAGGCAGGCTTCTTTCTTGGGGCAGGCTTCTTCCTTGTGACTGGTCTTGTCAACTCTCTACACACCAAACATAGACTCAGCATACACCCTGGAGGGCCAGTGAAAAGTCAAATTCCTTGGTTCCATACCCAAAACTCTAGCTTAGCAAATCTGGCATAGGCTCCCAGAGGCACATTTAGAAGGTCCTCAGAGAAAGCTGACATTGCTGAATTACAGACACACTTAGAATCGAAAGGCTGGAGATGGACCAGGAGGTTAAGCATCCCATAGGACACCACTCCTGTCAACTATAATTGTTAGAAGACTACTCTATAGGACAATTGCCCACTGGTTTCTGCTCCTTTTGTAATATGGTAGTTTTACTAATTTGTCAAGAGTTTCATACATGCTTACAATGTATTTTTGGTCACATTCATCCCTACTCCTGCCCGTCACTCCTGCTGGACCTACCTTCCATACCCCCAACTGCATTCTAATTTTGTTTTCTTCAAATAACCAACTGCATCTAATTTCTACTGTCCTTGCATGCACAGGTATGGGGACATGAACTGAAACATAGCTGTTCACCCAAAAGCAACACCCTTAATTAAAAACCCTAGCAGCCATCAAATACCAACAGCTCCTCAGCTTCCAGGGGAGGGGCACTCACCAGCCCCTCCCTCCTAATGCTGTAATGTTGACTGGCTTCGTCTTGTGTCTTGTACAGGCAATCACAGTTGCTATGAGTTCATTAGTGAAGCAGTCTTGCCACATCCAGAACATACTGCTTTGCCCCAGTCTTCCCTGACTGTTTCTTAGGATCTTTTTATTGCCTTCTCTGTAGCAATCCCTAAGCCTTGCAGAGAAGGAATATGACATAAATGTCCCATTAATGGCTGAGCCCTCCCCAGACACTTATCTTCTGCATTTTGACCAGTTTTAAGTTTCAGTCTTAACTGTGCAGAGAAGCTTCTCTGGTAAGCACTGATGCCTTCACTAATCTATGAATAGAGATATGTAAATGTAGAGGGCAGTTTGATACCATGTTCATTTAGTAAGTAGTGGTAATAGGTTCACCATGAGCTCCCCAGCCATGGGCTCTTGACCAGATTTACTCTACCGTGTGTGGATCAGGCCTTAACTCCGATCAGAAAGTGACTAGTTACTCCCATAACATCTGTGCCATTACTGTATTTACTGGCAGCTCTTGTCATTAGGACATTACTGTAGCTCACAAATCCACAAACGATAGATTGTCCCCTCATTAGTCTACACAGTACCTTCTGGTACTGTGAAAGCTAGCCAGTATTGAGAAAGCCTGGTCAATACCAGCCTGGTTTTCCATATTCTATGGCCCAGTTGTCTTTGGCAATAGAATCTTACAAAAGTTCTGATAGACAACCAACAGACACAGCCTGTGTCGTTTTGAGGTGTCTTTGGGAATCACCTGGCCTACAACTCAAAGGGATGGTTTCCCACAATCTGAACTGGGCTTCTTGTTCAGCAACCTGTAGTTTCCAGGTGGGTTATTCTTCTATGTTAACTCCAATTAAACATGTGAGGTTTGTGGCTGTATCGTTTTGGGGGTGTAGATTTAAATGCAGTTGGTTTCTATATGACCTTTTAAAACATCCTCCCCAAATTCTCCCCTCTCCTACCAGTTAATATATATATTTTTTAATTTATTGGATCAATCACTTTTAGTGTGTGTTGAGAAGAGCAAGTGAATGAAGACCAGAGGATATTTTTGAGAGGCAGTTCTTTCTTTCTACTATGTTGGCTCTGGGAATTGAACTCAGTTTGTCTGGCTTGGCAGCAGGTGCCTTTACCCAGTGAACCATCCGGCTTGCTCACTGATTTCTATTTTCAAGAGTAAAAAGAAAAATGGCACAAACTTAACCAAGAGATATTCAGATTAGAACTGAGAGGGTTAAGGATTAACCCGTTAAGGATTGGGATAGGTTAACTAGTAGACATTAGAGTCCTCTCCTCAGAAGGATAATACTGGAGACAATTTACAATTCAATATTATAACTCACACTGGACAGAAGGGTTAATTAATATATTCCCTTTCATCCCAGGTTAGATGTAGATTGTTCTATTTCTTGTCTCTTCACTATGCCTCTTATAACATGGAACTTTAATTCTAAACTATATTTTTCTTTAAAAAAAGTTAGTAATCCAATTTCCACTCATATAAGATAAACTAATTTTAGCCTCAAGGGAAAGGCATTAATTCCACTGGGATATAAAACACTGAAATATCAGCAAAGCCACGGAGGCAGACAACTAAGGGAAGACAGCAGCCTCACAAGTCTCTATTCACCACTCTGCTGTGCTTGGGTAACTTAAGTGAGGATATGGTCCTTAAAATTGAAGAAAACATCACAAGCCAAGAGAATGCATTCTCATCACAGAAATCAAGTATCTCTGTAAGAAAAGGAAGGAAGGAAGGAAAGAAGGAAGAAAAGGAGGAAAGGAGGAAAGAAGTCACAGTCCACATAGCTACGAGACAAGAACCTTAAGGGTCACAATGATAGTTGATTAAGGCAATTAGCTGTCTGGAAGTCTTGGGAATAGGACATGAGAGATTAACATATAACTTTCCCTACAAAGTGACTGCCAACAAAGAAAACACCCTTACCAAGATGGGTTGGATTACAAAATATGTCATCCTCCATTGAGGGACTTGATCTCTGAAACAAGAGGTCCAGGTGCTAGGAACCCAAAGGACCACTCATGCTGGGAGGGTGGTTGCAATTGGTCAATTTAATAAGTTGAGTGTGCTCTGTGGAAATGTTTGGGGCTCGTTTTCTGAAACACATTGCTGACTCGTGTCTCTGAATGCAGTCGTGTTTGTGTGTGAAAGGGCACATTCTTTCCAAGTGGACCCTTCACACTTGAGCAGTAATGAGGCTGGATGTGACTGGAGTCCTGTGTTGTCCAACCAGAGATAAGCAGACTCCAGTGTGCCTTCTGTGCAGACCTCGCTCGGCCTCCCTGGGCCACTTTACACACTCTAGTTTTTTAGCTTTTAATGGCCTACTGACTTTCATGCTAGGATAATTTATGGTCTCACTGACCCTCAACATGCTCTTCATGGGGTTTTGTTTTGCTTTACGTGGTCCTACAAAGGCCCTTAGAAAACTGCCAAGCTCTTGAGCCAGATAGTGACACTGTTTTCTGTGGTCAGCACAAAACACATGCGCACTGCTTCCCGCTCACTTCTGTTGCATGAGACCTCTCCAAAACACCAACAGGGCCAGACCTGGCTTCCCTCCTATGTGTCCCATGCAGCTATACAATTAATATTTCATCCTAGATCACTCCAACACGAGAGCAGAGCAAGCTTAGGAATGGTAACCTTCCAGAGTCCCAAGTTAAAAGGATGAAAGTTTTATTCAACATTTAAAAATGCCTGTGACCAAGACCATAATTATATATACACTGGATAGATATGGGACACTTAACACACCTGTATGTCAGTGTTTAGCATTATCCAAAAGATAGTATTTATGAACTCCACGTAGTAAAGAGTTGCCTATGAACTTGGCAATTATTCTAGGCTCTCCTAAAAGGATGGCGGGTGAGAGAGAAAGGTAAACTTTCATCTGGCAAGGATGCCAGGCAAGACTGAAGATCTTTCTTTTTAGATCTAACAGAAAATTTAAATATGAGAAAAATTCAAAATAATCAAAGGGTTTTTCACCTGTTTGAAGATATTATATTCATGTGGTTAAACCTGGAACAATACGAGTACTTAGAATGCAATAATAATTAGGATTCTTTGAAAGGTTTTCTTTTTAAAAATCACCCTAGCGAAGTTTAGCAATGGGTTTACAAACACCAGATTGAAGTGGGGGAAAGTAAAGCATTTACATACAGTGTATGCATGTGTATATACATACCCTCTCTCTGAATAAATGAAAGCTAATACTGAGATATCTAGTTTGGCTATGGAATCAGAAATAAAGTCAGACTAAACGGCTTTCAAGCAGACTCCATATGCAGAACATTGACGGAAGGGAGGGGACATATCTGTTTCTTGAACCTGAGACTGTGACTCATACATAAAAACCACCAGGCATGCAGGGCTGTGGAGCTGGACTTTGGCTACTTTGTGGGTTCTTCTTTTTTCCACCTTTCTCCACCCTTTTCCATTCTTTCAACCCCTAACACTAGATGGGAGAAGGGGGTTAGAAAGGAGTGGACAGTGACTTTACTCAGGGATCAGAAAGGGATGATGCTATTGTTAGACTACTTTCTGCTGCTTAGGAGAAATTTTATCTTCACAATAGCTATATCTAATTTCATCTTTGCACATGACTACTTAACAAACCTCAACCACCAACAACCAACAACCAACAACCAATGAACAACCCACCAGCAGCCCCCAGTGCCCACCCCCACCATCTTGGGGCCCTAGCATTTATTTACTCTCTGAAAAGTCCCCAGAATTCCAAAACATTACACAATCACAGAGAAAATATCTACAACTGGCAAAATCATGTCCACACGACAGCACAAGGCAAATCACAATCAGCTACTACAGGCAGCCTGAAACAGCTCCATAGCCTACAGCCCACACCTAGGACTAAAACAAAACAAAATATATTCTTATAATATCCTCCTCTCGGCCCCCCCCCCGTGTGTGTGTTTTATTTATGTTCTTTTTAAAAATGTTTATTTATTTATTGTATGTGAGTGCTCTATCTTCATGTAAACCTGCATCCCAGAAGAGGGCAACAGAACTTATTACAGATGGTTGTGAGCCACCATGTGGTTGCTGGAAATTGAACTCAGGACCTCTGGAAGAATAGCCTATGCTCTTAACTGCTAAGCCATCTCTCCAGCTTGTGTGTGTGTGTGTGTGTGTGTGTGTGTGTGTTTTAAAGAAACAACAATAACAACAAAAAAGCTCCAAAATTGTCACAAAGGAAAAGAGAATGTGAGGCACTCTGAGTCCAATCCTCAGTATCATAGACCTACACTAAATACACACACAGACACACACACACACACACACACACACACACACATAGACTCACACAGACTTACACAGACATACACACAGAGAGACACTGAGAGACACACACTGAGACACAGACATATACACAGAGAGACACAATAAGAGACAGACACATACACACACACATAGACTCACACACTTGCACAGACATACACACAGAGAGACACTGAGAGACACACACTGAGACACAGTCATATACACAGAGAGACACAATGAGAGACACAGACACATACACACAGAGACATACACAGAGAGAGACACAGACACACATAGACATACACAGAGAGACACAGAGAGAAACTCACACACACACATATAGACACACACACAGAGACACACGCATACACACATACCTGAAGATATTAGATGTTCATTTGAATGAATGGATTTTCTAATTGTAAAGGAGGAAGAAGACCCGTCCATTATACTTATGTATGTTTAAATTCTAAACTCTTATCTTCATTAAAGTCCAGGCATAAGAAAAAATTAGTTACTTAAATAAAAACTTTGGTATAGGTTAACAGAGATACCTAAAAACTTTAAGCCACTAAATTAAATAATAAAAGGGAAGGGAGAGGTGAGGAAAAAAATGAAAGGGAATGCTGAAGTTATGAGAAAAATACAGATGGTGGATGTTACTGTTTAACCTTCAAATGTCCTCTATAGGCTTGTGTGTTTGAACACTTAGGCACAACTTGGTGGTGCTGTTTTAGGCAGTTGTGAAACTTCTGGGCAGGAGGCATGGCTGATGGAGTCGGGTCTCTGGGGCCAGACCTTTGGATGGTTATGGTATAGCCCGGCCCCTTTTTCACATACGTCCTCTGTATTCTGATCTGTGAAAATATAAGGTAGTCACTTCCCAGGTCCTGCCATAACCATAACCAGTCACCACGCCGTGACAGCCTGGGCTCCCCAGAAGTGTGAGCCATAGTAAACCTCTGTGCTTTGAGTTGCTAAAAGAAAAAGGTTAGCTAACACGGTGGCAGATGGAGGTGGGGGGGGGTGTCTTTCTTTTTGTTTAAATCTAAGTGGCAAGAATAAAAAAGATTTCTCTGAAAGGGAAAGTTAAGAAATACCCTGGTTAGATTTGTCTAATTGACAAAACAGTCATTTGGGAAAAGGGAACCTCACTGGCCCAGAGGCAAGTCTGTGGGGGCACTTTCTTGATTAGTGATTGATGTGGGAGGGCCCAGCCCACTGGAGTTGGAGACACAGCCAGGCGGGTGGTCTTGGGTTGGATAAGCAGGCTGCGCAAGCCATGATAGGACAGGCCAGTAAGCAGCACTCCTCCATGGCCTCTGCTTCATTTCTGCCTCCAGGTTCCTGCCCTGACTTCCTTCAGTGGCAGAACATTATCTGAGGTGATGTGTTACCTGAGAACTGTAAGATGAGCTGCTCTTGGTCACGGTTTACCACAGCAATGGGAAGCGAAGTAGGAGAGGAACACCTTATTTTCCTTGTGTCTGCCGCTAACTTCTAGTCTGGCGTAACTCGAAAGAGACCAGAATTCCTTAGTGTGACTTTGGGCTCTACCTCCTGAATGCTCCATCTACTCTAGTCATTGCCACTTCTTACGATGAACACAGAAAGGGACACCACATGCTCCCCAAACTCAGAGTTTTTGATGCAGAAAAATGAAATTACATTGATTCTTCACAGGCTGAATTTGATTGGCTGTGTTTCTGTCTAGTTTTAGATGCCACACTCAGTGAAATACGTCGTTCATTTATGTAACTACTAAGAAAGGGCAAAACTTTCCAAGTCAAACTGATACCACGTGACTGTTGTGCTCCACTTGAATTTCAGATGAGCTTTCAGAAAACAAACAGTTATGGGACAGCAAGTGTAATGCTAGGCCGTGGGAGGAAAACTGTTCATCCTTTATGGTCATCAGACAGTTGTCTTAACACATATATGGAAAGACATCGATCAAACAGAAGGTATGTACTAGCAAATAGGTTTCCCAGTTGAGGCCGGCCTCCCACCCCTTTCTCTAGAGTAAATCACTACTTATAGCTTACATATCCCCTCAGAGCAAACCTCTGCATGTACACACACAAATATGCCTTCTTCTGTATCTTACTCTCAATAGAAATGACAGGCTCTTTAAAAAAGCATCCATACTAAAGTTAGTGAAATATAATAAAATAGAATTTCCTAAATTACAAAGGGCCGGTACTAAAATCCCATCTGGATGGAGAAGCAAATGGAAGAAAGGCCTGCTAGAAGACTCAGCATATGGATGGAGCTTTGACAGGGAGGGGAGAGGAGGAGCTTCCTATAGGTCTAGCCAATCACACAAACGATAACTTGAGGAGGAGCAAGTAGAAGGAGAATGGACTTTGACATCAGATTGGAGCTTCCTTTGTATATCAGGAAGAAACCGAAGATAAAAATCAAAGGACAGCGACCGCCAGATGGAAAGCAAACACCTAAAGATTTTAGTGCAGTGTCAGCCTATAGGGACCATCAAGCTGAGTGTCATCTAGGACTATGTCTCAACTGTATCCAAACCACTCAGTGAATTCTGCTGAGACCTCCCAAAGTTTCCCAAGAACATGAAAGAACTTGATAGCCAGTCTGGCCACCCACTGCCTTTGCAGCCTATTCCTCTTTGGCCCTTGACCACTCAGTGAATCCGTATCTGAGCTAGCCAAGATCTCCCAGCCTCAGGTGTCTGTGTGTACCACTCCCTTCAACTAGACCAGCACTTCAACCCTGTGGGGTTGACCCACCCTTTCACAAGGGTCACATATCAGGTATCGTGCATATTAGATACTTACATTATGATTCATAAGTGTACCAAAAGTACAGCTATGAAGTAGCAACAAAATAAATGTATGGATGGGGTTCACCACAACATAAGGGAGTATATTAATAGGTCTCGGTATTAGAAAGGTGAGAACCACTGACCTAGGCTACTTTTCTCCTTATATAGCAATCTCTCTAACACTTCAGTGTACTCTCCTGGGCAGGAGACCTGCCCTAGCCAGCCCCATAGGTGTATTAGTTTCCTATCCAGCTTATATATTCTTTCCTAGCACCCATCATAGGTTGAATTGCCTTTATCTCTATTCTCCTATTTATGTTAAGTCTGTTCCTCAGTATAGCATATCTGGGACTCACCTATCTTCTGCATCATCCCAGGTACCTAGCAGTACCTACAGTAACGACACTTAACCCGATTACTGCCCCAAGGCACGTGTATTCTGTACCAGAACTCCACCCCCCACCCCAGACTGCCTTGATTTTGCCATCTGAAACTAAGACATTTGCCTGAGAGTCTCTGAGATGGAGAAAGCGTGACAGTCTGATATTGAACAATGGGGATATATAATTGTCAGGTGGTGACAATCAAAAGAAGTTCCAGTTCATCCAAAGGCACTGCCACCACCTCCTCCTCTTAGCAGGTTGTTCTTTGGGGTCACAGCGATAGCGGCGGCATCCTTCTCTCTGATGATTGCCTTGTTCTACTCTGTTACCAGTCTGTATAAGCTGATAAAGACTGGTCTCCTATCTTGCTGTCACCAATCCAGGGTCACTGTGCCCAGATACTCATTTTGAACGACTTATTAAACCCCCCAAAACCTATATTACAGAAGGAGTCTTCTACACATTTTGGGGCAGGATACACATGCCTCGCTAACCAAGATCAAGCAGACAGTATCCATCACCTTCGATATCAAACCATTGCCACCCCATAATACTTGATTATCCAGCAAGCAGACAATTAATTCTGTTAAGAAACAGCTCAGAAGCCCAGGAAGTCATACCAGGCACTGCATGCCTAAGGCTTCCTACAGAGGCATGGGAGGTATTTCTGTTCACCCTGCTTCCTCTCACCCACCCCAGTTTGGTACACATTTCTTGGTCCAGAGGCAAAAAGCCTTCTCTGACACTGCTCTGTTATCTGGGCCTCTTCAGTCCCTGCTCTGTGTCAGTGAGGAGCCCTGAGGTCACTGGGGATCGGAAGGCAGGCTGGAAAGCATGACTTGGCAGTGCGCAGTGGTTACCAGTTGGTCACCATGGATCTCAGAGTTGCGAGCTGACCAAACATAAACACCTCCTGTTCGCCTGAGTTCGCTCTTATGGGTTTATTCAGATTCAGCCTGGTGGAGCCCACCCGAGGTACCAAGCGTCACTCCAGTCAGGTGCTTCTCTATCGGGTGTCTCTCTGTCTCTCCGCTCAGCCATGAAGGGGAGGGTTGAAGTCCAATAGTATCAGGCAATGCCAAAAATAAGAGGGCTGGTCTTCAAGCAAACAATGAGAACCATTTAGAAATTTTTCAGAAGGTTTTAAGAGTGCATGGCTGAAGTTAATAAATACTTTCTTAAAACATTAATTCTGAGAGGCCGAAGGAGTTTCTATCATTCATGTACACAGGAGGAATCATCCCGTTAGAAATATTTTGCTTCATCATCTTTGATTCAATTTCTACATTCCAGGAGTGTGACACATTTGTCTCAGCTGAAGAATCTTTGAAACTAGAAAATGTGACTGAATATTATTTGCTTTATTAAGAAATAGTTATTGATCAGTGCGGTCAGTGGGCTTGGAGAATGAGCCACTCCAATGAGCATTCCTGCATATAAAAATGGAAGGGTAATAAAATAAAAATGTAATGTAGTTCCTAAAAGTAAATATGCAACTGAACATCTAGAGCAGGGTTCTCAACCTGTGGGTCATGACCTCTCTGGTGGTCAAATGACCTTTACAGAGGGGTCTCTTTAAAAGACCAGGAAAACAGATATTAGGACTCATGACAATACCAAATTTGTAGTTATAAAGTAGCAGCAAAAGTACTTTTATGGTTGAGGGTCACCACAACATGAGGAGCTGAATTAAAAGGTTATAGCACTAGGAAAGTTTCTTCTGCTGCTCTAAAAGAAAAAAAAAAATGTCTGAAAGTAGTAAAAGAAGCTAAGCTAGTTCATATTCCAGTCAAAACAGGGATCCTGCCCCCCTAAACTAACACATTTTAGACCTGGATTCTAACCCTTCATGGGCAAGGGAGGAGAAAAGTTTGATTTTAGAGGCCCTGTTAGCTATGGAGACAGAAGCTAATCCACGGGGAAACATGAGATGAAGTGAGACATTTTATGGACATTATTGGCTATGTATGAAGTTTTCTACTGGAAATATATTTGGCTCTACAGGGCACATTTTTAAAGGCACATTTAAACGTTCTCTCCTTAAAAACTCAAGGCACACACATATTTATTATCTCTATATCTGTTGCTTGAGATGAAGGAAGGGGAGGGTTGCCAGTTGTATATCTAAGACAAAAGGTCCCAGTAAATCTGATTAGGACTGAAGACAGGGACCAGGAGGAGGGAAGCTCCCTGCAGAGAGGGAGCTTTAAGTAAAAAAGACTTCACAGGCGTTCTCTCACATGCCCTTGCCTTCACTGTAGTCAAGTCCCCCTCCTGTTGAGAAGAAGATGTACTAATCAAATGACAAAACAAACATGATGAACATCAAGACTTACACAGCATCTGCTACCACTATGTCCTAGTCAGCTTTTTGTTGCTATGATAAAATTATCAAGATGAATAGCTCATAAATAGAAAAGGACTGTTTGGGCTCAAAGTTTTGGGAGGGGGCAGTTTCTATTGAGCCTGCTTTGAGGCTCTGATAGATGTCATCAGATGGACATGACAGTATGTATAGGGTCAAGGAGGCATAATGAGGGACAGGAAGAGGTCATGGCCATTCCGAAGGGCATCCACTAATAACCTAAAGACCCACAAGACCCTGCCTTCTAAAGCATCCATTACGTCCAGCCTGGAAGCCATACCTTTAGCATACAGGCTATAGGGTACATTCAAGGTTGAAACTATAGCACACCAGTTTTATTGATTCAGTGACTGTTTATCAACACCAGACCCTTCACCATTAATCAATAAACAACCAATCCCTCAAGAAAACAAATGTCTATGTAAAAAAAAAAAAATTCAACTACTAACAAGACTGGAGACTAAAACCGAAGATTTTTCTAGCTCAAAGACTCTGGGATAACATGATTTTAAAATATTATAGATTCTTAATAACAACAACAAAAACAATCCCATTGACTTAACAGAAGTTAGAATAGATTTGGGCTGATGGTACTTTAATTTGAGATCACAATTGCTTGCTTTTTTGTTTTATTTTTGTTTTTGCTTTTTCAAAACAGGGTTTTTCTGTGCAATAACCTTGGCTGTCCTGGAACTCATGCTGTACACCAGGCTGGGCTCAAATGCACAGATCTCTGCCTGCCTCTGCCTCACAAGCGCTGGGATTGAAGGCGTGCATCACAATACCAGGTATCACAGTTGCTTGTTTATTAAGTTACACTGGTCAAAATGATTTGACCATTTCATCATATTAGCCTTGGCCCTTTAAACGAACAGTCCTGTGTTTATAGGATGTCAGTAAACCTTAAGGCTTATCTTGGTATAGCCCTAACTTAAAGGGAGATTCTGAGGCTCGGAAAAGGCAGATGACATGCACAGTAATGTCTACCTGGAATAAAACAGTCTCATTTTCATCACATTAATCCCTTCAATAATTCCAACAGGCCTTCCCTGTTGAATAATCCAAGTTATTAGCTGTTCTCTGAATCCCACTTTATCCACAATTACTGATTTAGCATCTGACTCCATTCGCTGCTTTAGTTGGCTGAGGCAGGGTGATCATTGACAATCCACAACATAAATAATCCTTGAAATGCATAATTGAGAACTGAGTGTAGTAATTTTAGCAAATGAGCTTGGCTCTCGGGTCTTCAGAATGAGGTTATTCTGTTGAAGCAGCCGCCCTCTCCTCTCTGCCCGCTTTGGAGCCCTTGCCAGGTTCTGCCATCCAAACCCTTGGAATCCGCAGTAGCCCAAGTTCTCTTGAACTGTGTTGGAAAGTTCGAGTAAGCTTGTTACTCTTCAGCTACTGACCAATTAAAGTCAGTACATGATGTGGTGAGGGAGAGTGAGTGAATGAGGTCAAGAGGTAATAATTAAAAATGAGGTAATGAGATGATTCAATCCCCTCTGCCTGCCAAAAGGGCCCACTGGTGACCACGTTCCCAGTTTCCCTGTGTTTCCTAGGCATCTAGCCACAGAGTCTGTGAAATAAAGTCACCTCTAACCCTAGCATAGATTCCTCTGGTAGTTATGTGAGTTACTATAAAATCTGAATATAAGGGAATTCATCTGTAGCATTTTTTAATGTTACACATAGTTCAAAATCCAAAGACTATCTTGAAGTGTTTCTCATGAACAGGTAGATAGATCTGTCCTCTGACCAGCCATGTGATACATGGCAGTGTCCAGTGGCTGAGTGTGGGACACCTAAGAAGCACTTTCAAGATGAGTGGGAGGATGCTATTGGCTTGAGGAATAGAAAATGTAAGTCTTAGTGCACTCTGATCATTCATGACAATAACGTAGGATGTTGTAGATACAGCCATTCACACTAAGCCAGAAAGAACACTGTGCAGAAGACATAATAGGCTTCCCGTGGACTTGGGACCATGTAAGGCCTCAGTTCAGTAAGGAAAGTGGTCCAGGTCATCCAGGAAATTCCTACAGGTCCAGAGTCTTCTGGTCTTGTAACTGGTTCTATTCCATGACTTATGACAAACATATATGGCTATTTAACCTACAGGTATACATGGACTTTGACCTTCATACTTTATGACTCTACTAAAGTAAGAAACTCTGCAGTGACAGAGTTAGAGTGACTGTGTTTCTTAGGTTAAAAAACACAGTGTTTTTTTTTTTTTGCATCAGTAAATCCAAGACTTGGACTCTTCAGTACTTAACCCAAACAAACAAGTAGCTAGTTAATAGTCTAAGATTCAAGTGTTAGAGAATTCCATATGCACGTTAGCTTGGGGGGAGGAGATGCAGAAGACCCACAACACGATTGCCCACAGAGGCAACCCTACCCCACAAGAAAGATGATGAGCCAATGGACACCTGCACTCAGGTGCTACTGTCTGTGCTTCTTGTCTCATCACGATGAGACTAATCCTCACAGAGAAGGCCCACTCATAAAAAAGAAATACCCATAAAATTAAGCACAGACCCTAAAATACCCTTTTATGTTGATGTCTCTAACATTTTGTTGCTGTATTTACTAAAGTTGCAGTCGAAGAGATGGACCAAGCCATCTCTTCGCACATGGAACTTACTACTCATGCAACCCTTGATCCAAGAAAGAGATTTACAGACCCATGGAGAAAAATAAATCAAAGGTACAGTCGTGAATAATGTCTAAGGAGAACAGTTTTGTGATGAAATGTCCCCATTTGCAGGGTGGTGGTTTACGCCCCTTCTTCCTCAACACCCACTCTGGTTCCTCAACTACAATCCAATTTCTCATTGACAGAATTTATAAACCTCCATTTGCCAAGGTCAGTTGCTAACCTTAGCTTCTTACTCAATGAATTCTTAGGTGTTATTGAGATTAAAATACATCACCTATTAGAATATCCGCTCCTTGGCACTGGATGCCCAGGGAAGGCTGGAATGAGTATAACACTTGGTTGCTTGGGATTTGTAACAGCCCACGTTCTGCAAGGCGGATGGAAGATGGGGTGCTGCCCACACTGGATTTATTTTGGAGACTGAGAACTTAGGGACACATTAAATAGAGCATACGTTTAAAAATAAGCACCACCTGGAATTTCCAGTATGTCACCTCACAAAGAGTGTGACGATGTATATTTGTTGTAGTTACTGCAAAATTGCCTGTTGCATTACCAAAACCTCCTCATCTTTGGATTGGTTCTTCTACACTGAAGCACGCCATGAAGAGGTGGTACTTAATAAAGGGGCTCATATTCAGAATTTTAAAGTTAACAAATAATAAACTCCAACCCACATTACAAAAATAAAATAAAATAAAATAAACAAAAAACCTTTGGGTTCTTTTTATGAGCCTAAGACTGGGCTGATGCATTTAAGATAGAATCAAGCGATTAGACAGATTTGCACCTCTGGATGAAACCACTATTTCCAAAGTTATTTCATTAATTTGAAATGTAAAAATTTGATTCTATGAGTCTGAAATTTTTTATTTTTTTAAGAGTCAGCATTAGTTTCTTTATGGATTAAATTCTATTGTAAGGTAGAACTAAGTTTCCATGTGTTGACATTACTAAGCAGTATAGGGCCTGTTATACTACAACAATAAAGAAGGAAAAATCACATTATTTGCTAAGGTACTGGAGACATACAGAATTGTTTTCTCTACCTACAACATCCATTTTATATCTGGCAAAAACTTGAGGTAGGATTGGTTCAATCTCCCTGCATCAAAGGTTAATCTTAGTTCTAGCTAAAGTCTCTTGTACATAAGGAAGGAGGGCTGCCATTTAGCAGGCCTTTGAGCAACAATGTGGAGAACGGGATGGAGAAATAATTATGTATTCATCCATCTGGCCCAAAAGGGACTTTCCTAAACACCACCATCCTTTCTCAGCCACTGTGGCTACTTCTGGCTTCACCCTCACTAACTCTGCCAAGACATCTCTCCTCTGCGCCACCATGGTTGGATGAATGGATGAATCTTGATCTGGATCTTTCTCTCCTCTCTCTCATCTCCCCATCTTTCAGTCCCTCTGTCTGTCCATCTCCCTATCTTCCCCTCTCTGTCCTTCCCCCTTCCCCTCTAGAAACACAGATGGAGTTCTCTGCTTTTTAAGACCTCTCTGCAGAACAGTATATTGACTCCACTGGCCTTTACTCTTGGCATTCCAAATCTGCCATCTCACCTCCTTCCCAGAGTCCTCCTCATTACCTACCTGCTTCTTAGCCTATCCCAGAAACTACCTGGTTTTAATCTCAGGTACTTTTCTGGGCAATTAGTTCATGTTTATTAGGTTGTGTATCAAGGTAGACTGTAGTCTCTCAAGTCTAGTCTTGGCCTTTCTTGAAAATTCTAGTTGTCTATCTGAGGGGTTGAAAAGGTTCCTCTAACTCAGCATGTGTCAAACTGTCTCTCCAACAAATCTAGTATTTCTCCTTATTCTCTAAGTTACTAAGAGTCACCTACCCACCAAAGTTCTTTAGATCTGTGCCTGGGAGTCACCTTCGACAGTGCACACTCTCGACCATCATTCTCCAGTTCTGGTTCAGTGCAAAGTAACTGGAATTGAATTCCCCTCCTACACCTTTACTGTGCCTTCATCCCTTTGCTATATTATTATAGAAAGGCTTCCCACATCCAGGTTTTATTTCACCCACTTGCCTCACACCAAGTGTGCATTGTGGGGTACCTTAAGATCATGTAGGCTGACCACATTATTCCTGATTAGATCAAGAGGGTTGCATCTAACTGGCTTCCAAGTAGCCTTGTGTCTGGCCTCTTTGGCCACATCCCTTTGTGGTAAAGATCCCTTTGTGGTAAAGATCTGAGTGACAGCTGATTTGTATTCTGTGACTCCCTTTCTCCATCTACAGCCTCTAGCTCTGCCAATCACATCTTCTAGCTCAGTGGTTCTCAAGCTGTGGGCTGCAACCATTGGAAAACACATCTTTCCAGTGGTCTTAGAAACTGAGAAAAATTAGCTGCAAAATTAGTTTATTGTTGGAAGGTTCTAAGTTCGTTGGAAAAATGTGTTTTCCCATAGTCATGATGCACAGGTTAAGAACGGCTGCTCTAGACTATCTACTGAAATTGACTCTTCTTAAAATTAAGATTTGCCTTTGAATCTGATAATCTAAGCCAGCACCTCAGATGGAGCTGGGGTCCCTCCTTGGGGACCTCTGCACCTACTTTATATGATTCTTTTGGAATCATAGGCTAGGTGTAAAATACAACCTCCCCTCTCTCTTCTCCTCATGCAAAGTTATAGACACAGAGACAAAGTTTCAACCTCACTGGGTCCCCAATTCTAACACACAGTAGGCACTTTATCTACAGGGACTGACAAAGAAGAGGTGGTTCCATGCTCCTTTTTATCCTTTAACATAGTAACTATCACTAGTTTGTTTACCCAAAAACAAACAAAAACAAAAACAAAAAACCCACAAGCAAATGTGTTTTCTAAAAGGACCTTATAACTTCCTAGACACTAAGGTGATCCTGAGGTAGAGAAAACTTCCTCTGTGCAGCAGGGAAGGTTTTATCTAAGTTAAGAAATAATGCAGCTGGTTCTTTTTGCACCATGAAAGTGTTCCTCAGAGAGTAGCTTTTTTTTTTTTAAACAGCAGTGTCCAAACTCTTGTCCCACCCTAGACTTTGGGTAAGTGTAATGTCCGCTGCCGAGTTACATCTCATTTCCTTATCTTCTCTGGACAGTGTCAGTATGATTAGGGGCGGTTGTGACTGTAGCATATTTACTGCAAATTATCAATGGCACATTCATTTTCCAGGCCCCTGATAGTTTCCTCTTTGTCTCTGATTAACATGAGTATGGGCCCAGAAGATGAACCTCATCTTCAGACAGAGCGTATGCTCCAAAGTGACAGCATGCAGTATATTTTCAGATCCTGTCCGGGAACCCTGTGAGGGATCGGCAGCCCACAACACTCGGGGATAGATATAGCTGCTTGTATAACTCAGACAAAATTGTGGGGAGTAAGGCCCCCAGAGAGTGACAGGGATTGTTGGTCCATAGAGCATCTGCTCAAGAAGGAAACGACTGTTGTACGTGATCTTGACATGTTGGCTGGACTAGGTTCCTGAATGTCCAGGAGTGCTATGGTTCTGAGGTGGTTTCTCCTTGAAGGTTAGTGTGTTGGCAAAGGGTCTTCATCATGATAATATAGAAAGGTGATAGGACCAGGAAGGGGCAGTGCCTGGCAGGAAGGGGCAGAGCCTGGCAGGAAGGGGCAGGGCCTGGCAGGAAGGGGCAGGGCCTGGCAGGAAGGGGCAGGGCCTGGCAGGAAGGGGCAGGGTCTGGCAGGAAGTGGTTGAATTGATGGTCTTCAGGAAGAATAGGCATTGATTGTGGGATCTATTAGTCCTATTGAGAGGAAGTTATAATACGATGAGGCTGCCTTTTTATTTGTGTGTGTGTGTGTGTGTGTGTGTGTTCTCTTCACCAGGTGATCACTTCCCTACAAGTTCCTACAATGGTTATGCTACCCAGCCTGGGAGACCCTCACTACAGACCAAGTCAAGGAGTCACCCAACCCTCGACTCTGACTCTAAAACTTGAGCTGATTAAACTTCTGTTGTTTAGAAAAGGCCTGGCATCAGTCATTTAGTCACAGTATCATACACCGAACTCTACACAGCACACATCGAACTGGGGAGAGAGAAGAGGATGTGAAAGCTTTGTTCAGTGATAGTCAAGGATGGACTTATCCTTGCCACTTACTTTCTGAAGCCAGACAAACTCAGTAACTGAGATCCAACCCTATGATGAAAAGCTAATCAGTAAGATTTCTAACCTAGAGTGGGAAAGAGGCTGGAGAGAGGCATTTGGAAAAGAAAAAGCCAAGCTTATTTTGGTGCCCTGGGGAAGAGTCTGCAGACAGCCATATTTGAACCTGAAAGTGGGATGAAATGGGTGGATTTGTGAGGTACTCAAGACTGGAGGAGGAACTGGGTGGACACGCTCAGTTTTCAGTGGCAACTGGTGGGAAACAGCCCAGTACAATGCAGGTGACCTAACACATTGTGAGTGACAGAAGCTGGTGGTTTGTGTCGCATTCAATTCTGTTAATACAACTAGTGCCTCAAGAACCACAATGGCCAACCAGCCTGCAGGTACACCCACAACTCCCTAGATAAAGTCTCACAAAGTGGAATAGAAAGACAGTGACATGGGTCTCAGACACACAATGCTATCTAGTCCCACAGCCCTGCTCCTTGGCGGGTAGAAAGTGTGAAAAGCAGCCATGCTCCTTAAACATGTGAGTTGGGGGCTCAAAGACCCCCAAGAGCCTTCTTCATCTTTAAAAGATAGGGTGGTCATTTGTAAAAGGCTACTTGGGGAGAGTCATCTCCCACAAGATAGACAATGGAGACTGACCTCATGTATGTTGGTCAGAACATTTTGGAACTGACTGCTTAGGAACAAGTGGCCCATTCCCAGGAGACTCAAGCATCCATCTGCCATCCTGTCTACCTGCTTATCTCTCAGCAGTATCCACAGATCCACATGAATCACAGTCTGGGGGGAGGGGGGCTCATTCTTCCATCCATTGTCTTCCCATTTGTACCTAATCTTTTATATAACACAGTTTTTTTTTTTAATTTTAAATCTTTCACAACACTTTAAGAAGCTTTCTCTTCACATGCCTGATGAGAGTCATCTTCCAGCAGGGGTTCACGATGGGGTGGTGTTTACAATATAGTGGAGGAGTAGACATGAGTGTGGGTGGTTCTTAAAGGTTGACTTAAGTTCCCAGAAGTTCAGTGTCAAGATGAACCCTTTTTCTATGTTTGGGCTCAAACAATGACACCCCTTAGAAGCAAAGCCTGAACCTCTGTCCTCATGTCTTGCACCCCAAATTCTCTCCCCAGGGTGGGTAGGAACAACCCTCTTCCACAAAGCTAGCTGTGATGCCTAAACAGCTGTTACTGGGAATTTCCCATTGTCTTTCTGTGTAACAAATGTTGTGGAGATATTCTCTATCAACCTTATTAGGTTACAGGACAGACAGGGAAATGTAGAACAGAATGTGCAAGTCTCAGCTCTAGAAAGCTTCCAGTTGCTCAAGCCTTCAGACCTAACATGCAATGATGCGAATGGTAACATGTACCACACACTCAAAATCTGCTAAGAGGGTAGACTGTAAGTCAACCCATCTCACCCAAAAATATGAAGAAGCTCAAGTGAAGGGGGCGTTACTTGACTACAGTAAATACTTCAGGTGACATTTCATTCTAAATCCATCAAATCAAGCTGGATGCTTTAAGCGTGTACAGTTAGTCATCAGGCATATACCACAAGTCCATGGGGGAGAGCTGAGAGAGGTAAATACAGTCATCTAAGAACACACTCCGAAGGAAGAGCTCCTGAGGACAAGGAGCATGTCTTCTGAAGACAGAGATGAGGACAAGCCATGGCGAGGATTGGCAGGGGACAAATACCACAAGGTCTAACCACACACACGTTAGAATTTATAACAGAATTGCATATAGAATGTTGCTGGTTGGGATACATTAATAAGTTTGGAATATATGTTAATATGGTTGGGGTATATGTCAATAAGTTAGTATCCATGTTAATAAAATGTATTTAAATTAGAAAACAAAATAACCATTCCTGACCCCCCCCCCCCCAGTTTGCAATGAATACTTTCCCAAGTAGGAAGGAGAAAACTTTCCAACTTTAGTGTGTTGCTGAATGTATACACAAACATACACACACAGTGCCAGGACTCCTGAGATAACAGGTGCAACTTTGAAACTATCCAAGTTGTTGTTGTTGTTGTTTTGTTTTTTTTTTTGAATCTGTAGTTAGTGGCTTAAAGATGTAAAAAGGGTTTATAGTTGTTTGGTGGACACAGTGGGAGTAGCTAATTGCTTTCTCAGTTTTGTATGAGTATACAACCATACACACGTGTTCCATCCTTGACATGGCCGTTATTTACTATCTATCTAAAGCCCATCTGAGGAAGCTGATCTATGATCCCGATACAGCATGCATCTCACATGGCACTCAAAGACCTTCATGACCTTCATGGTAGCACTGGTCTGTTGATTCTTTAAAAGGAAGGGTCTAGTAGGAAGTCTTCCAGTCAGTGGAATGTGCCCTCTAAGAGAATCAAGGGACTCCATTCCTATCCCCATCTTCACTTACATGTCTGAGCTAGGAAGTGAATGGTCCCCACCCCAACGGATGGTGACACCATGTAACAGGGCTGACTAACCATGACTAAAACATCCAAAAGTTTGAGCCAGTGCACACACCTTTATTTTTTGTTTTGTCTTGAGTGTTCATTATGGTGAGTAGATAGAGCTAGTTCTTTTAATCTGAGGTGCCCAGGGCGACTGGTTTTTGGTTGAACTATGACCTTAGTTTGAGGTACATTGCTAGCTGCTACCTAGCCATCACATGAGAATACCTGAGGGGTGAAACTTAACTGATTAAGCCTCTGTAGAGAGACTTCAAAGCCTTCATTTTACTCTAGTGGTTCAAGAAATAAATCCCAGAGTTATGCAAAGACTGCCCACACTAGGAGGCTGGACCATTCTGCACATAAACACCAGTCACCCGTTCATGGGATCTGTAACAGGACACATGTATGTGGTCTAAAGCTATATATTTAAAACTATGTCAAGCTGGGTGCCTTTTCATCAAAAAGCAAAACAAAACAAAAAAACAAAAACAAAACAAAGGCTTGATTTTAACTTCTTTTTTTTTTTTTTTTTTTTTTTTTTGAGATGAGTCGTGTATTGTATTGGCTCAGCTAACCTGGAACTCAGGATCTTCCTGCCTCAGCCTCTCTAGTACTGAGATAGGCACAGGTGTACACCACCATACAGGGAACCCCCACTTTTTAATCTAAAAGCAGGAAGCAGCGGTACACACCTGTATTCCTAATACTGGAAGGCTAGGGCAGGAGGAGTGGAATTAAGGCTTTCGGGGCTTACATGGTGGCTTCTCTCTCAAAACCAAAAAGAAACACCAACAAAATCTACCAGCCAGAAACCCAGAAGGTGTCTCTGTCTTACCAGACATAAATGAGAATTCACCTATCGGCAAAAGAAGGGGGGGGGTAACTTTGGAAGGAAAATATCAAGGGCAAGTCACTGTGGGCTTCTGAGGGGTTTTGTTTTGTTTTTAAATCTTACTGCTGTGATGAAAGTAATAAGCATTCCATAGGAATTAAGAAATACAAATTCCAGAATACTTATACCAGTGTCCAGGACTTAGCAAATAGAGGACTCATTCCAGTCTAACACATACACACATCAGCCCCACAGTGTGACCTAGACCTCTGGAGACAGAGTAGCTAAGGCTGAGAAGGGGCCAAGGGGCCCATGACTCAGAACACTGGGCACCTGGGTTTGTTAGCCAGAAGACTACAAGCAGATGGAGCCTTGCTAAGAGAGAGGCACAGAATGGATTCCTTGCAGAGCTTTTTCACAGTCTGCAACAATTCATCTGTCAAAAAAAAAGTGCATGAATGGGAAAAAAATCCAGCACCCTAGCCAAGGACTGTGTTGCAACTGTCTAAGATTTTTGAGAAACGGCCAAACCCGCCTTTATAGATTGTTCTCAGTCTCGTGGCATTGCAGTGCTCATCCCTAAATACTTAATAGCTGCTTGAGAGGTGTAACCCCGGCTCAGCAGCTGACTCACTGGGGTGCTTCCCCGCGCTCATGTTTGCAGCACAGATGGTGAGCTTGTACCACTGGCAGAGGGACACGCAGACACATTCCTCCCTTTCTAAGACTTGACAGACAGTTATCCAAGGTCTCCACCTCCTTCAGCTCTCCCTCCCTGGTTGGACTTTTTCTTCCCCTACCTCCCACCACCCCTGACCCTTTAGCAGAAGGTTATTGGCGGAAACAAGTAGAGACAGCATTTAAACTAGCTATTTAGCTCCATGGGGCAGTTCTGGGGAAAATGATCCTAGCTAAGGATGAAAAACCCATTAATAAGCTTTAAGGATTATCTGTGGGTCTTAATTCTGCTCCTGTCCATACCTCTTAAAGGTCAGGGGCAGCTAGCTGCTGGCAAAGGCTGAAGGGGGAGGGAATGCCAAAGCAGGGTACCTTTAAGAAAATACTTCCTTTAAACCTAGGACCAAAACCCTTCAAAGGGGATTTTCCTACCTGATGCTCTGAGTGAGATGGCCATCAATCAGGAGTGTAGCGCCCACCCACGCCCCTCCCCCACCCCCGTGATCTCCACTTTCTACACTGTCTCATGAAATAGCAGAAAGGAGCTGCTCATCACTGGGGGCTGCTCTGTTCTAGGGTGGTTGACTCTACAGTTTTGATCTGTACGCGTTGAATCTCTAGCTGTCCAAACAGAAACCTGCTAAATGGAATGGCCATAGCAACAGGTGCTGGTGGCTGGTGTGAGTGTACCACGACAGGGAACCTGAAGGCTTCTGCAAAGCACTTTGCCAAGGATGCTAGCTAAACGGTTTACAGTAGGATTTTATTGAAAAAGGAAAAAAAAAGGTGGGGGGGAGAAATAAAAGTAAAACAGACCAAAGAAGGGAAAAACAGCTGTTTGGAAATAAACTATAAAATATCTGTAGCACACAACAAGAATTCTCTGAGTATGACCATGAAGCATTATATCGACTTCACACTTCAGAGACGAGACCCCAGCCCACACAAGATACCTCAGGCCATACACTGTCCCACGTGTTCCTAAGAGTGAACAAGAGAGGTAAGTCTAGGGGTGCTCCCCGGGGGACAGTGCAGAGATTTCCTGAATGCCACTGAGCAGTGTCCCCACTACAGCTGGCCACAGAAAGGAAGACTGAGAAGAAGCTAGCGATCGTTTCTCATTGTACGTGGAGTCTGGAGAGCCGAGTCTCTCTGCTGGAACCCTTGACGTCTCCCTTGAGCATTTTTTTGACACTCTTTGGGGCACACAGTTAATCAAAGAGCAAACACGCATTCTGTAAGTTTCTTTAGCTCCTCGTGCATTGTTACCATGGAAATAAGAATTGTTTGTTTGTTTGTTTGTTTTTTAATTCAAGGTTTGAGGGGCTAAGTAGTTCAATGGCATTTCCCATTTTGTAACTAAGTTACAAAAACTTGTAGCATGACTGTATTTATTCCCCAAAGGAGGTTCCAAGTTGCTAAAAGGGTCCTCAGAAGAACATATTTCTTCACGTTTTCTTGATCTCTGTGTGTGGAGATTTGCTTAACAGCTGTTTTATGTACAAGTGTTTTTTTTTTCCCCAGTCAGATCCTCCCCCTCCATAAAGAGACAGTTTTGGTTTTTTTTTTTTTTTTTTTTTTTTTGGAAAGACAAAAGGCATAACTGAAAGCAGCAGACATGGTAGGAAGTTAAGGAAAATCATCCTGCCCCGTGGTCTTAATCACTTAAGAGGGGACTGGAGTTGAAAGGCAAAAGAAAACTTTACGTGTGAAGTCAGCACGGCCTCCTCCTCAATCCAGCCCAGCAGAAAAAGGCAGGCATTGCATGGTAAGACAACCCACGTTACCAAGTGCCTGGCAATTCAAATCCCACACACCCCAAATCTCTTTTCTCACTCACCATGACAGCTAGTAGCAAAAAATGCCAGTTATGGTACAGAGACGAGAAGCCAGGAAATGAGCCGTCACAATCCGAGAGTGAATGAACTTCATTCATTCAGCAGCGTGCGTGCATTTACGCCAACACTTCTGAAGTGGGTGCTGCACCCTCTTTTCTTCCAACGACATCCATGGGGAAACCACAAGTGGCTGTCACTATGTCACAGCTGCTGAGAGAGCATCACTCAGGGGGGAAGAACACTAGCTGGCACGGTACTGCACCCACCATAAACCTCAAGTGACTTCTCAAGCTACCTAGACAGGTGTTTGGCATGGGGGCGGGGACCAGTTTTCTCCAGCACTGACCTACATTTCTCATCACCATGGCAACTTTTCTTGGTTTGTAAGCACAGTTGCGCATTCCTAGTCTGAAACGATGCAAAATCCAAAGCTGCGAATGTGGACGTGATATAACAAGTAGAAAATTCCATGCTGTGAAATGTTGTCCCATGCGCCGAACTATTTAAAATACAGCATATATCACTAGCAGGCTATGTAGATTAGGTATATACAAAACATAATTGAATTTTGTGTTTAGACTTCAGTCTCATCCCCAAGATTGCTCATTATGTCTGTGTAAATACTCCAGAATTGGAAAAAATCCAAAAGTCGAAGTACATCTGGTCCCAAGCATTTGGATAAGGGCTCTTCCATATGCATCATACGGACTAAGTATTGAGGGTCCTAGGAGCTCCCCCATCCTGGAGTAAAGAATGCACTTCAGTTTGTGATCTCCACAGAACAGCCTGGAGTCCCAGGAAAGAGAAAGTAATCATGTGACTACCACTCCACCCCAAAACAGGAAGTGGTCAAGCTGTTCTGGGACAACCACTCCCCGCTTTCCCTGCTGCACCTAAAACTCTGGGTTAGCATCCAAAGGAAGAGTGGAATGACTTCCAATGAGGACCAAGAGCAGCTTACTGCATCTCTTCAATGTCACATCTCCCACACTAACACCAAGCACAGCCATTGAAAGTCCAAAGGATTTTACAAGACAAACTGAACGTCATCAGATACATTTTTTTTAAATAAAAGATGTTCTGGGAGGAAAATACTTAAGTTTAAGTGCAAATATGAAAACTTTACCCGAGGGGGGGGGGAACCTTATTTTCCAACAGCACAGGCAATACCAAGAGGAACAGGGCACCTTCAGATGACATGAACAGAGACATATACGTGGATCCACTGAGCTCTAGAGACAGCATGTCTATTGACAGAAACCAACACTAGAGAAATACAGAAAAAGGATTTAGGTTTTAAGCAGAGGAGATCCGAGAACACGTACCCGGCACTTTATTTTTCAAAATGTCAACAACCACAAAGGGCCTGGGGAAGAAAGGCCTGTTGTGAAGACTGATGTGAGACATGGGGTAAGCAATCTATAACTAGATAAGTTGTACTTTATGCCCATTGTAACATACAAGACAATTTAACCGAGCTGTTGAAGAATCGCATCCACTTTACAATAAAAATACTGAATTTATCTGTATTAGAATGTTGAAAGACACTGTTTTCCATGTAAAGAAGAAAACTGGCAAAGAGGCATTTAATACAATGTGAAGGCTTCTCACACTGGAAAGATAGGACCTTGGGAAGGACCCAGGAGAACCCTCCATTGCCACAGAAAACTTAGAATCCCACTGGCAGTACACACTGCCCCATCACAGGGCGAGTTCTCCTTTCTCTCTGTCGTCTTGTTTCTCCTGCAGAGTCAGCCATAATGGCTGTTTCCCTCCCAGGGACCATTTCAACATGCTTAAGTCCCTCTAGCAGAACTCTACCCTCTGCATGCTTACCCCCACCCCCAGCCAGGGTTCATGCCAGCTGCCTTCTTTCTGCACCTTCATATCCTCAATTTCTCCTAAATCCAACCCTACCTATCTTAGGGTCACTGGTGCTGTGATGAAACACCATGACCAACACAAATGAGAAGAAAAAGCTTTATCTGGTCCGTGCTTCCACCATTACTGTTGTCAGGACAGGAACTCAAATGGCAGAAACCTGAAGGCAGGAGCTGGTGCAGAGGCCATGGAGGAGAGCCGCATATTGGCTTTTTTCACATGATTTGTTCATTCTACTTTCTTATAGAACCCAAGAACCAACCCAGGGTTGTTTCTGCTCATAATGAGCTGGGTTCCCCCTCATAAATCAGTAAATTTAAAAATCAGCCTTGCCCTCAGCCCAAATGGAAGCATTTTCTCAATTAAGGCCCCCTCTTCTCTGATGACTAACTGTGTCAAGTTGACATAAAACTAGATAGAACAATATACCATTCTAATTTTCCCAGCTCTCTCCACCAGTAGCTCCCCCAAACCATCCAATCATCTTCCAGATGCCAAATTTAATAATCAATTCAAGTTCTGATACTTCTGAGGTTCTCATACAGGTGGTACATCCTTGATTCAAACATTTCTGATGCTCTGTAATCAAGAAGTTAAGTCATGACAAGGAAAAAAAAGATGTCTGATCTCATGTGATAAGTCACAGTCAAAATATAGATATGTATATATGCAGGCTTCATTTCATTAACATTTTTTAATACTGTATAACCCAGGGCTGAGAGATGGCTCAATCAGTGAGGAGCTACCTTAAAAACACGAGGGCCCAAGGTCAGGTTTCCAGTACCAACACAAGAGTCAGAATCCAAGGTGTCCCTGTAACCCCAGTACTGCAGAACAGGTGCACGCAGAGGAGTCACTGGAGTTCAGTGGCCGACCAGCACAGTTGAATCAATGCCACCTGATCCCCGAGAGACACTGATTCAAAAAATGCAATGTAGAGGGATTGAAGAGGATAGCTAATATGGATCTCTGGTCTACACACACACACACACACACACACACACACACACATCACACACACACACAATTTTATGACATGATCTTTGGCCAATGGATAAAAACAGATTAATTTCATGTTTAGATTTGGGTCCCACACCCAAAGTACCCCTATATATACAAATGAACTTTCCAATTTTTCATAGAAACCCCAAAGCCAAAACACGTCTGGTCCAAACCATTTCCAGCAAGGTATGTTTAAATTTTCAGCTTTCCTGGTCTCCCACCTCAGTCCCTGCTTGGTCCCTGCTTGGTCCCCAGTCTTCCCCTTACTCTAACCACTAATCCTAGCATTACACCTGTGCCCACTGCTTCATCAACTCTGCACACACTGATAGTGCCGAGCTCACTTTCTGTCTGCTCTTTAAACCTCAGAACTCTTATCAACCAAAGCTAGAGTGACAGACAGCTCCACCTCTGTATCTCAGGAGGCGGCAACTTGCCTTCAACTCAACATGAGCATCAGTAACTTGATCTTTCCCACTGGCCTGGTGCACAGGCTTCCAGAGTCCCCAGTCTTTGGGAAGAACACACTCTCTCCAGAAAGGACTCCACACTTTCTCTGGGGGGTAGGGAATCTATCTTATCTACCACCATGCCCTTCCCACTTCCCTCTTAAATTTCTCAGATCCACCCACTCTTCTTCCTGCTGTTTACATCCCTGCCACTGGCCCATCCAGTTACTAAAACAGCTCAGCAGCCCCCCCCCCCACTTTACCTACCCATATGGTGCCTGTTTCCCATACTTCTAGTCTTTTTCCATTGCTCTCCACCAACATGAGCTTTTTAGTATTGTAAGATAAAATCTAGACATGTAACCTGGGCAGGCCTTGAACTTTCTACCTTGGCCTTCCAGATGCTGGGATTGCACATAAGTGACTTTAAAAGGCTTCATGCAAATGAATGTTTGGTCAAGTTGCCTCCTGCCACTCCATCCACAGTCACTCAGATTCCAATGCCCTCCCATTACATTTGTTTGTTTATCTAGGCTAGAAATGGAGCCCAGTGCCTTCAGAATGCTGGACCAAGCACTCTACCACTGAGCTACAATCCCATTACCCTTTACCACGTACAATCAAATATATTCTATAAGGTTTACCATGGGTCACCTCACCTTCCACTTGTCCACAAGTCCAACATCCCCCACTGACAGTTCAGGTACCACATCTCCAGAAAACCTTTCTAGGCCTCTCTGTCTTAGCCCACAGCTCTTGTTCCCTCAGAGCACCCACCACAGTTTGCCTTCCTATTCCGTCCGGTAACTGCGGTCAACTGCCTCATGTTTTGATTTCACTGCATCCCCATTGAGTTAAGAAAGGCCTATTTTGGCTCATGGTTTCACAAATGCACCAAACATGACATTTCTGAGCATCCCGGCTGTCCTCATAATTAGAGATGCCCGTTTGTACTGAGAAAACTGGGTAAAGATGAAAGTAGAGTACAAATAGCCTTTACTACTGAACACCATGCGTTCCCATGAGAAAGGGTGAGAAGAAGTTATGGAAACAGCTCTAATGCTAGTGTCAGGGGCAATAAAAGATGTCAGCATAAAACATTGTCCTGTTTGGGAATGAGCAAGAATCCAAGGAAGTATGCGCAAAAAGTAAAATCATCTTGTTCACAGGAAGCAGACTACTGTGCTAGAACATGTTTGAGCCATGAACAAATGCTGATTCAAGAAGGTCTCCTTTACTTTTAAGAATTAGATGTGCCACCATGACATATGAACAGTGTGAAAGCTCCAAAACCACACCAGCAGATGTGGAACTAAACTGGTCTCAGAAACACAAGACGAGTGGGAGACAACCGTGGTTCCTTAGAATAAACCACAGCAAATTAGCACTACAGCTGGGTGGAAGAAATGCAGAAATAAATGGCTGGCTGTGTGCTATCCAGAGTCTCCTGTATGCAAATATACACTCAACCAAGCACGGCCTGGGACAAGGTGAGCCAGAGCCATGCATTGGTTTCCTTGAGGCAGCTTGTGGTACCAGGGAAGAAAGAATATACATACCAAAGCAAGATCAACAGACACCACAGGACACCGAAAACCCAAAACCCGAGGGGATGCCAGCAAGAGCACTGTTTTTCCAAATCCCTTCTTGACCCCAGATGGCATCCCTTGCCTACCTAGGTTCTGCCTCTTCCCCTACTTCAGTTTCCCTTCTCTCTCAGAAGAGTACGGTTGAAATGAAGCAACAGTGTGTTTGAGAACAAGTCTTACAGGAGAGCATAGTTTGCTCACTACCAGGCTCAACCTGAAGCTTGCTGCTTGGATGTGAAAATCTGAGATTAAATCTACCCAAATGAGGAGCGAAGGTAACAATTTGAGAGAGCGACATGGTCACATGGTCTGTGGGAAACCCAATTTCAAGTAGTATCTTGAAGGTTTCTTGGGCAACCATACCTGGTTGGCTGTCACCTGGAGCTCCAGACACCAAGCAACTATAATGTGATTCCCCAGGTGGTCAGAGAAGGAAGTGGATGTTTCAAGTCTCCCTGAGCAAAGGTATGGGAATATCTTGTCACATGATGGCTCCTCATGGTTACTAAGGCAACAGTGAAATCATTCCTGTCCATCAATGTTCTGCAAGAACCTTTAACTTTCAGTTGAATTCACTTCAGCAGGGGAGGATGCATATCCTTGTACTGTACTCCATTTGGATAGGAATACTAGAAAATGTGATGTAGAAACATCTGCTCATCCATGTTTACTATAGGAATGTTCATAGTATCCAAATTAAAGAAACAACCTAAGTGTCTATCAAGAGGCAAACATAAAACTGTGGTTCATATTCATAATGGCACCATCAAGAAGATAAATATGCCACTTGCAGGAAAATGGATGGAAAGAGATCATATTAAACAAAGACAGACAGACCTAGGAAGGCAAAAATATCTCATGGCTTCTCGTCTATGCAAAAGTATGTCACAGTAGAAGGGAGACACTAGAGGAGAGAGGACAAGTATGACAGAAAAGGGGACAGGAGAGGGCAATGGGAAGGAAAATAGTCGGAGCACATGACGTTCCTGAACACAATGTCACTGGAAATCACGTTGCTTTGCAAAGAAGAAAGCAAAGAGGAAAGGAAGAGAGTGAAAATGGGAAGTGAAGGGAGACAGAAAGAGAGGGAAGGGAGAAGGAGGCTTCTCTGCTCCAGCTTCGGGCTCCAGGGATTGGCCTCTCCCGTGAGCCCTAGCACCACACCCAGCATGCAAACACGGAATGCCTCATCACTCGATGGCTCTTCTGTATCTGCAGAATATAGCCGTGAACAAACAAAGCAATGAACAAAAGCATGGGGCAGCCCCTGAAACATGGCAGCATTCCATATTGTAAGCTTAGTTCTAAGTGGGCCCTCTAGCAATCCTGAATTCTATAGCATTATAGAAGGGGCTCTTTCCGTGGAGCTCGTGTTTGGCTCATGGTGTGGAAAAGGGCAAAATGTGCTTCTAGGATCAGGGGATGCACTCAAGACACCCAGCACATTATTCTTTGGGGACATCACAATGGATTTATGCCAATTTAAACACTTCCAAAGTACAGCCTGAACTTGAACTCCATAAGGTCTCTTCTGTCTTCAGCTGGAGGAGGGAGGAGGAATAGCATCAGAAAACAACACTCACACAACCCACACATACACCACACAGACACATCAAGCATCACACATCACACCACACAAACACCACACATACACACAACACACATGCCACACACATCCATATCATACATACCACAAATATACACACACCAAACAAACACATCCCACATATACCACACAACTCATATACACACATATTACACCCCATATACATCACACACCACCACCACCACACACATATACACCCCTACTATGTGCAATTCAGTTGCCTTGTTCACCTGCCCAGGAAGAAGGCAGGTAGCCCATACCACCAGGATAGCAACCTCAACAGTCAGTAATAAACACAGAAGAGACATCTAAAGCCAGAAAGAACTCCAGAATGGTCCACCTCATCCTCCATCATTCTACAAATGAGGACACTATGGCCAAGAGTTGCTAAATAACACACTGACAAGGCTCTCAGAGCTGGGACTTCTGTGGAACAAGAGTCTAGTTTGTTTCCTAAGATACCACTTGGCCTGGCCATTGCACAAGCCTTCAACCTGCTGCTTGGGCTTTCACACAAATGTTGTGAAACCATTTCAAGAAATTCTTGGACGCGTATGCTTGCATTCTTTCAAGTTGTCCGAGCGTCCGGCACAGAACAACAGGAGGCTTCTGTGCAGCCCGCAGAGTCACTGAAGTTTCCAGTCTTATTGGAACTATTCATCAGGATCAGGACAGCCACACTGCTGCTGCGACATGATAACACTGCAGTCCCTCCTCTCTGCATGTGTGTAAAATCACTACTAAAATGCACTGAAGGAGACAAAGGAACCAGACACAAGGGGCACAAGCCTGGGACTTCTGCTCTATACCAACCACAGCATAAACGCAGGGTCTTCAATGTCAGAGTCTACTCTTGTTCCCAATACCTAGAAGGGACTTTCTTGTGATGGGAAGTTTCAGCTTTGCTATGGCAAAACATGCATATGCTCTAAAGTCACCCACCCAGTGAGTTCAAACCATTTTAAACATGTGATCCCTAATTTTTTTATAACTCTAAACTTAGTAGGGCATGGGTGTGCTCTTAGGAGGCAAAAGCAGGTGGATCTCTGAGTCCAAGGCCAGCCTGGTCTACTTAGTGAGTTTCAGAACCGTCAGGTCTGTGTAGAAAGTCAGCCCTGTCTCTAAAATAAAATAAACAAAAATAAACTTATTTCTTATAAACTTGTATATACGTTTTATGCAGTGTGGGGGCATATGTGTGTGAGTTCGTATGTTTATGCATGTGTATATGTGAGTGGGCCTGTGTATGTGTGTGTGTGTGTGTGTTATATTGGAAGAAAGAAGGGAAGAAGCAGAGAGATGGTTGAAACAGTTCCATGAGAGTCAGCATCCCAACCTGCTTGTCTTATGGTCCAAGCAGTGAAACTCTTTGGGGGCCAACATGAACTCACTCATCAGATACTAAAATTCAACCAAGGATGTAGTTTAGTGGCAAAGCATTTGCCTAATATACACAGGCCCTGTGTTCAATCCCCAGACTTGCCAAAGCTCAACCTAACAACTTAAAAGGATTTTCATATATACATATACATGCATATAAAAGTGGATGTATTTGTCTTGTGAATCATCATAATTCCTTGAAGCAGGGCTACAAACTTCTCCATCTCTGTCTCAGCAGCACTGAAGTGTGGAGGTTGCCTCTATTCCTATTGCATAACCCTAAAAGCTGCCCGAGGAGGCAACAGTAGGGACCAACTGTCCTGATGCACAACGTTTCCCAAGGCACAAATCCTAATCCCCTTCCCTTCTTCAATAAACTATTATATGGACTGCCTAGAAAACATTCTACTCTTATCTTGGAATCTTAAATTGCACAGAAAGTCACAAGGGGGATCCACCTTGGTTCTCCAGAGTAGTCGAGAACCCATCAATAAACTTGATGCTCATTCCTCCAGCATGTATAAAGGATTGAGTTGGGCCACTAGGTGCCTGCTGACCCACAGTAAATGCCAGAGGAGGGTCATCAATAATGAAACCCTAAAACAGTGGTTCTCAACCTTCCTAATGCTGCAACTGTTTAATATGGTTCCTCGTGTGGTAGTGGTAGCCCCCAACCATAAAATTATTTCATTGCTACTTCATAACTATAATTTCCCCACAATTATGGATTGTCATGTAAACATCTGATATTCGGGATATCTGATATGTGACCCCTGTGCAAAAGTCATTCAACCCCAAAAGGGATCATGACCCACAGATTGAGAACCACGGCCCTAGAACAATATTCCAGAAGTGGCTTTCTTAAAAGAGCTGCTACTCCAATTCCAGACAGGCTGGAATCCAATGCTGTAGCCCTGGCCCCACATCATCTTAGGCACAACCAGGGAAAAGAGAAGCTGCAGTGGACCAGATATATCACGCCAGGCTTCAAAGCCCAGCACAAACCAGCAAATGCACACTCCACACCCTCCCTTGCTCCACCTCCTAAGGTGATTCTGAAATCAAGTTGTCCACAAGCACAGCCAAGTGGGGAAATGAGAACCATGCGCAGAGCTGAGGCTGGCTACAGCTGGACCCGAATGATGCAAGGCAGGACAAGAGGGTGGAGCAATGCTGCAGAACCAGCCTGCTGTCCTCACAGGCAGCAGGAAGGTCCAGACTTGCTCTGAATCATCCCAGTCTAGTGGATAATAACCAGGGCAAGCCCAGGCCCTCGAGTTATTCAAATCTCCATACAAACAGCAAATGCATCGGCTCCCTTGCTGGAGAGGGGGCGGAGACCAAATGCTAAAATGTCTATCCATTACACATTCTCTGTGTCCCCTCACCCTCTGGACGCAGATGCCTCCCTTCACACTGCTTTTGGGACAGCCTGGCTGTTCTCTCTGCAGTCTTCCCTGACTAGGTGAGCTGGGACTGGTACTTCTGCTGAGTGAACCCTGCAGTTCTGATGGCATGAAAGCGCCCAGGATTTCAGTCAAAGAAATGGCTGTCAACCATGAAATCTACAGGTACTTTTCTCAGCATTGACGAGAAGCAACTTAAGGGGCTTGGAGGGTGAAGTACCGTTGTACAAGCTGCCAGCACCCATAATTACACGAGGGCAAGGGGTGGAGGGGGGAGGCAGAGATCTCTAACCCTAGTGGTGGGGAATAGGGAATGGGGGATGAAAATGTGAAAACAGGCAAATCCCCTGAGTTCAGTGGTGAGCCAGCCAACCCTGTCAAATAAAATGAGCTGCTCTAACTTCAGTGAGAGAAGGGTAGAGAGCAATAGAAGAAGAGACAGAAGAACATCAACCTCCAGTCTACACACACATAAATATGCACATAAACATGCACACACATTTGTGAATACACACAATTAAGGTGCATTTATTTGTGCTCATGGCTTGACAGGATAAAATCCATCATGACTGGAGTAGGCATGGGAGCAGGCAGGCAGCTTCCTGGGGGTGGGAACGTGCAGCAGCCCTTACCCTGCACCCCTCCTATCTCAGCAGAACAGAAAGAAGAGAGAGGAACAGAGAAAGGCAGAGCTGGGCTATCACCCACAAGGCCCACCTCCAGCAGCAGACCAGTTCCTCCAGTGAGGTGTCACCTCCTCAAGTGAGGTTCCATAACCGCAGAGACACCACCACTTGCTGGAAGTCAAGTGCTCAAACACGGGGTGATTCCCCTCAGAATATGAACGTATGTCACGCACCAATACATGCGACAGAATGGGCTGCGGTTTTCCCATTCACAGTATAGCAGCACCCAGAGGTGCTAATCGATCACGAGAGACAGAGGTCAGGTCCCAGGTAGTTCAGGATCATGGGAAGGACTCAAGTATTCTTTCATGCTTCGACTGAGGGTCTAGCCTTTGTGTGCCTTTATCCCTGCAAAAGACTTACACAGTAGGTGAGTGAGTTGGAAGAGACTGCCTCTATATCAGTGCCAATCTCACATCTTGGTGCTATTTCCACGTGGTGTGCAGTCGGGCTTCCCTATCTCCCTATTCCAATCCTGTCTGAAGGATGCTCTCCACAGTAAGCCCCACTTTCCTGCTATCCCATGGAGTCTGCCTGCCCAGCCACCTTCTCTAGGAAAATGTATTGTGGTGAGTGAGCCCGATTCATTCCAGATGTTCTCTGGTCTCCTGTTCCCCCCCGGATTCCCCTCAGAATATGGGAACTCCTCCGGTTTTGCCTGAGACACCGCAATCAAGCATAAACCTGGTTTTCCTGGGCCATGTCCACATGTGTGCAGAGGGGTGGGGCAGGGCAGAGAGGGGCCGTGCCAGGACTTTATGTGTACACTGGGGAGCACTCACACACAGAAACTGTGGAAATGGTATCAGTTGCTCAAAGTCCTATGGAGACAGAATCTAAGTACTTCTATGTCTTTCTCTTTAGTTATTTTTCTGACGACATCATAGGAGGCTATAGTGAGAAATCTCCTCTGAGAATCTGGACATAAAATTGCCCTTGGAAAATTAAATTTTGGAAATCAACCCATAATGAATCCAATTAAGACAAGTTAAGCCACCATAAAGAGACAGATTAGCTCCCAGGCCTGCAAGGCATGAGAGTAATCAGATCAAGTATTTCACAAACCATCGAAAGAAAGAACATAAGAATGTGGTAATCAGCTGGAGAAGGGGGTGTTCCTGTCACCTGTCAGCCACCGGACCTTAGAAAATAAGATTTGAAGCCAGGCGTGGTGGCTCATGTCTATAATCCCAGCACTTGGGAAACTGAAGAGAACAGAATGTGAGCTCTAGATAATTTTAGAATATATAAGGAAACCCTGTCTCTTTGGAGGGGGGATTTAGGGAGGAAGGGAGGAAGGAGGGAGGAAAGGATGAAGGAAAGAAGGGAAGGAAGGAGGAAAAAGATGAAGAAGCAGAAAGGAAGGGGGAGAGAAGAAGGAAGGAGGAGAGGGAGGAAGGGAGGAAAGAGGGAGGATGGAGGGAAGAATAGGGAAGGGAAGGAGAAGAGAGGGAAGGGGGCAGGAACAGCAAAAAGTCAGGTCCAGTGGTAAGGTCAGACACAGGTCCTGCCCAAGCATTGTCCAGAATCAGGGGAGACAGCCTCAAGACTTCTTAGAATAAAAGTCACAGTATGAAGGTCCTGCATTTATGTAACCACTTCCCAGTTATAATATGGCTCTGTAGTATCAGTCCTCAGGGAGAGAACGTATTGGCCAAAGGACACAGAGCTTGGTCTCACTGGTATCCATCATCCCTACTGTATATTAATAAACCAGAGCTAAGTTTGGACTGTGGCTTGCTTCAGCCCCACCTACAGGGAGGGAAAGTTCCCATGTTGACCTGGAGCTGTCTGCTGTTTTCTGTTATTGTAATTCCATTCTTAGTAAGTAAGCTCATGCCCAATAAGTCAGGCTATGGACCTTCATTCACCAAGAAAACTATCCCTGACCAATACAAGGCTACCTAAGAAGAGTACTGAGTCTGGTCTCTACTGTCTAGGACAGGTACATCATTTCCATTAGCTACAGGCCACCCTGTCGGTCTAGGATTTTGTCTTGATTTGGGTTCTATTGTCATGAAGAGCCATCATGACACTGGCAACTCTTATAGAGAAAAAACATTTCATTGAGGCTGGCCTACAAGTTCAGAGGTTCAGTCTCCATTCTCATCAGGGTGAGAAGCTTGGCAGTGTACAAGCAGACACAGTGCTGGAGAAAGACCTGAGAGTTCTACATCTTCATCCAAAGGCAGCACAAGGAGACTCTTTGCTTCAGGCATCCAGGAGACTAGATTCCTCACTGGGAGGAACCTGAGCATAGGAGACGTTAAAGCCAGTCTACACAGTGACTCCCTCCAATAAGGCCACACCTCCTCCAATAAGGTCATGCCTTCTCCAATAAAGCCACACCTCTTCCAGTAAGGCCACACCTCCTCCAATCATGCAACATCAACAGTGATGTTACTACAGAAGATGGATTGTCAGGTACACAAACCAAGTGGCACGCTCTTGGATCACACGACAGCAAAAAAGATGTGTGAGAAAAAGGAACAGTTTCAGGTTGCTACTGTTTGCTCTGCTATAGCCCCCAGGTGACAGTGAATCTGACCAGTGAGTGTGCAGTGCTAAGGGGACTCAGTAGATTTCAGAATGGAATGACTGACCCTGCTCCATGTTCCAGTCCATCACATGCTCTCAGAAACATTCCACAATTTCTCTGCCTCGGTTTCCTCGTTTGAGAAAGGTTAGGATAGCAGTGATGTTGCTACAGAAGATGGATTGTCAGGCTGTTCTGTGGGTGGGAGAAATGCTTGCCTGAACACCAAAATCGACAGAAGTACAGAAAGTTTGAAGCCAATGTAACGAAGACAAAGGCAGCAGAATGGGCAACACTAACTTGGCAGCTGTCTCCAGGGCATGGAAGAACAATCTCTCTCAATCAAGCCTCAAGCCCAGGGAGCTGAATGGGCCCAGATAACACCTGGAATCTACCAGCAGTAATCAATGTGTACTGAGCATTTGATATGTGGGTACACATCTGCTTCTCTGAAAAGGTTTAACTTGGTTGACCAGTAGGATTTTAAGGAGAATTAGGCCCAAGAAATACGAGGTACCATTAAAATCAGAACAGAACGAAAGCCCAGTGCTGTGCTCGTCTCCATCTCAGTCACCTCAGAACACATCCTGGGTCTCAGGAATGCTCCGAGTCAGTCCTGGTGCTGGCAGAACACACTGAAAGTCCTGATGCCCAAGGCTCCTCTCCAGAGACAAATTCATTTAGCAGGGGAGGCCAGGACACTGGGATTTAAGCTTTCCCAAGGTTTCTAGACAAAACTTAACAGGACAACCATTATGGATTTTAAATTATTCCCACCAAAACAGGGTCTTCCAAGCTCTTCTTGTGACGAAGGTCACCTAGGGTAACTTGACTACCATGCACCCCAGCCCCCTTCCCTAGAATTTCTGAATGCTCCAATCTGCAGAGGTATCCATAGGCTGTATGCTTGTAAGCACCTAGGGTGATACATCTAACCAACAAGGTTCAGGAAGCAAGGGGGATTTATTAGAAAAGAGTGGAGTGTTACCACAAAATCAACAGGAAGCTGAAAGTAATGATACAAGGTTATTATATTTACATAACAGAGTATTTATTTCCCTTTGGGATTTTATTCCAGCTCTAGCCTATGTCCTGGACCCTGATGACAGATAAAAGAAACAACAACAACAAACTTTCTGAGAATTCTCCATCCTTACTCATGGACCACAAGGAGAATCGGTCCTTACATGTGGTTTCCATTGTTCCTCATGGGATCCCCCCATCCCCCCCCCATGTGATTTGAACAAACTACCAGGACGCAGTGCGCGACCATGAAGTCAGCTGCACTCCCACCACTAAGTAAGTACTTAGATAGTGATTCAATTCAGAGTATGCTCAGCTGCTTCAAAACAGGATGTGGCTTATTTTCCTATTTTAAATAAGTTTTATACTGTGTTGTTTAGACTGGTCCATGACATTAAACAACAACAACAAGGCAGAAACCTTCTAAGCCCATTAAGTTGACTCCATAAATAGATATACAACCCCATGCCAAAATTCAAGGAACACAAAAAAAAATGTAAAACAGACTCATCTGATTATATGTGAAGATGCTAAGATAGCAGTCTGTTAAAATACTTATAGACAACCAGTGAAGGTTCGCTGCAGGTCGAAACAGTGATTTGACAGTAGCAACATATAAAAGTTACTGTTTTAAAGGGATTTCAATAGTGTCCTTGAAGACACAAGAGATCAAGTTGTGATTGTTGGGGGAAGGGGGGAGCATTTTTTCCTAAATAGCTATGATGAGAAACCTCAAAACTCAGAGGAAATCTAGTGTTTCTTTAAAGAACTGCAAATCACAATTCACAACTGACACCAAGAACTCTTTTCCAAATATTTGTTTTTCCTTGACTTTCCAAAATGCCCATGGAAACCACCACACATGCTTTTCCATGCTGATGAGAATCTACCGGTCAGGTCTTGCAATGTTTATATTTAAAAAGCAGAAAATTCAGAAGACACTGCCCCACAAAAGGTTAATAAATAATAAGGTGCTCCAACCCCCCCACCCTCAGCTTGATCACATCCAATGTGTGAAAGCCAGCAGCTCAGAACTCTGCTAGACACAGAGGATTACCCGGAAACCTCTTAGTGCATCACACACACGGTGCTCCCACACACAGACACTGACATTGAAGGGTACAAACTGCATGACACCTTTCAAGCCTCCCAAAGTGATTCTAATGTCCAATCGAGTACGGAACCCACTCGCTTAAAACAGCTTTCAAAATGCCCATCTGATGGGCTACAACCTTGCTGACCAGCTTGGATGCCTCAGTCCTTCCCACCCGCTAGCCCATACTGGGCTCATAAGCAGGTTCTGTTCCTAATTTGGAAGTGCCTTGGGATTTCTGAACCGCTTGCTTTAGGTTTTGTTCTGCACTAACACATCACACACACCACACAACTTTCGGGTTGGATGGATAGGAAGAAGCATGTAACCACTCCCCATGTAGGATAGAACAGGCTCTCCTGTGGAGAAAGTGACATAGCTTTAAAAAAAAAAAAGTCCCTTGGGTCCCCAGATAGGTGACTTGGTAAAGTGACAAGGTGACATCAGACAGGCTGAGTGACTCATTTTCAGAAAAACCACTACAGTCAACCAGAATGGGACAAGATGGAATGTACATGCGTCGATGACATTGAGGTGAGGCCTCGTCCACACTAAAGACCCGCCTGTGCTCAGGGGCAGGCATCAAAATCACAGACCCCAGAGCACCGGGGCAAGGTGTAAAACACAAGTAACACTGGTGGTTTCAGTGACTTCTGGTTCCCAGTCCAGTGTGTGACACCCTTTTAGGCACACCAGGCTATAAGATGAACAACCTCCAAACTCAACAACTCTCCCTGGATTCCTAGGACATGGCCAGTGACACAGTGACGGCTGGGTAAGGAAGAGAACAGCTTAGCAGGACAGAAGAGGCCAAGCAGAAAACATCACAAGAACCAGAACCAGGTTTGGGAAAACGGATGGATTGCTAGAGGCTTCCTGTGGAAGTCTTGAGGGTTAAAAACAAACAAACAAACAACACAGGGGGCAGCAAGGTGAGGGCACTTTTCTTGGATTTGCTTCCAGGGGCCAGAGGAGTCCTTACAGTGAGTAAAGGAAAAACTTTCAACCAGGGACAGGAAAGGAGCCAATTCAAGGAGTTCAAGTACTGCTGCTCTCCAAGGGTACCCACAGGAAGACTTACTCCACCAGAGCCAATGGCTTCATCTCAGCCCTCATCAAACCTGGGGGAAGGCAAAACATCCCACTCCAGCCACTACCAGCTTCCTGCCCCACCTAAGAAGGAAAGAAGACAAAAAGAACTTTGTGAAAGTCAGAGCATCAGGAAAGCCTAAGACCTAACAAGGACTTCAGAATGTCTGCCCTCCCCCAACACCTGCCAGCCATGGCAGGGAAGGCAGCCTCTTTGAGCAGCACAAGTAACTGAGGTCCATGGATAGGAACCCCAGCTCAACAGAAATGACAAGGCTTACCAAGAAACAAAGCTCAAAGGATAGAGCAAGCATCAAGGCCGACTCAGGTGGAGACTTTTAAAGAGGCCGAAAAGATCAGATTGGGAAATAGAAATAACCACGGCTAAGTGCCAGGGGCAAGAGATTTGCCAGCTAGTTCCTGAATAAGGATTGTCTTTGGCCTGAAGGAGCTGACTGTATTAAGTTTTCACCTAGGATAATAAATACAGAAAAAGACAGCTTTGTATCTGGGAGGAAAAATAGCTGAGAACTGAGTTTCTTCGGCGTCCACCCCCACACCTACTGGACTCAAATCTCAAGGGTGGGGCTTAGCAATCTACATTTTGCAAAGTACCAGGTTCTCTGATGATCGGGCAGTTTGGGAAAAACTGTTCAGTGCCAAAAGAAGCTTAAGAACCCAGAGACATATGCGCTACCTCCCCAAACAGAATGAATGACCTACTTGAAATGTTTCTGCTGCCTTCCACAATAAGCACAAGAAAGCACTAAAGTGTCTTCAAAATATTATGATGTTCCATACCTCTTGGTTCATGTACCAACGTTTTTTTTTTCTTTTTTAATTATCTGAATGTTCCTGCCATGGCTAGAATGTCTCCTCCAAAACTCATGTTAAAATTTAATTGCCAATGTAAAAATATTAAGAAGTGGGACTCTTAAAAGCTGATCAGGACCTGGGGGCTTTGCCTAAGGGAATGAGTTGGGTTGATGCCTGCCCTCCCCGTCTTCAACCTTTGTCATGTTATGATGTCGAAAGATGGCTGACCTTGAACTTCCCAGCCTCCTGATCTCTCAACAATGTAAGTCTCCAGTGTTTATAACATTGTCAGATTTGTACTATACAAAGAATGGATGAGAAGAATATTTTTCTTTTGTTTCTTGAAACATAGAGATATGTAGCCCAGGCTGACCTCAAATTCTCCATGTAGCTAAGGACAACCTTAAACTTCAGGTCTTCCAGCCTCCGCCAATCAAGTGCTCAAATTACAGCTATGTACTGTCATGCCCAGGCTTCTTAGACTCTCTAAGATAGGGGGTGATAACGGGAATGTCCTTACCTATACCATGAAGTTATAAAGGAGATACCTTCAGATTTTGCAATAAATTGGTCCAAAATCAGCTTATAATCAATCACGTCTCCTAATTAATGATTTCTAAAACTACATTTTATTTAACTTACCACTAAGGTAGATTAAAAGGAAGAAAGCAGGTCTACAGACATGATCTAGTTTTCAGAAGTCCACAGTGTTTCTCAACCTGTGGGTCACGATCCTTTTTTGGCTAGAACAACTTTTTTACAGGGGTAAGTTGCCTAAAATCATTTGCATATTAGGTATTTACATTATGTTCTATAACAGTAGCAAAATTAGTTATAAAGTAGCAACAAAAACAGTCTTATGGCTGGGAGGGTCACCACAACGTAAGGAACCTATAAAGGGCTCAAACACTCGAATGTTTGAGGATCACTGTGCTACAGGCTCTTCCTACAGCTAACACACTAAATACACAGAGAGCCTCCCATTAGAAATAGTGAGAACCAGAAAAACATCAAGTCTACTGCGAGAGGCAGAATAACACAGCCTCACTCGGAGGTCCACAATGTAAACCCTGGAACCTGTGAGTAGGTTACCCAGGAGAACCAGAGAGACTTCACACCAGCACCTTAAATAAATAAAGGGCCGGTGGAAAGCTGCTGAGGTTACACACAGTAAACCCAGTTACCATGCAGGCTCTTACAAGAGGAAGAAAAAGGCAGAGGGTTTAGAGGGGATGTGAGGGCCGAGGGAGAGTGCAAAGAGTCAGGGAGGTTAAAAGAAGCCCACTGATGGATTTTTTTCTCGTAATGAAGGTTGAACTGGGGGCCTTATACATCCGAGGCAAACACTCCACCCATGAGCTACATCCCCAGTCCTGCATGGCTAGATTTGAACATAAAGGAGCCATGAACCATCAACCAAGGGATACCAGTGATCTCTGGGAACTGGGAAAAATAAATACATGGGATGTGGATTCTTCCCCAGAGCCTCCAGAAGGAACAGAACCTGGTGCAACCTCGATCTTAATAAAACTGATGGGTTCCGTGTACTGAACTAAAAAAGAATACACTTGGGTGTTTCAGCCACAGAGTCTCTGGTAATCTGTTCCAACTGCTATCTACCCTGTGCTTTTAGCCAGTCAAGCTAAGTTAACAGGGAAATCCATGAGTCAGGGTGTTTCCTTGGCAGATGCTGTCAACACAGGGTAAGAAATGCATGTTGGCTGACGTGGACTCTAATGGTTCGTCAAGGTAACCTAACCGAACCAAGCCTGGAGAGGCCAGGCTGTGACTGTTGTATTCTTAAGACTGTGGTGGTCGGATTATTGGAGTTAATACTACATTATTACATACTGTTCTTCCTTCAGTCCTGAGTTTAGGAGGCAAGATGGGCCTTGGGCACAGGCCCATACTCCTTGTTCCTAAGAAGGTTAAGGATGGGTAACAGCTTGACTAAGCAGCCTAACACGGCATAACCTGATCCCATAAGTAAGGGGACTGAAGGCATTCATTGCTCAGTGATGGTGGTTTTGCTGAACATGCACAGATTGCCACTGTTATCATGGTCACCATCAGGTGACAAAAATGATCAAATAAACATAGCTCACACTCTGAGAAACTTGAACTTTCTGAGAATGACCCCCACAACCTTGAGCTCACTAGCATCCTTTAGGGCAGCCAACTATTTTAACCAACGGCAGGTGGAGACTGGATAAACCCCACTGATTGGGAAAATTGAAACCTTTGAGTCTCAAGAGTAGTCCATGCCAGAGCAGTGTGAGTATTCTGGAGTACAGTGTAATGATTTAATAAACTTTACAAGGGATGACGGCCACATAAGGCTAAGGAGACTTTCCATCATTTCTGTATGTTTGGGACCATCACTGAAAATGATGTCACAAGATGGGAACAGGGAGTTAGATGACAGAGAGTGAGTGAGAGAGAGAGAGAGAGAGAGAGAGAGAGAGAGAGAGAACTAAAAAAATAAAAAAAATTTTTTTGAGACAGGGTGTCTCTAATTTAACACAAACTTTGAAATACTGATAACAGACATGGCCTTGGAGTCACTGCCTGTGTCCAGGAAGCATTTCAAAAATGTATATTAGATAACCAAAGACAAATAGAAGCCTCCAGCCATCAGCTGCCAAAGTCATAGGCTGTCCGTGCACAAAGCCAGTCAGCACGGTCCCCATGTGATGTCACGATCATGCCACAAGCCTCATACATGGCATACGGGATGCCATGCTTTAGCAGCAGAGAAAGGAGAGAAATAGGAGACCCAAGACTTACTCTAAGCAGGAGTTGGCGTAGCACCCAAGCTGCTTGGTTCATGACTTTCTCATGGTCTTACTCAAGACTGTGGAAAATGAGAGTAGGTAGGAAAGAGAAAAGTTCTCTCACCAACTCCAGAAAAAGGCAGCTGCAGCCTTATAGATGGGGGAGAGGGGTTGAAATGAAGAAGAAAGATGTAATTTGAGACTCCTTTTCGCCTAAAGTTCTTCCACACACACCACCTTGAGCCCTGCGTTTGCCTCAGCTGGACACACAGACCTGGCCCTTCTCATACCCAGCTCACTCTGAAGACAGAGAAATCACATGGGCACAGCGTGTTGAGCCTTGCCTGTGCTTCCAAAGTCCCAGAACAACACTCTTCCTGCTGCGAGGTCCCTGGCAGGGGCGACTGCTGTTTTTTCACCATTTCAGAAGACGGCCCTTCACTCAACAGCTGTGTTTGTTTACAGGCCGAGAAATGAGAACAAGACGCATTGGCTTGATCCAGCGGAGTTTCTCTTCTGGCATCTCTCCCTCTAGACTACACAATATATTGGTCTATGTGGCCCAGTTATAACTTGCCATCAGTGGGAGCCAATAGGGTGAATAGACAGAAGACTGCCATGTCTAGGAATCTGGTATTATTTACTTAAAATGCTATGGACAAATAGACATTTTTCCCCTTTCAGCGGGGCCAAGGGCCACACCTAAAGTCACCATCCACACCTGTTCTTTGTTTACTATTGAAGGGGTGCCCCACTTCTCACACACCAGGGACAGCCTAGGAAGTGACACTGTGAGGTCTATCCAGGTGAACCTGGGTGTCAGTAACCACAAACTGCATTTCAACATCCCACACCTGACTGCTGGTGGCCACTAGTTTTGTAAGCCAACTACTCTCTCTGTCCTTTATGGTGACATAGGGTGCAGTAAATGGCAGGAACCATGAAAAGAAGCGGTGCTGCTTCCCTGGAGTCTCTGTGTGAAAAAATACTTGTGTTTGCTTTTGGTTTTGTTATCTATGATTCCCACAAGGATGCCTTCTCCCCAACGCTTTAAAATAAAAATAAGACGATTATTATTCTTTATTAAAATAAAAAAGCTTAATTTGGGTTTTTTTTATGCCTTCATTTTGTGGGGAACAAGATTTTCCTTCGTACCCTGGCTGTCCTGGAACTTGTTCTGTAGACCAGGCTAGCCTCCAATTCAGAGATCTACCAGCCACTGACTCCCAAATGCTGGCAGTATAGATGTGCCACCACTGCTGGGTGACTTTGTTTTTTTTTTTTTTTTTTTTTTTTTTTTTTTTTTTGTAAGGAGTACTAAGAGTCCTCTTGTAAAACTTCTGACAGCTCTTTTTTGTTATTCCTTCCCTGGAGCTGACCACAAATACCAAAGAACACACACACGCACACACACACACACACACACACACACACACACACAGACACTGGAAAACTTTCTCCAGGTACAAAACTCACTTTAAAGAAGAATGCTTTGTACTTAAACACATATGCTTCTAAAACTCAGACCTGTGCATCCAAGGCTCACAGAATTCTCAGTGTCTATGCTGAGGAAGAGGGTGGGGATGTGCAAAAGTCACAGCACTTCAGGAATCAGGTAGAACATGGGGCTACACCGCAGTTACACAAGGCTCCCTAAGTTCAAAGTGCACCTCAGCTACGTGTACTTCTGTGTCACACGTGGCTTCTTTACCAATCTGACTCAAGATCCAGCCAGCATCCTATTTCCTAATTCCCTAAGGAGAAAAGAGACTACGTGGATTGTAGCCCACATGTTGATGGGACAAATGACATACCTTATCCAAAACATTTGGGACCAAGTTTGGATTTTTCCCAATTGTGCAACATGCACAGATATTTAACAAAATATCCTATGAATGAGACCCAGCTGTACACATTGTGCCTTATTTATGTTCCCTGTATACTTGATACACATTGCTGAAGATACAGTTTGTCCGGTGTTTTGAGTGTGTCTTTGTTTTGAGCCTGCCTTTCACACCAGGCCACGTATGGAATTTTCCACTTGTGTCTCCATGTGGATGTTCAAAACATTTTGGGTTTTGGAAGAATTTGGATTTCTGATTTTCAGATTAGGGATGTTCAACCTGTAGAGCCACTGGAAAAATACTTAAACCGTGTGGACAGAAACACTAGGACATGCACCCTGTCACATCTTCTTAAGTAATCCGGGAATCCAAGCAGAGATATCTCCATGTCCAGAGCTAGAAAGAAATTTAGGGAGCTGTGAGAGATGGCCAAGGTCTACATTTCTAAAAAAATGTATTAACTGTTTTATGAGCTAGCATTTAGAACATAATGATATCGTTCATTTTTCTTTTGCATTTCTTATTGCCCTGATATGCTGTAAAACTCTAGGAAGGCACTGCTCCCTGCAAGAGAAGTTAACTCCACCACTCCGTGTCTTAGCCACAGCACGTAGGTGAGATAATTCAGTATTGAGGCAAAAGTCTACCCAGGAAGTCTCTGGCTGGACTTGGATGTTTCCTTGGAAAAATAACATTGACACATAGACAGTCTCATCTTAAAGAGAAACTTCTTCCTGTGACAAACCCAAGCTAAGCAAGACACAGGCCTCACCCAGAAAAAAAATGTTACAGACCAACAAAAGGCAAACAAACAAGAATCAGATGATAAAGGGGCGCACACAGAACACTAAGGAGCCTTGAGGAAACAGGAAGCTGGGGGCTGTTGTGAAGGTTGAGGCTTAAGGTTGGGCAAGAGCCAGTGGGCAAACACCCCTAAGACAGTGGAAGACAGCCACACAGGCAGTGTGTTCAGTTTACTATTTCAGTGTCTCTTCGAAAACGCTGAACTCTGAGAAACAGCGATAGAAATGGCTACGTCTTCAGTCCTCAGCTCTACTGCAGCTTCCTTTGTTATTAACTGGTCACACTGAGGCTCTGGGAAGATATCTCGTGCCCTCCTTGACCTTGAAGAAAGAGATGCACTTAGAATTCTATGCTAAGATAAGAAAGTGCGCTCTTTCTATCCAACTGCCCACCAAGACGGTAGAGCACCTGACTGGAAACGTAACAATCATGACCAGTCAAGAGCCTATGGTTAGGATGTTTTGATTGCCAAACGTGTTGCACATGATGCAAATACATGACCTCAGAGGTGATTTTACAAACATGTTGGTAACAGTAATCTGACTCATAAACTCCAACACAGTCTAGTGAAACAGCTGTGTATATAAGTAACTCAAGGATAGCTCTGGAGAAGGGTTACATAGAAGAGTATGAAACCAGAGACTAAAGTCTGAGCCTTGAGTAGAATACTGTCCCATACTATAGCTTTATGTTCAATATAAGATAATCACTCTCCAAACAAGATGTGCTGTTGCTGCTTAGACTGGGCATGGGGGGATTTAATCATGAGAAAACAAATGTGGAAAGGTTCATATTTTACAAAGTTAGCTGGAAATATTGTATCCCCTGGAGCACTGGGCAAATGGAAGGCACTTGGGAAGCCTCACAAGACAGCTGTATTTATTTCAGAGAAATGTGTGTATGATGTGTACTTGTATGCATGTGCATATATGTATGTGCATGTGTGTGTGCATATGTCTTCCTTGATTACCCCCTAACTTTTTGAGAGACAGGGTCTTCACAAACATGGAACTCATTAATTGGCTAAACTGTTTGGTCAGCAAGGCCAAGAGATCCTCCTGTCTGCCTCCCGAGTGCTGGGACTATAGGTATTCACAGCTATGCCCAGCTTCATAGGATGGATACTGGAAGTCAGAACCCAGAACTTGATGTTTCTGTGAGTGCTTTACTGACCAGCATCTCCCCAAGCCATTCAGAGAATGCCTTGAAACACCCAAGACTTTTTGATTTTGATTTAATCCACCAGACCCTCCTTTTAACATGTGAAGTCACATAGTCCAGGACAATGAAGAAACTGGCCCAGTGTCATCCAGCAAGAAAGACAAGGTGGGAAACGGTCTTCCTTACTCCCTAACATTTCTTCTCACCCATGTAAAGATTGACAAGGATATCCTGGAAGAGGGGTAAGGTTTAGTTCTATATTTTTGTTTCAATTTTATGAGTTTATCATAACAGAGATTTTAAAGGTTTCATTTTTATATTATCTGACAGCTGAGAGAGGTGGGTAAAAATCTCAAATTCTAGGACTCCAGAAGCTGAGACAGGAGGAATGCCAAAAGTTAAGGCCAGCCTGGGCTACACAGCAGGCCAGCAAGGACACATATAAGACCCTATCTCTAATATATATATATATATATATATATATATATATATATATATATATATATATATATATATAATATGTGTGTGCATATATGTATATGTATGTATGTATATGTATGTATATGTGTATGTATATGTATATGTGCGGTGTGTGTGTGTGTGTGTGTGTGTGTGTGTGAAGAATTATTTGGTTTATAAATTTCATTTATTTCTTAAAAATAGTCACAAAGTATATTTTATTTCAAGCTTTTTTACTCGTTTTATATATTTTTAAAGAGTCTTATTATGCAGCCCATGATTGCCTGAAACTTCCTATGTAGTATAGCCTGGCCTCAAACTTGAGAGCCTCCTGCCTCATCAGCCTTCTAAATGCTGGGATTACAGGTATACATAGTTTACATGTACCCAGCCATGAAAGTCTTTAAAATCTGATTGAAGCCAAAGATGGGAGCACATACCTATAGTGGAATGTGCAAAATTTTCCTGGAGTCCAGGAAGTCAGGCCCAGCCTGAGCAACATAGCAAGACCTTGTCTCTAAAAGAAATTAGAGTGCTGGGCTGGGGATACAGATCAGTAAGAATGTGCTCGCCCAACAATACTGAGCCACCGGAATCAATCCCCAACACTACAAAAAATAATGATACAACAGAAGAAGTGATCTGCTTAGCTCTGAGTATGCCCATTACTTGAAACTCTAAGCAGAAACTAGGCAAGAGTTCAGAGAGGGAAGGTTCTGGAAGGAGTATGTTCTCCATTGATGAGGCAACTGGGATCCAGAAATGTCACGTGACTCTAAGGTCACCAGTTCGTTAGTGACAAAACCAGGACTAAGCAGTAAGCTTGGGCTTTCAGTATGCTCTGTGGTGGGTGACTGGCAGGACATGAGGTCTAACAGCCCATGGTTTCTCATCCATACCTTCACGGGTCTCCTCATAGTCATTCAAGGAATGCACAATTCTGTCTTCCCAGGGACACTGAACTCCTGACACGATTTGATGCTATCACAACTGTCGAGCACACTTGCATGGAGTGTGGTCCTGGTGGTACATAAAACCACAAGGACTATTTACTGGCTCCTTAAACCTCAAGTCTCCAACAAGCATCTGGAAAGGCGCCCAGGGCTTTTTTTTTGCACCACATCTAGCCAATGAGAACTCTGAGGGTACTGTTCCAGCACCGTGGTAGACACAACAGATAGAAACGGGAGAGAAGACCTCTGGCCGTAGAAGCTCTCCGGCTGTGGGAAAGCTAATGGAGAACATGGACCACATACCTGAGTCTGCCATGGGCATTTCAGATCTACCCTGGCCATCTCAGGCAGCTGTGTATGCAGCGAACACACAGAGGACCCTTCCTCATTCCAGATGCACATGAGCACATGAAAAGAGGGTGGAGGGGAGGGATGCTGTTTATGGTCATGTCCAAGAAAAACTGGGATGGCCAAGTAGTGAGAGCTGCCCCGATTCCAGGCATCCTCTCTTGGTGTCATGTTTGGCCAAGTGCCCATGTAACTGACCTCTCTAAAGCATTGTTAATCTTTCCTCTTTAGCCAGCATCATTACAACTACATTACAGCAGTTAAAGTGAACATATAGGATACCACAGGGTACTTTGGGAAAGAGAGCAGCTCTGTTTATCTTGCTTTAAGCAGTCTTCAGTTGCAAACCCTCGTTGGCACTAATGCAATTTTCTAAGACACGGATCTAGTAAGGTCTTGCAAGAACTTAATAGGAGCCTGGATGAATGTCTCTGGGGTTTTTGTTTCGTTTGTTTTGTTTTGAGACAAGCTTTCTCTGTGCAGCCCTGCCTGTCCTGGAACTTGCTCTGTATGTAGACCAGGCTGGTCTTGAACTCAGAGATCTTCCTACCTCTGCCTCCCAAATGCTGGGACTAAAGGTGTGCACTACCACTCTCAGTTGACATCTTTAGTCTTTAAGAAAGTGCCTGGTTGGATACTGAGCCAAAATCCACTGAATCTATTCCTGGTACTGCTCCCTATTTCAACCTTGAAGGAGGATCTTTATTTATTCACACAGTTCTGCCTACAGAACTGACATGTTGCTTATGAAAGTGTGGCAGCTACTCACCTGAACTCACATTCTCAGTAACTTCACAAAGACACTAGACCACTAGGGATGGGGTGTGGCTCAGTAGGGGGGAGTCCTGGGCTCCATCCCAGCACCAGATAAAGGAAGAGGGGGCAGAGATAAAGGAGGGACAGGTTCTGGAATTGTGTAGATGATGACAGGCTGGCTGAGCTGTAACCCTGTACAGGAAGGAATGAAACATTCATGAAAATGGCATCTGTCTACCTGGTTCTCTTCCCAGGCAATGGTGCCCTTCTCCACTGGCAGGAGTATAATATGCCATGATTCATTATCCTAAAACTTTGATCTAGAAAAGGAGTCAGAGCAGGGGAGGGTACCACAAAGAAAACCTGTGCAGATCGTCTAAGGCAGGATTCTAACATCTGTGAATTTGACAGAGTCTATGTTGGTGGGGTTCAAGAGGCGACCAACAGTTACAACTAAGGACCATGAAGAGAAAACAGAGGAATGATAAATGTGATGTCCGCCCTGTTCTGAAGTTCAGGAATATCTGGGGGCCTGCAAAAATCCAACATTCCTGCTGTGGGGAGATGAAGCTTAGGGTACATTGTGTAACACAGAAAACACTGACCAATTGCTGAGCAGGGTGTGGAGACATGGGGGTGTTGCGGTGGGGGTTGGGGGAGCTGGAAACGAAGCAGGCCACATATCTGAAGCTAGTCTTGTTTCAGCATGAGAAGTTTCCTTATCACAGGATCAGATGAAGGCTGGGACTCACAGGTACCATGTGTGCTGGGTTAAAGAATGTCCTCCTGTGGTTCATGTCCTTTCCAGAATCTCAAAATGTGGCAGAATGTAGAGGCATGATACAGTGTCTTCCTAAATATGATCAGTTAAGATAAGGTCGTACTAGAATGGGGTGGAGCCTTAATCTACTATCATAAAGATCTCTTTATGAAAAGAGACACAGAAGTGGGTCCAGGGAAGGCAGTGACAAGAGAGGTGGAGGCTGAAGTGATAGACCCACAAACACACAAATGTCAAGGATTGATGGCCTCATGGGAGGTTCTGTCATCTGTGTCTCTAACTGGATCCCTTGTGGCACAGTTGCTCCATCGACCATGCGCATTCATTCACACAGCCCTCATGGTAAATACACTTCAACTACGAATCACTATTCTTGTCTTCCTCTTCTGTCCCAGCCCCTCCATCTCAGAAGTACTTGGAGTACAGTGGGTACCTGGGGTAAAGTCACACCCTTCAGAGGGACAGGAATTCCCAGTGACCACCAGATCAGCTCATTAGCAGGTATCTGACTGAGGTCTGGACTGACTTTAATAACTGCTGCTTAAAATGCCCTGAAAGCTTTTTAATATCTAAAACTACTTTGGACTCAAACCAGAAAGGTTTTTAAGATTAGTAGAATTCTGACCATATGTAATGGGGAAAGGTGCTGGTTCTGTGCTTGCCTGCTTCTGCCGTACCATTGAAGCCGACTCTTGGCTGACCCGACCAGTGCCCTGGTCTCTTGAACTAGCCAGAGCTGTTTACTATGCCCAGAGAATAATACTCTGGCAGTCCTTTGGTGCTACAGAAGGTGCCAATCAGTAAAGGAGAAAGTATGAAGGGGGGTAGTAGGAAGAACATGTGTATGGGAAGAAATGTGGTGGTTTTAATGGGCTTGCCCCAGGGAGTGGCACTATTGGGAGGTGTGGTCTTGTTGGAGTGGGTGTGGCCTTGTTGAAGGACATGCATCACTGTGGGCATGAGCTTTAAGCCCCTTGTGCTAGCTGCCTGCCAGCCAGTCTTCTGTTTGCCTTTAGAATGAGATGTTGAACTCTCAGCTCCTCCTGCACCATGCCAGCCTGAACGATGCTATGCTCTTACCTTGATGATAAAGGACTGAACCTCTGAACCTGTAAGCCAGCCCCAATTAAATCTTGTCCTTTATAAGAGTTGCCTTGGTCATGGTGTCTGTTCACAGCAGTAAAACCCTAACTACGACAGTTGCTTTCCACATGGGTATTCTATGCTGTCATTCTGAGTCCACACTCAGATCACCATCACAGCCCTGCAAGGATGGCTGTGTGCAGGACCACATCCACAGCTGGCCCATGTTTGTCTGCAGCTTCCTCTGCTCCACAGTGCCAAACCCTCAGCCATGAGTACTCCTAGCACTTTCTTGAAGCTATAGATCCTTTCCATGAAAACTTCAATAGCATCTCAATTATTCTCTTACAAAGGAAAAACTAGGGCTAGCTGGCAAGTTGGCCCCATGGGTAAAGGTACCTGATACCAAGCCTGACAACTGGAGAATCCCCAGGATCCATGATAGAAGCACTGAGTTGACTCCTGCAAGCTGCCCTCTGACCTCCACACACACTGTGGCACACAGCCACACAAACATTTACACATAAACACATACAATATAAGTAAAATGTAATTTAAAAATGTACTGAATTCCATAATCAAAAAACACACATATTTAGGACATCAGATAATTCTACTTACACATTTATCTATTAGGATTTGCTGTGGTTTGAATGTGCCTTGACCCAGCAAAACTCACATTTGAGCCTCAGCTGCCCACTGTAATAGCAATGGATTCAGAGGACCATTAAAAGATGTTTGTAGGCACTGAGAATCCATCCCATGAATGGACCCATGTTTTTTTTCAGGGTTAGGGCTAGTACTCTTAAGATTGGGTTAGGCACACAAATCAAACATTTATTGAAAACATATCATAAAGAAATTTACTTTAAAATAATTCTTTAGTCTACACATACCTTTATAATTTACTGAAGACAAAAGCAATTTGCATACAAATGAGATGGAAGTGTTTGTTTTTACATAATGAAGTAAATCTCCAGCGGGGGGGGGGTTGAAGGGGAAGGGAAGTCTATAAAACATACTTTGAAAATGCCAACATAATATCTAATACTTTGTGTGCTATTTTAAAATTTAAAGAATTTGCATAAACAAAGAACTCTTGGCTGAATTTTGATAACACAGGACACAGAGCCTTGTCAAAATGTATCAATATTTTGATTTATACTTATAGTTTGATTGTATATGAGAATGATACTTTATATAAACACACAGTACAAAATGGCAGAAATATGTTTAGAGCCATTTCAGAGACAGTTGGAAATTTTTATTGATTCCTGGCCAAAATTAATTTCACTCTTTCTTTTAAGGCAATCTCAAGTCAGCAGCTTAAGACAGTGGTTTTTAAAATCAACATTCTAACACAACAATGTACTGATTTGGTACCAGCATGCTGAGGTTGATGGAAGAAAGACATTGAGTCATTGTCTTTGTTTCATATAATTAAATCCTTATGTTACTATAAAACCAGAAAGCTAGTGTACACGATAAAGACGCACCAATTGATAATAGACAGTAGTCAAAAATATGAGCTAATGTACATCCATCAGCTTCGTTAATGTTGTGACAGCAAAAGCAATATACCCTTGGGGGTGCTGTGTGTCCGCACCAAGTCCACAGTGAAGTCGCTCAGTGCAACACGGGTGGATATTGCCAGGAACTCCTAGGTCTCATTACACACTTGGTTTTGATGCTGTACTTTCAGCAATTTTTCATGTATGTGAAAGTTTCTGTGACTCCCACATTGAGTTTGTGACCCCGTGTAGGTTTCAGAAGCTGATCAAGGATTAAGATGTTTTCTTTAAGGGTTAAGAGTTTTTCAACTGAGCAGAAAGCTATGAAATACAAAAATGTACAGCGTCTTTGTCAAGTGCTAAGCCTTACCTGGAGCTGTCTAAATGACTGACATATACAATCATCACCCTAAGACCTGCGGTAAGGTCTTAGGAAGAGGCGAGGTGAAGGATGAGTCATTCAAAGAGCCTCTTCTATCGTCCTGAGCCTCCCTACACTGCTGCCTTGCTATCAGTTGCTCAGGGATTCACATGAGCTTTCTTGAAAATCAGTCTTGCTTGAGAAACCAAGAAAAACATCTTACATTATAGCTTTATAAAGTCAAAAGGAAAAGCTTGCATCTTCCCAAGGAGAAGCCTGAGAACCTTCTGGTGGCTCCCCAGAAACTGGTCACTGAAGCAACTCTGCTGGAAACAAGCCATGTCTAATTCTGTGACCATTAAAGCTCTTAGCATGCTATGATTGCTCCACAGAGATCTGTAAACATGATTTAATAATGTATTTATGTAATCCAGTACCAGATCCTTTTAGCCTTCCCAAGGATGCAGAGACAATGAATATATGTATCAACCTAAACATATATACTTTGAAGTATCGTCCTGCTCATCTCTTAAGATAAAGTACTATTTTCTAGACATAACAGATAAGTAAAGGAATGCTAAGGTGCCAAAGGATCATTTCTTAGTATTTTTTATTTTGGTGTCTTTTGGAAGTTTCCAATTAAAATGTTCATCAGGTCTACTCTATTTTGGTTAGGGAGCACCATGAGGGCCAGCTGAGCTCGGTGTCTTGGCCAAAGGAACGGACTTTGCAATTCTCAAGCCAGTTTCTTCTTTGACCAACTTGGCAGTGTGACCGGTTGAGCCTGCAGGTAGTCCAGTAAGCACTGTTGGTAAAATGTTCATTTTTATGGTGTTGGCTTCCACCTAAGGATCAGGGGGAGGGAGGCAATACCACTTGGTCAAGTCTGCCTTTCAGCTACATCAAAGGCCGGAGCTTAACGTGGCTGAGAAGAGTAATCCGGCAACAGTCATAGCTTTGGATCACAGCCAGCAAGAAGTAGGTTGCAAACATCAGCCCTCCTCTAGACTCAGGGGCATCCCATGCGGCTCCTCCACCCTCACAACTAAGGCAGCTCAGCAGAGAAGCAAGGTAGACAGAACTCATTAGGACAGCTCAGAAGTGGGGCAGAGGCGGAGTGAGTGAGAAGGTTACCTGACACTTCACCCCAAACTATTTGATGACCATGGAAACCAGACTTGAAAAGAAACAGTAGCCAAGTTATTAGCAAATTTGCCATTTTTAATCTTTCAAATAAAGAATGTTCGCTTTGTATTCTTAAAACAGGGGAATGAAATGTCAAAGAGGCTTTTGATTTAAAAAAAATAAAAAATAAAAAAATTCATGCTCCAGAATCCACTGGGGGGAAAAAAATCTCAAATATACCTAGTCAAGGCCAGTACACTTTACAGTCCATTACATTTTTTAAAGGCAGGTAAAACATAAATGAGCCGCCCAAGAAAAGTTTTTGAAAAATTATTGTTATAAAATCTACTGTGGGCATCCCAAGCTGAATCATTGCATTGTATGTCTTTAGAAAGTCAAAAAAAAAAAGGCAAAAGACCAGCTCAACTTTCAGTTTCAGAACCCCCCTGCTTCCGCATCCTGTTCTAATCATTTCCGGATTGATATATGTTCAAACATATCTCTGCCCTGATCCCTGATACAGCGCAGAGACCCCGTGACTCAGCAGAGCAGCCTGTTATTTTTAAAACAGAAGTCTCAGCTCTTTGATTTTTACCAATGAAGATTCAGGAGCCAGATCCTGGAGTGCAAACGTGCCAGCTCAGGGAGGCAGAGAAAGTGCCCAGCTGACCTTCCTCCTCAGCCGATGTCCCAGAAGGAAAAAGACCCTTCTTGTTCTGCCTGTCTTAAAAACCCTTCAGTCCATGTCCCTTTGTTCCTTCCACACTCCTCTCATCCTCCCTCTCATCAAGGTGTTTGCTCCACCTCTTGACCTACCCTTGACCTTATAGCTTTTGTTTACAGAACGCTCTTGGGGTAGTGTGTGCTAAGGCTGAGCCATACCACAACAAGAAACCGATTTTTCCAGTTCACAATCTCAGGATTCCCAATGTGATCAAATATCCTGTAACAGCAGCCCCTCCCCACTAAACCACATGCTTACAGAAGAATGTGGCCTTGGGACTTTAGTATCATTGGGACCCATCTAGGCAGCTGGCATATAGTAGGCCCTCAATATTTAACTGGAACAGAGTATATTAAGTATTTAAATTGGTAGCTCTGTTTGTATCTGGAATGTTCTCCAAAGGCCCATCTGTCAGAAGCTTGGGAAGTAACAAAACATATATACAGAAAGAACACTGAAGTGACCCACATGGTATCTATGTGTGTGGGGAGGTATTACTATATACATTTTTCAACATATATTTGTAACAATAATAAAGAAAAAGAGGTAGTTGGAAGGAGAGAGTGGATATGATTATCTTTTAATTGTTTTTAATTACATGTTACATGTTACTCACACATATGACCCAGTATAACATATAAAAATGGAAACAAGAAAGGCTAAGCGTTAAGAGATGAGAAAGGACAGAGTGCAGATGGTTGATGTGAGTCATGAAGAAATGGTTTTCTCGTTGTAACTCTATCATAGACATTTTAGGTAATGCATGAATGCATAAAAATATTTTTGAAGCCAAGCTTAGTAATGCATGCCCTCACTTCCACCACTTGGTAGGGCAAAGACAGGCAAGGGTCTCTGAGGTCAAGGCCAGCCTGGAGACACTGTCTCAGAACAAATCCATTCTAAAAAAAAAAAAAAAAAAAAAAAAAAAATGTAACTCCACTAGGAAGCTCCATGAAAATGGATTGACTGTGACTCTGTGTTTTTTACTTTGTTTTGTTTTGCAATTTTTTTAACAAAAATTTTGTAAACTTTAATAAAATTTGAAATAAAAAATTAAGCAACAAAACGTAGTAAGGCCTAGTAGAAGGAAGGTACATAGATGGGGTGTGCTCTTATGATGTGAACTGAGTCCCTTGCTCTCTTTTCTCAACTTCCAGGTAACCATGAGATAAGCATGTTGCCTCCTTACACCCCAAAGCAAATGCTAACTGACTGGTACTGACCCCCACAACTGTGAGCCAAAATAACGTTTGCCTCTTTTATATATCTCGAATGCCGGGGGCATTGCAAACAATTGCGTTCTCTGGAGTTTTTCTCTAGGAAATGCAGAAAGACTGCTGTAGAGTTGCAGCAATGAGAAGAGAAAAGTCAGACCTCAAGCAGATGTAGAAGCATCAAACGGAAAAAAGAGAACAAGGAAATCAGACGTGGTGAAGATGGATACACTGTGGGTGTTTTTTACTGTCATAATCAAATACCTATAAGAAACAACTGAAGAAGAGGAGGATCCTGGCTCACTCTGAGGGGGGCAGAGACTACCATGGCAAGGAAGGAATGAATGTGGGAGCACAGGCAGCTAGCTGGTCACGTGTATCCACACGCAGGATGAAGGAAAAGGGGCCACTGGTGTTCTGCTCCCATTTCCCCTCTGCTGGGACCCTAGCCTATAGGGTGATGGTACCTACATTCACGGTGGACTGTCCTCTCCCAGTTCCTGAGACACATTCTGGGAACACCCTCATAGACACATGTCCTGTTGGGTCTCAGGAATGCCCTAGGCATGCCTTAATCTAATCGAGTTGGCAAAATCAACAATAAAGTAGGCAGAAGCACATCAAATGCACATCAGATGATAGGGGTTTTTAGACACTGTATGTCATCTAGTAAGAGTGCCATTATGGTAAACAAAAGCTGGTCAGGAAAAACTCCTGAGCTTCGAGTTCCAAAGAAATCACACAGCACTGCAGATTACCTACCCAGTCTATGCAGGGATTTTGTCTGGCTTGATCTTAGGCAGGTAGTCCCAGGTGCTGTGAACTCACAATACCAGGTAGATATAATCCCATTTCATTGTATGTATATGTATGTGTATGTGTATGTATATGTGTGCATGTGTGTATGTGTATGTATATGTGTGTGTGTGTGTGTGTGTGTGTAAGAAAGTGTCAAAAATAAAGAAAAATTCCCAGTGCACCTCTACTAACAATTATCTGTTTTGTCCCTTGTATCCTAGAAATTGTTAGATTGTATCTGTCATTAATAAAAGTATACCAAGCCTTGTTAAATAATCTAAAAATCTAATTGCATCACTCCATAGAGATGGAATTTCAATGGGTCCCTGATAATTACTTTTCACAGATGAAGTGTACAGTTAGGTGATGAACCACAACAGAAAGTTCTAGACCCTCATACTGAAACGTACCATTCCCAAGCATGTCAATGTGACAGTACAAATTGTGGTTCAGGATTAGCATTCTTACTCTGAAAATCCAATGTCTCTTCTGCCCCATCCCCACAGGGTGTGTGTGTGTGTGTGTGTGTGTGTGTGTGTGTGTGTGTGTACAGGTATGTAGGGTGGGGAAGACCGTAGGTTAAATCCAGAGCCAAAGCATGCTAGAAAGTTCCCTACCACTAAACTGCACACTAAGATCATCATCTGAAACCTGTAGACAGGAGGAATATGAGACCACAAGAGGGAAGCTATATATCACATAAATCTGCTTCCCCACACTCAAACCATTTCAAGCACTGCAACTTCATGTAAAGAAGCCTGAGGCAGGGGGATTAGGAGTTTAAAGCCAGTTTGACTATATAGCAAGGCCCTATATTTTAAAGAAAAAGAGAAATAAATAAAATGTTGCATAAAGTGACCTTCAGTACATGTATATAGGTATGTATGAAACACACTGATGAATTTTGTCTTTAAACTTGAGCTTATGCTTATGGAAACAGACCCCCAAAAATTCTGATGTCCAAAGGGCTAGCTTTCCATCCCACGTGTCTTAGCCAACAAATAGCAATAGTAGAGGTTTTCCAGTCTCAGACTGTTGATTGTCTAGAAGAACATTCAAGATCATAGTCTCAGAACTGTCTTAAATTCCTCTTCAAGTGATTCCAGGATGGAGACATCCTCAAAACAGAGCGGACCTCTAGACATAGACCGTGAGACACAAGAAAGCTGTGGGACTGTGGAATTGTGGGAGTGTGGAATTCCAAACTTCCAGGTCACTGGAATGATTCTCAGTGCATGATGACTATTCAGACATTAGCAGTGAATCTCAGTGGTTCCTCGTAGGCCAGCCCAATAGCAGCAAACATCTCCAACCCAGGCCTGAGTCTGCTGTAGGCTCTGACCTAACTTCACGGGATCTCCATGGTGCCCACAACCAGCGTAGCCCGAACACTCTGTTCTATTTTATGGTGCACTGACATAGCCCTTGAACTTCTAAGTATCCTTCATTATCTGTTCACATTCCAGAAATCACAAAATGTGAAGTCTTCCAGAAGAACTTGAAGACAAACAGGAACCACTTGAGGTTTTCCCGTTTTCCGTTGGATGTTTCCCCACCCTCAGCTTAAGATGATGATGCACTAAATGATTTAGCCAGCAAGAAACATGAAGACTTTGTTTTATGTAGCCCTTTCTTGCAAACAAGTTTAATAGTACTTTATAACTACTGAGTGCTTGAAATGTCACTGTGATAACATCCTTACATGCAGTGTCTTTCTCTTTCCCTTTAGGAAGTGACGGGGTTGAGGCAGGATCTAACTACGTAGCCCAAGCTAACCTTGAACTCAGCATCCATCGGCTGCAGCCTTGTAAGTGCTGGGACAATGGCCATACACCACCATCTCTGACTCTATTCAGTATTTCAATCAACCTCAACAGCTGACTTGGCAATTACATGCATTTCCCATTTTATGGGTAATAAATGGAAGCCTGGAGAAGGCAACTTAAGCCACATCCCCTTAAGAGCTAAGTTCATATTCTTGGTATTACTTAGTTTTAATTTCATTATCGTCAACTTGGTCTGGCATCTAGCTAGACTTCAAAGTCTTGAATCAAAGGGTCCACAGCAAGATCAAAGACAAGCATTGGGGCTGAGCCACCCTCTACAGTTCAGTGTGAGGAGGGACCTGATTATTAAAAGAAAAAAAAGACACAGAAACTGCAGAAAGCAGTGGAGGACAGGGAATCACAAAGCAAATGCAGCACGGATTCAGCCAGCCAAATGAGACCATTTCTTTGTGTGCTAACTAAAAATGTAATCTAAAAAGTGAATAGAGCGTACAGAAAGAGAGATAAAATGGAAGTCAGACATATCAACACTTTCCAGGTGACTCCACTGTCCCGATGATCCACCCACTGACTATTTGTGCAGATAAAAACACGAGACTTTTGTGTTCATCTCTTCGGCATTTGCCATGTGTATTACAGAATGACATCCTCAGCATCAAATTGTATACCATTAGGTGCCATTGTGACACATGAGGTCACCACCAGAGCACGCTCATCCTGGAATGTTTCTGCAAAAGCAGGATCCCTAGCAACCAACTCTTTTCCTGCAGTCTTCAGGACCCAAAGGTCTCTGCTGTCTTTGAAACTTGGCAAAGGGCTCAAAGGAGAAGCAACCAATGCTGATGTTGAGACCATGGCAGTGTTGGCCATGGCTGATAGTAGGCAGTCTCAGGTGATGGCAGCTAATTCAAAGCCCAGTGAACAGGCTAATTCAAGGCCCTTCACTCCAACAACTGCAGCCCCTCCGGAAACATCTACCAGCCTCGACTACTTGAATGGAGCAATGCCGTGAGAATATTCTGTCCTGATGACACCACCATCCATTTTCATTGCTATCTTCACAAACCTAGCAACTCACGGTGACGCAGATTTATCCTCTACCACTTCTGAAAGAGAGAAGCCCAACAGATCTACTGGGCTGAAGTCAAGATGACAGACATCTCTTGATGTCCTGGCTACAAGACTGTGACTCCCTTTGCTGGCTATCAGCTCAAGGTTATCCCCAGCTTCTTGAGGTCTTAATGTTCTGGTCATAGCTGGTGTCTATCCTGTCTCATCTTCCATAGAACCTGACTCTTCTGACTTCCTCCTCTGTTTGGAAGGACCCCGATGAAGGGATACTTCAGGAAAACATCCCACTTTGGAAGTCAGCTGTTCAGTAATCCTAATTTGCTTTGCCAGGTAAGGAAACACGGTCACAGATTCTGACACCAGGAGTAAAAAGCAAGAGCTCAAAATCCTGCTTGCAGGATGCATCCTCTGTTGCTGTTATGGTTGGGAGATGAAATGTCCTGCTAAGAGGTATGGATGTTGAAGGTTTGGTTCCCAACACTGCAGGGTTCAGACCAAGGCTTTGTAAAGTGATGGAAGCAGGAGAGCTTAGTAATGCCTTGTCCATTTGTGGAGTCACATGACTGCATCATTGGAAGGAGGCGGAAAGCAGGAAGTAAGGTCTGGGTGGAGGAAGTAGTTCACTGGGGGTGTACCCCTGGAAAGCTTTATCTTGTCACCAGCCCCTTCCTGTTTTTCTTTCCTCTGCTTCCTTGTGGCCATGAAGTGAGCAGTCTCCGCCACCTGCTTCAGCTGCCGGAACATGCCGCACTTCAGAGCCAAACCAATGAGCCCAGGCAACCACTGAATGAAACCTCTAAGACTGACCAAGAGCCAAAATAAATCTCTCTTCCCCATACAGGTATTCATCACAGCGGTAAAATGTCTAACGTAAATATCTAGATTTCCAGACACCATTTCTTTCCTACATATGTGGCTGTCTTTATTTTTGTATACCAAAGAAATGAAGTTTTGGGGCCTGCACCCTGTAAACAAACCCGCAGGAGTGCATACCCAGGGGTGAGATTAACTGGGGACCTACAAATGAATGCTCTCGGTTGTCATCACACAGCACCTTGCCTCAGCTGGCACTGCTGGAGCCCAGTCCTTGGAGATAGTACCAGGCTTTCACCATACCTCGGCCAGGTGGGCTGGGCAGCAGACTGGGGTAAGCCAGACAGAAAATGAGGCTGAACTTCAGCTCAGCCAATTAACAGCCCGTGAACGAGCCCAGCGCACTGAAGCCTCCTTGTGGGCCAATTAGCTTCACGATGAGAACAGTCTCTGCACCTTGACCACAGATGCCAATTCTAAGCAACCAGCTCCCCAGTGGGTCTTTTTAATAGTAAGGAGAAAGGAAGGAACAGTGCCAGGAAGACAGGTCTATTTAAATCAGAACTCACCAGATATTACTTACTGGAATGACAACTTTCTCCACAGGTTCCAATCTCCTGGGTGTTACAAATTCATCACCTAATTTCACCTAACTTGATTAAAACATTCTAAATGTAGTTACAGGGAAGTTAAAAAAAAAAAAAAAGCAAACTATTTTAAATTTTCAAAAAGACATAGTCAAACATTGCAAATGCAGTTTTAAACTGGAGACAGAGCAGGGAAACCATCTAGAAAACTGTGAAAATGTCCTCCTAGCTAATGTCTCCAGTTCCTGGCTTTCCTCATTCTGCTCCCAGAAACATCTTCTACCTTCACACACCCATCATTCCCCAGTCTTACCGAGGGGCCATAGTTTCTTCCCGCCTACAGAATGGAGTCTAGGGTGCTCAGGCTTGCACACTTTCCAACTCAGGCTTGCACACTTTCCAACTTGCCTCAGCTTACCTTTGCATTCTCCTCCTGCCTCATGCCACGCCCAGCAGCAGCTCACCTGGGAACCCGGCCCTTGAGATTGCTTGCCATTCCCAAATCACCACTGCCATGGTCCCTGGTGCACTCCTGAGGCAGCCTTCCTCCTGTGCCCTCTACTAGCAGAAACCCGTCTTTTCTTCCCACACTGAGCCTAAATGTCATGTGCCACCCCACCTCCTCCATTAAATAACCACACCCTCTGGATTCTCTGGAACATTCCAGCCTTACCTCAATAAACACAACATGTGTCTCTGAGGTCAGAGTTAGTTCAATTTATCTGCCGCCTTCTCTCAAACCAGTAATTTTGCTTCCTCAAATTGATCCCTCCCTACAATAGCTACGGCCAACCCAATAAGACCTGTCCAACCAGAATGAGACTGTTATAAACAACACATAAGCCACTCCAAGAACTGGAGAAAGATCCTCTTCCTAGTAGAACTGTGGTTCCATTTGGCTAGAGAGACACTGTTACTACATCTTTTGGAGTCTAAGCATTATGACAACAGAGTTATGCACTATCTTCCTCACTGGCACTTGACATCCTTCTCTAAGTATGGGTACCACTGATGTATGGTGGCTGATAGATACACAACTTGATAAATGCATCTTAAGTTTTAAAATCCCTAAGCCAAAAAAGCACTGAATGCATGTCACCTCCCAACTCAGCGGAGCATACAGCACACTACAGAGCTGTAGGTGGCTGTCACCCCTTATGACCATGAAATGGTGAGAAACAGAGGTCCACCATTGCCACCGGCATTGCCAAATACACACTGCCAGCTTGACTGATAATCCAAAAATCAATATTCCTGCTATGACTTCTACAGAGTATGAACTATTTTTTTCTACCAGAATAAGGTAGAAAACTTTGAAGTCAAATTATACTGGATCCTATGAGATGTTTTGTGTATTATATTCACAATAGCTGGAAGGAAATTAATACCAGTTTAATACAGTTCCTCATACTGTAGCAACTTCCAACCATAAAATTATTTCTATTGCTACTTTATGACCCTGGTTTTGCTACTGTTGAGAATCATAATGTAAATAAATATCTGTGTTTTCCAATGGTCTTAGGTGACCTCTGAGGGCATTCAACCCTCAAAGGGATTTTGACCAACAGGGTCTGCTGCCCTAGAGACTGACCAAAAGCTGTCATGTTCTAGAGTTGGTACTTGGAAACGGGATGGCTTTCCCTTTCCCTGTTCTGTGACTTTTGTGGTAAAGCCAGGTCCAGGGTGATCCAAGCTGGATCACCAACAGGAAGCCCACAGTGTTGCCTGAAAGAGTCGCAGGCTGGACATACTCCACCCCTGCAAAGAAAGGGATCTCAGAAGGGAGAGGCAGCAGGAGAAAATCCTAAATTCAGTGACCCGAAAACCATCCACACCTAAGACAGCAAGTTGTCTCAAGAAATCTTTTAGGGAATAGTAGTGCTGTGTGTGTGTGTGTGTGTGTGTGTGTGTGTGTGTGTGTGTGTGGTTTTTTTTTTTTTTTAGTGCTGTGTGTTTTAATAGGAATATGGGTTACACAGGTGTATATGTACATCAAAATCCATCAAATGGCAAACAAAAAACAAAAACAAACCCCTCATATTCCATGTAAGCACTGAATCTTAATGACCCATAGGAGCAGTTCTGCAAAGACCCTATACTAGTGTCTGCAAATTTATTTTTAAATGTATCAAGAAATAAAAGATGGGTTGACATGAATAAAGTCATGACTGAACGGTTTAGAACAGGCATGGTCACCAGTGATGGTAGACCCTCAGTGCCAGGCCAGAAAGAAAGCATTTCTATCTTTGTTGGCTTGAGACTTTTCATGGTCAAAATAAATGCTGGGAAAAGTTCAAAGATGCATCCCAACTCAGAATTTGCCCCCCCACCACCACCAAAACTAAAAAAAAAAAAAAAAAAACATGGAAGCCTCACATGGAGTCACTATAGGGAGCCAGGAACTTATTAGAGTTGTAAACAAAAAAGCACTTAGGTAAGAGTTTGGTGAAACACGTTTGCCATCCATTAGGAACAAGCGTGTCCTCAAGGTGACCTTGGAGAGTCATGGAAAGAACCTCCTCATTCCAGCAAAATGACTTGATGACATACTTTATTTTTGGAGTGTCGACAGAGCTCTCCCGGTAGTCTGTGTGGTTAGTGACAATAGGTGGAACCTCAGGATAAGTTTCACTTCTGAGCTCAACTTTCTGTGAGCCAGATCCCACACTCCTCAAGTGCTGTGAAATGTTACACTGGATGAGAGAAGACACTTGCGCGCCGGCTGATGAGCAGGCATTTAAATTAGCCTGAAGCAGCTGCAAGTGGGAAGCACTGGCTCATTTCTCCAGACCTGGGTTAAAAGGTCAAAGGAGTGATCCATCCTTTTGTGCTACAAGGGACCACCCCACATCTTCCAACACTGAAGGGTGCCACGGCTAGATTGCATCCTACAGACACAAGACAAATGGTTCTAATAAGAGCCTGCCAACCAGAAAGAGAAGCCACGTAGATGTCAAAGGCCAAGACAAGGAAACCTTGGACTCTGTGAACAATACGGATACAGCAGCACCCATCAATCAGCATTCGGTGTGAAGTGCAGATGAGAATTAAAAGTGAAAAGCAACATACAAAGCTACCGATTTGGGGTGGGAGGGTGTAAGGAGCACAAACCATCCAGAACCTTCCCTCTGGGTATCACACATTCTAAAAGCATGAAACGGGATAGTCTGGGGTCCATACCTGACACCAAAACCAATCAAAACAGACAAGATTATCACCTGAGAACAGACTTGCTTTCATATCTCCCTTCCATTCCATTTCCAAATCGAACCGAGGAAGGAAGGAATCTAGATTTACTATGTCAGCTCCATCTCTCTGCCTCTTCCTTTTCTCCGTGCCGAGGCTTACACCATACAGACTCTGGTAGAAAGGGGGAAAGGTTAAGTGGGACAAGAAGGAGAAGAAGAGTCTCCCTCCCAGGACCTACCTGTCTCATTAGAGATAATTTAAGCACTTTATAAAAAGAGAAGCATCACGTCTTGCCTAGGCTTACTCTCATCCAGACATACGCGCACTCGCTGAAGCTCTGTCTCTGGACTGGCTTCTGGGAGCCCGAATTCTTCCCAATTCACTTCACCAACAGTCTGGAAATATCACAGAGGCTCGAGGCTTTGCTCTGTTTTTGGGTTTTAAATGTTCCCTGATGCCTGGTGGAGAGCTAAGTGACTGTTCCTATGGTCAGTATGCCATCCTCAAACCCTGAGGTAAACAGAATGTCTAAACACCTTCACAACACAAGCCAAGAGACCCTCAAGCTGAAGCTGACAAGGCAAGTATTTGTATCAACTCCTGTGGAAGCCCTGTCTGCTGGCATGTGATCTTTCTGCCCAGAACAAGTAGAGAATTTAGACTGAGACTTGCTGGCAACTTCTGACTCCTGTGAATACTTAACTGAAGTGACAATGCTGTCAGTTCGAAGGAAAATAGAATTTCTTCTTTCCTAAGACTGTTTCCTCCAGCCACGTAGACAGCTCTTGAAGAGAGGCAACTTTTTTTTTTTTTAATACAGTAATTGCTGTGGACAGAATCTAGCCAGCACTTCCCCTTTCTGCACGTAGATTTCACTTTTCAACTTACAATTTTGCCATGAAAAGGGTTGGCTTTATTAGTGAAGAGAGAAAAGACAAAGAGGATGGCAGATGTCACTGCATTGTTGGAGACCTAACCTACACATCAGTGTTCAAAGGTATCAGCTCAGTTACTACCAAGCCAAGTATATGGGAAGAGAGACGTGCCAAAGATGGATAAAAGTCAGAGGAAATGGCTGGGGACTGAACACAGTGGTGGAACACTTCTCTGGTGTGCCCAAGGCCCTAAGATGGCTTCCCAGCAACCACAAAACAAACAAAACTTAGAAGATGGCCATCAGAGGAGTTCATCTTGAAGGGATTGGACCAGTTCATGCCACCAATGAGTGACAGAGACTAAAACTCCAGGCTGCCCGCTCCTCACCCACAGATGGGAGTCCAAATCTCAATGCTGTTCAGCGGTTCCCATCACTAAGAAAATCCTCTTTCTTTTGACCCCAGATGTTCTCCTAACGAACCTTGGCAAACCGATTATGTGGACCTCAGAAACGCCTCCAGGCTAAGGTGGCATCTGAGTTGGTGCGAATCAGGTGGGACAGAGAGCATCAGGGAGATAGGTGTGCAATGCAAATGGGCGGTTTACACTGGGGTAGCATGAGGGAACAGAGTGTTTGCAAAGACAGACCAGTGAGTGCAGGAGAAACAGATGGGGTCGGGGAGCTAGGATTTTGGCTTCCATCAGTGGACCATAAGGATCCAATGAAGGTGCTGAGGTGTGGGGGAGCTAGGGGGAAACAGATCACATCTGTGCTACAGAGAAGCCGAGCTGGCGGGGATACAGGGGTGGATTAGCAACAGGGAGGCCAGGGCAGAAGTCAGGCCAAGGATCATAAAGGCTTCATCTAGGGGACTTGGGAAACGATGGGTAGATGATGGGAGGGAGAGATTTCTGAATCAGAAACAGTGGAGCTGGCTGCCAGGCAGATGTGGAAGTGAGGGAACTGTGGTTCTCAACCTGCACTTGGCTCCCAATGCCAAATTTGCTCAGCAGTGGGGAGATAGGGAACTGTAGTCTCCCCACTGGTCAGGTCAAGGGCAAATACAAGAAGCTCTGCCTTGCTGAATCTTAAGATGATCCTTAACCCTTCATTACTAGCCTGCCATGAAATCTGAATAGAGAATGTAGACAGCTCAATACCAATCTAATTAATAACCTTATAGGAATGGAATCTAGTAATTCATAACTGGGGCTTGATGCTACACACATTTGGCTTTTCTTAATCGCTTTTCTAGTAATTCTTTTATTTTTCTACAAATTTTGCAAAAATGTAGACCCATGGCAGTTTAAACAGAAACAATTCCATTCTTATACCAAAGCAGTTTGATTCTCTGTGATTCTGGCACAGAAGGTACTTAGGTCATTCCCAGAAGAGGTGGGTCAGTCAAGGAGGAGGGTAAGGAACGTCTTCAGCCTATGCTTATGTTCAAGGCAAGGAGGGAGACCTCTCTGCTGCTGATGTCAGTTTTCTGAACACACTGACTGCCACAGCCTCTACAGTGACTCACCCAAGAGCTCTGTCTGACATCACAGGACCAATGGCCAGGGCTCTTCACTCATTTACCCAGGGATGACCCTCCCCTAGCCTCCTCTCCCTTGAATAGTTTTCCTGTCACGTGACAACCTTCTGAGTCTCTGCTATGTTTCACAAATAGCCAGAAAATGCAGCAAGCTAGAAAGCAGAACACCAATGCCATCAGGTCTTGGAGATGGGGGATGGGGACTCAGGACAGCCACTAGTTACCATCAATAAGGCAATTTCAGGAAAGCAACTAAGACAGAAACCAGGTTAGAAGGGATGTGCAGTCTCCCTGAATGGCAGGCAAGTGGAAGGTGTCAAGTAACTTCTAAAATAAATACATGAATCAGGCATGGTGGCACATGTCTGTAATCCCAACACCAGGGAGGCTTAGGCAGAAGGATTGTGAGATTAAGACCAGCACTAACTACAGAACAAGACTGCCACCACCACCACTACCAAAAAAAAAAAAAAAAAAAAAAAAAAAAAAAAAACCCACAGGGCTGCAGAGATGCCTCAGTGGCAAAGTGATTGCTGCCAAAACATGAGGGCCTGAATTCAGATCGCCAACATCAGGAGTGTGGGTAAGAGATACATGGGATTCCAGAGCTCACTGGCCAGGAAATCTAATGAAAACAGTGGGTTCCAGGCTCAGAGAGAGATGTAACAAAGCTGAGGATATGTCACAACCATGAAAAAACAAAAGCAAAAACAACAACAACAAAAAAATAAACCAAAAAACACTTTACTATGTCTGATGGCCACAAACTAATCTAATTCCAGAAATACTTAGCCTTTATACTTCTGTGAGCTTTTTGGATTGGAAGATCTAAGAACCACAGAACTGGGCTTTGCATTCAATTTACCATGATCCAAGAAGGACCAAAGAAAAGTCTACATCCAAAGAACAAACTCCCTGGCCAGATTCACCTGTATTAGGAAGAGTAACTACAGCTGCCAACTTTGCCAAGGAGGGTTTACCGGTTCTGTTGCTAACTAATTCAATGCTATTTTTAATAAATTATTTAATGACACGTTTTCTAGATTGTAACCTCTGTATTGGTTTTGACTGATTTTCTGAGGTGATTAAGAGTTCATATTGCTGTAGTTTTATATATGTTCTTTGTTTAAAAAAACACCTGTATGGTTAGGGGTGTGGCTCGGTAGAATTTTGTCTGGCACATTCTTGGCCCTGGGTTTGATCCTCAGCAATTCAATTTTTAAATTAAAGAAAAAAAAAGACCTCTATAAAAAATAAATATGGTAGAAAACAATACAGAACATTTATCAACCACTTCTGGTCTCTGTACTATACATCACACACACACACACACACACACACACACACCAGGACTGAATGCTTTTGGTTAGCATTGCCTTAAGTATCATTTTCTCCAGAGCCTTCCAAATTCTTGCCTTACTCTGAGTATGCACAGCTAATCAAGTTTCAACTTCAGCCTTTCTGAGATACTAGGATAAAAAGCACTATTAGCTATTCTGTACAGAAAAACATCATAACAAAATACAATATTTATACTGTCTCACAAAAACCAAAGGAGTGGTATCTGCCTGTGCTTCCAGACCCTTGGAGAAGGGTGAGCATGGAGAGAAAGTTGGGAGGTGATTGGAGCCGGCTTTCTTAAGATTTTGGACTTGTGCCCTCCCTAAATTGCCCGAATTTAAAACAGAAACCCATAGAAGCATCTTTGTGCTATTTTCCAGCAGGATCCAATCTTTTAAACTCGACTCTTTAGAAACAAGATGCTGACAGGGTCACCAACAACCCCAAAGTACCCCAGATGTTTGCTCTCAAATTTTAAAAAAAAAAGTGCCTAATTTTATCACTATTTTCAAATATAAATAGAAAAAGTGAAATACCAGACACTAAGGCCAAACACAGTTGCAAAACGCCAGCTTGATCTCACACAAACCTGGTACCATGCAGACCCAAGCCCACAGCCTTCTGATCTAAGAAAACCATTCATAAACATCTTCAACTTATTTTATGCATATGATGGCTAATATCCTCTAGATAAAAGCAAATAAAATGGTGTGGATGAAGAACGGGACTTGGAGCATCACTTCTTGTGTGTTGGGATTGGGAATTCCATGCCCTCAGGCAGAAAATTCTTTGGAGTAACTCAAAGCACATTACTCTTTGTGACTCTTGTGACAATTTTACTAGAACTGTGTATGCTAAAGTAGATTATACCTCAATAGAGCTATATGGGGGGAAATATTTCAGGGGAATACATTAGTGAGCAACTCTGGAACAAGGTGGGCTCTAGGCTAGTCTAGGATTTGTGAACTGTATTCCAGGTCATTAAGAGCCACTGTGGAGCTGAAGAGATGGGCCAGTGGGAACGGCTCTCTGTGTAAGTACAGGGACCTGAGTTAGGATCCTCATACCGTATAAGCTAGATAAGGTAGCACATATCTGTAATTCTGTCCATCTTTGATAGGGCTAAAAATAAGGTTCTCAGAATTTACCTAGTCAGCCACAGCCTGAATGAAAGACAAGTTATTGTCTGAGCTCTACACATGCACCATGGTATATGTAAGCCCATTCTTGTACATACACCACACACACACACACACACACACACACACACACACACACACACACACACTTTCTATTAAGTTGTTTGAGGCATTTTGTTACAACAATGGAAAACTGACCACCAGCACAGGGGCCGACCAGGGAAAGCAAATGGTTTTCATCAAGGGGAACTATAGCAGTTTGAAAGAAAATGGCACCCATAGACCCATAAGAAGTGGTACTATTAGGAGGTGTGGCCTTGGTGGAGGAAGTGTATCACTTCCTGCTGCCTGCCCATCTGGATGTAGAACTCTCAGCTCCTTCTCCAGCACCATATCTGCCTGCTACGACAATTATGGATTGTACCTCTGAACCTGTGAGCCAGCCTCAGTTAAATGTTTTTCTTTATAAGAGTTGCCAAGGCCATGGTGTCTTCACAGCAATGAAACTGAGAGATGGGGAGGTACAGGAGAATGGGGGAGGTACAGGAGAAGGGGGTACAGGAAAAGGGGGTACAGGAAAAGGGGGTACAGGAGAAGGGGAGGTACAGGAGAAGGGGAGGTACAGGAGAAGGGGGGTGGTACAGGAGAAGGGGGTGGTACAGGAGAAGGGGGGTGGTACAGGAGAAGGGGGGTGGTACAGGAGAAGGGGGTACAGGAGAAGGGGGGTACAGGAGAAGGGGGGAGGTACAGGAGAAGGAAAGCTCAGAAGTGTAACAGGTCAAGGAAAGCCACAGGTCACCTATGCAAGATGGGACAAGTAGCTTGCTCAGAACTGAAGTCCCAGAAAGGCAAGGGCCACTGGGAATGGAGCGTCCTGGGGTCCTCAACTTCCTCTATCATAGTAAGTAGGAGGGACCAGGGACAGGCATGGAGTGAGAAGCCCAGGCTGACACAAGGGAGCGCCCACCAAAAAGGGGTTACACAGCAAAAAGACAGGCTCAGGGAGGACGCAGATTCCCTGTCAGCCTTGTCATAGCTTTGAAACCCTGATGGGCACCTACATTTCAGAAGGAAGAATACCAATTACCTCCACAAACTTCCTTGCACAGGCCGTTTTGGAAAAGGGGCGTCCCATGAAATACTTCTTTGGAAAATGCTGATCTGGCCTAGTATCCAAATTATACAGGCAAGGAAAGAACCTTAGACATTTGGTTAAGTGGCTTGAACAAGACAGAACAAAAGGACACTATAAAGCGTAGAATCTAAATTCAAGCCTCCCCAAGTCTTAACCAAGGGCTCTTCTAATTTGTAAGAAAGGACCAGTAGGTACCTTCGTACCATTGAGAAACCAGCGACTTAACTGTAATAGTTCAAAGTGACTCGAAAAGCTCTATGAATCCCTATTGGGTTGATGGCAAATGCACCAAAACTATGGCCAGAAAAGCATGCATTACAGGAAGAATAAATGCAATGAAGGAAGTTGCTAGTGCTATTCATGGAGAAGAAGAAGAGGGAGAAGTTGGGCATGGCGGGGCACAGCTGTAATACCAATACTCTGGAGAATAAGGCAGGAAGGTTGGGAGTCCAAGACCATCCAAGCTCAAGGCCAACCTAGGTTACATCAAACACTGTCCAAAAATAAAAGTAAAAGAGAGACAAGAAACTAAATTCCACTGAATTTTACCTGCATCCCTGACAGGAGGTTATCCCATTTGCACCAATGATTCACATCCTTATGTAGTAATAAAATCAAATAAGTTTCATGAAGTAGATAATATAACTAAGGGGTACAAAGGTACCCCACCACCATTTGACAATTTCCCCCACAATCTTTCAGTCCAATTAAGTATCACCCAGAACACACTCTAAGTCACATGTTAGGAACTACAGGTGAATTTCTTGAACCTATACAGCCATGGTCCCCAAGTACTTCCTTATTTTGGGAGGTTTCCTCTATGCAGGTGGGAGGTAAAATGGGAAGTAAGGGGTGGGCAATTTGGTTATAATTCCACGATAAAGATATCCCTGCTTATAATGAGTACTCATAAAAGAATATTCAAACTCCTGACAACCTCAGACAAACTACTGTGAATTCAGTGCCACTCTTTAGGGGTCCCATATTCCTTAGTCACGGTAATTTGGCTAGCCAATCCTCAGAGAAAACAGCAGCAATCAAAACAAAAACCAAAAAAAAAAAAAAAACAAAAAAAAAAAAAAAAACCCTACTCCATGTATTATTTACAAAGCCCTCAGGATTTATGGAGTCTCAATTAATTAGATTTACTACAGTCTAAGTAGTTTCTCCTAAGATAGGCTGTGATCTCCCCTCTAGGTCCAGCATGCTTTGGAGGGGGAGAAAGGGAGGTTAGAGAGAAGTTTCTCAATCCTAAATTCACACTGTTTTAATATAAATTTTCAGAAAGGAAGAAAAAATATTTACCTCTTCCCCTAAGCAGCCCCAATTTCAATAGTTTACAAGCACCAAATTCCAATAACTCTCGCTCATTCTTCAGGACGCGGTTTCACCTCTCCACATCCTGCCGAGCACGGATCAAACAGAGCACAAGCCGGGGAGAAATTTAATCACTCACGTCTCTCTCTGCCTGAGGGATTGTCTAGGTACTATGGTGACAGACACCTCAGTGCAAGTATGCAGAAGGGGGGGAAATACCTCCTAGACATTAAAAAAGGAAAGAAAAGATTTCTGATAGGTTTGTTGACAACACATTCAAATACTACTAGACCCACGTTGTCATACACAACACCAGAGTGGACTGTGAAGATGAAGTGGTCCTCAACAACAGTGTTTTATTCTTCTTCCTCCCAAACTGCATATTGTGATTGTGTGTATATATCCACGGCGTGTTCTTCCCCATTAAATGAGACAGCCTTTTCCACAGAGGGCAATGAGCTATTCTGTGTGACCCTGTGACATAGATACACATTATACATTTGTCCAGACTTACGGGAGGTGTACCACAGGAGTGAACCCAGATAGAAACTGTGGGTGCTGCCTAACAATGCTGTTTCCTCTGTGATAACAGATGGACCCTTCCTAATGCAGATGCTCTTGGGAAGATGTGTGCATGTGGTGGGGGTAAGGGATGCATAGGAAATTTCTGGACTTCTCTGCTCAATTTTATTATGAAACTAAAATTTCTCCAAATACACATAACTCTCCCCCCCCCTCACACACACACACATTCTCTCTCTGACACACACACACACATTCTCTCTCACACATACACATTCTCTCTCACACACACTCACACACACACACATTCTCTCTCACACACACATACACATATTCTCTCTCTGACACACACACTTCTTTTCAGCACACTGCCTCTGTTGTTAACATACTCTGATATGGGAAAGTACAAACAAGATCTGGAAGAAAAATTAAGTCAAGTAAAAATTTTGTCATTTTGTAGCTGGAAAAAGAAAAGTCAGACTTTGGACAATTTAAATGCAATTCACAGACTTTTCTAAAAGGGAGGAAAAATAACTAGTCTTGGAGAGTAAGCAAAGCCAATTTGTAAAAATATCCCCCGACCTCATCCGCACAGTTTGCACCAATGATAGAGCTAAGCTCCTCCTCTTCCGGGACTCAAGTCGGAATATTTTTCCCAGCCCACGTTCATGAACAGGAAACCAACAAGACTGTAAACACAGGGACAACAGTCAACAAGCGCAGATGTTTGGGGCTGGAAATCACATTCTGGACAAGGTGGAAGGGTGAAACAGCAAGCGTGCTATCAGGACCGTGGTGGATCCTCAGGGGACACGGTCACTGCCTGCTCTCAGCCCACTTTCCTCCTCCCAGACAACGCTCCCAATGATGGGAAAACAATATGAATTTAAAGTCGGCGCTGGAGAGCACAGACAGTTCAGGCCTAGGGCAGCCCCTTGATGCCTATCTAGCAGGACTGCTTGTTGTCAAGGGCGTATGCCAGTGAACTTGAAAGTCAGGAAGGCCGGCCCCCTCTCAGAACCAAGAGCCCCTTCTCTGCAAAAATATTTGAAGGAGATTCTTCAGCCCAGTCATCTGGGATTGTGTGATAACAAGACTGTGGGGAGCCATCAAGGAATTACCTGATGTCATTTAGATACCATCTCCATTATGGGCCTGGTCTGGGAATAATGGGGTTGGGAAGGGCAGGAAGAGGATTGCCTGGTGCGTATCAGTGGAACAATGCCGCTTCGGGCAGCATGGTTTTCAGTTCAGTTTCTGGGAGAAAACAATTCTTTGTGGGGTCAACAGTCCTGCAGCATACCAAACAAGACATATTTATAGACACACTTAGCATTTTCTTTTCAGAAAACAGAGTTCCAGGGGGAAATGTTACTGGCCATGAGGGAAAAAAAAAAATCCAGATCTTGGCTGGGAGTGTTTGAGGATGCTTTGCCATTTCTGTATCATTCTGTCTGTCTGCAGCCCTACTGCTCCAGTGCACTAAGAATGGCTTCTTGGGTCTAGGGATTCTCCCTTAACTTGTCACGGAGCACCAAAGAGCAGAGGAAACAGTGCTGACTAAATCTAACAAACATGGCAGGCCAGGTGGCAGACATGTGAGAATTTACCAATCTCTAAATTCTTCAGTTTAACAGTAATTCGACAATAAATCCCAAGCATGGTCAATCAGTAAATTCAGAACCAGTTATCTGCTGCAAGGCATGCTTCCTCAGAAAAACCACCTTGTAAATGTTTTCCAAACCAGGCTATGGACCCTAACTTTAGTCACAGGATGCTAGAAGACTATATATTCACATTAAACAAACATCTTAGGGAACATCTTCACAGCATGTAACTAACATCTAAATAATGATATTTAAATGATCAACTGTTATTGCTATATATATATTATTACTGTTATTATTATTATTAATTATATAAAGTGCTTATAATCCCAGCAATCAGGAAGCAGAGACAGGATTCTGAGTTTGAGGGCAGAATAGATTCCATGGTGAGACCCTTTCTCAAACAAGCATCAATCAATCAATAGAAGAAAACAAAAAGACACACACACACACACACACACACACACACACATACTGTTAATGTCTACTGTTAATAGTAAAAGACAGGCAGGTGGAGCTCAGGCTTTGAGTCATGCTTAGACACTTGAGAGTTTGGTAGCACTGGTTACTTAGTAACTGAATATTACTAAAAGTGCTAGTTTTCCCTCCCCTCTTAATATGATTGTTACTTTTTTTTCTCTCATTCCAGGTGAGACTACATTTGTTTCCTGGCTCCGGAATTCCATGAAGACGGCAGATGGGTCACAGATGAGCGGCTACCTGTGGAAACTGAGGGTTTGAGAACAGGACAGTGTGTCGGAATGAGATGAACTCAGCTGTCTGGACTGTAAGAGAGAAACGGGCAACAGCACACACTGGTGCTTAGATAGTGACACAGAAGAAAGACACCAGCCTCCCCCATTCCCCTCCTCAGCTCCTGGGTGACAGCCTGTGGCCAGGGAAGCTGGGCTGGATTGCTGGCACGTGGTTGGGCTATCCTGCAGGCTCTGGTGGGTGGGACAGTTAGTAAGTTAATGAGTAACAGCTGTTGACATGCACAGGCCCTTGTAAATTGACTACTAGTATCATCCTCTTGTATTGATTTCTTCTGCACTAATTTGTACTGCTTTAAACTAGATATTAGTGACAGCTTCTAATCAGAAACAAAATTACCTCATTAAAATAGGGCCTCCTTTCATTCTATTGCTGGAAGCCAATGATGGTAAAACTTTCCGTTTCAGAGAGAAAGTAGAGGGAGTTCAAAATGAATATTAAAAAAACTCAACTGTCTATCAAGTTATGAAATGTGCATTCTCTAGAATAGCGCCTGTTCTGATCTGGCTGGGAGGCAGAGCACGGGGCTGATCTGTGCAAAGTTAACACAAATGGGCTTCACCCTCCACTTTCCTCACCCCACTTCTTCAGCAATCCCAGGGGGAGGCAAATCGATCAGCTATATTAGAGTTCAGGCCATTATTCTTGATAGTAAGTATTCAAAGCCTTCCACACACATTCATATGCAGCACACCACTTTGCAGCTGGGTGTAGCTCAGTGGGCTTAGCACATGTTAGGCCCTGAGTTCTGTTCCTATCCCCCCCCAACCCCCAAAGATGAAATCCATCAGGTAAAGGCAGCCAGACTCTGAAGATGTGTAGACAAAAACACAATCATGACTTGTAGAGAAAATGCTGACTGTCACCTTTTCCTCACTTAACCCAGAGATTCCCACAGCTTGAGGAAAAGCCTTCTCCAAGCTAATCAGGGGCCAGCTTAAACAGAGGAACTAAGCGTGATTCAGCACATTTGAAAAAGGATTTATACCCATTCTTAGAAGGACAACCAGAGGAAGCAGCATCTGAGGGCAGAACAATGGTATCTCCTTGCCCTTTGATCTCAGCTGAAGAACACTTTGTCCAGCTTCTTTGTCGAAAAGCCACTGGATTTCACATTTAAGACTCTTGGGGGAAACATCTACCTCTTCCCTGGACCACACTCTTTCAAATTTTCCCAGCCCCCTTTGTTGAGAATAGGTTACAGGCAACAAAATTTATTTTCTGTTACAAAAATAAATAAATAAATAAATAAATAAGTCTCTCTGGATGAGTACAAGCATCCCAAATGCGAAGCTGTGGTACTGATCCTCTGTTTATAAAAGGCAGTGCAGCATCTCTGGTTACAGATACAAGCAGGGAGTATTCCATTTTTCTTCTAATTTATGTTTCCCAAGAGTAATTCTGTTGAGAAGATTGCCAATATTTTCAGTACAATAAGTTACTTGTTTCTTGTACTAACACTTACTGATTCCCGTTTCCGAGCATGATGTGAGCCTTTTATTTCATTTAACCCTAACATCTGGAGATCAACACCTTATTAATTCACGATAAGCCTGAAGTGCAAAGATTTAAAGAAGCATTGTTTCTACTCTCACAAACATAAAGATATTACAAATCAATACACGTGGGTAACTTTTTAAAAGCCTATTAATGACACATTTACATGAACTGCCTCAAACCAGGGTCCTAAATATCTCCAGGCATTTTACACTAAACACAAATGAAGAATTATCTTTTTCCAAAGAATCAGAACATGCAGATCAGTGGGAATTTAAAATACAGGATATTTATATTTTTGTTAGTTTGATCATTTAGAAGCATGGTCAGTGTGTGCAGCATTTTGTTAGGCTACCATGGTGGGTCCCTGTGATGACCACCTTTGAAAGCTGAGATCCTAAACAGTGCGTGCACAATGAGTAAGCGATTTTAAAAACAGAGGCAGACAGAGGGAGAAATTCCGTGTGATCAGCACAAGGAAGGAAAGGACCAGGGGGCTGTGCTGATAAAGAAGAGGTTAAGGCATAGAATAAGGTGTTTGTAGGAGGGTGGAATTTTAACCTAACACCTAAAGGATAGATCAGGATCTCCCTCCAAGGTCACCAAATTGGCCGGCTTGCTTAGTAGGCTGTCAAGACATTTTGAGCAGTAGAATAAACAAATATCGAATGACATCTGTGACCCCAACTGGATGCAAATTCACAAGCTCACCCAGGCACTCAGCTGACACATCCACAGCAGACAGCCAGCCCTTCACGTCCCAGCCGGTTCCCAAGACAGGATTTTAAACAGTCAGTGTCAACAATAAGCTGGACCGAATGGCCAGCACTGGAGCTCTGAGAGATTCATCCTGTTGATTCATACTTCCTGACAGTCAGGCTGGCTGACAAAGCTAGGGTGTTTCAAATGTATTTCATGAGCAAATTACTCCTCTGGTCCTAGGGAAGAGGCATGTTAACAGAGATGGGTAACTTTCCTTCATGCCTGTAATGTGTGACCTCAGTGCAGTGAACGTCGTACAAACATGGTGGCGTAAGATTTATCTCTCTATAGGTTCTTTAGTAGATGAGTCATGTTCTCCTACATCAGTCAACATGACAGTGATACCAGTGAGAAAATCTGCAGAATCCTAACATTCTCAGAGCATCCACATTACTGAGCTCTGGACCCTTTTCTTCAGGTAAATTCCCCTTACATTCACAGCCATGGTCATCAGATTCTCTCACATTCTAGCCTCTGGGGAAGCCTGTCTTTCCCACTGCTACCTGGATTAAGATGAACACCACTGCTTTTCCTGGCTGGTGGTAATGCTTGCTTGCTTGCTTGAACTCCATCTACCTAGAAGAGGTTTCCTCCTTTCTCCCGAGTGGACTCTAGAATTGGACCTACATTAAGGGTAATTGCAGGAAGCCCCATGATGAGATAGAAAGGACTTGGACAAAGAGCAGTAGTATCTCTCAGTTCCACGTTAGCCTGTCTAGGAATCCACTTGTCCGACTGCTACGCTCCCTTGGAACTTTCAGTCTTTAAAAATCATTTATGAAAAATAAAAGTCAGATGTGACCTCGTGAGCCTGTAATTCCAGTACTCTGGAATTTTAGGCAGGAAGTTTGCAGCTCCAATGTATCTTGGGCTACATAGCATAGGCCTATCTCAAAAAGGAAAGATGGGACAGGGTAAAGGAAGGGAAAGGAAAAGGAAGGGGAAGAAAGGACAGGGATGGAGGGAGGGACAGAGGTTGGCCGGAGGAAAAAGGAAGAGTAGAGGAAGAGAGGGAGGGGGAGGGAGGGAAGTTAAAGACATACCTGGAGAGGTATGATGCTAAACTATATAGCCATAACAAAATGAGTTGGCAAGCCCTTCAAACAGTGTGACTCAGAAGCTGTGTTACTTGTAGACCACAGAAGGTCAGAAAAGCAAGGAAAAAGAATATGAAAGTCACCACACACACACACACACACACACACACACCTGCCTCAAACCAGATCTTTACATTTCAATTGTGATCAAAAACAATGGTTTCTGCACTCTAGAATCATCGGGGCAGTACTTTAAAAAAAAATGCTGTTTCTGAATTCTGCCCAAACCGCCACATGCTGACTGAACCAAATGAGCGCCACCCAGGATTCCTAAAAGCCACAGATTACTCTAATGTGCTCCAGCATTCAGGAGCCTTTGGGACTTTTGCTTTTTTTTGGGGGGGGGGGATTCTTTGTTTTGTTTTGGTTTTTGTTTTTGTTTTCTTCCAGAGATGATTTCCTTCAGACATCTTCACCATGGTAGCACATGCTTAAAAAAAAAATAATCGAGGGAACTTAAAAAAAAAAAATTCTGAGCTCACCCACAGGATTCTGCCAATCGCTGGGTCTGAGGAGGGCCAGCCCCAGCACCCTAATACTTTATAGGCCCAAAGTGACACTAAGGTCAGCCAGGGCTGAGGCCTAAGAAATCAAAAGAATTAGCCCATGCTAGAATAAGAAAAGCCTGCTCCTCTGAAGCCCTGACCAACGTATCATCAAGTTTCACTGAGTGGCATGTGAGACAATTTCCTTAGAACGCTTCCTGGGGGTAGCTCAGCCTTGAACTGGATTCCAATACACTGTGAGAATCCTTGCCCAATCAGATCCCCTGGGGGTGCAAGTAGCTGGGCTTGGCAGGCCTGAGCCTCCACTCCCTGTGAGATTCTGTTTCGTGCATTTCCCAGGAGGATTTCAGCACTGCTTGGATACTGGTCATTCCACCTCCACACTTTCCTGCTCCACTTGGTTGCTACTCTTCGTTTTCCTTCCTCACAACTGGCTCCGCCTCGGCGGAACTAAGAATCCTAGATGCAGGCCAAAAACTCAGATACTTAACACTGGCACATCCCTCCTGTAACTACTGGCTTGAAAATGATGAACGTCTCTGACAGGCCTTTTGGCAAAATCATGCTAACCCATTCTGAGGCCTGGGTCTCTCCAGGGAGAGAAAGCCTACAGAAACCCAGGAATGGTGGTAGCCTCTCTGGGTGTGTCTACTTCCCCAGGTCTACTCACTGGGGACGAGTCTCCTTTGTCCCTGGTCTATACAAAGTTTATGAATAAAAACTAGCAAGGATCAGAAGCATTGGGGTCTTTCTCATCCCACACCTCCCTTTTCTGTTTACAAATGAGAGAAAACTTCGGGGGGAGGGGGACGAGACTTGGTCCGGGTCTGCCACAGAATGTTAGTGGCAGAGCCCAATTTAGCAGCCCTCACTTTCCCTTCTGTTGCCTGGCAACAGAGTTCAGTAGAGCTCAGCGGCCAACCCTGGCCCCTACCCCCGCACCCTTTCTCTCCCCCCAGGAGCTTGGACAGCATTGATTGAAGGGTCAACCTTTTGGGACAATGACCAAGGGCATGAGAGCGCAGGCACCGGGTGGATTATCCCAATTGCGCTGGAATCTCGCCCCACACTGACGCAAGCCCTCTCCTGGCTGGGACTGGCACACCTTCTAAGGTCCTGTGGGACCTTCTTCAGCCACTGAAGTCCTCCTTCTTCAACACCTGTGAGTTTCTCTAACACAGATCAGGTTCTCGGAGTTCTTAACTGCTAGTGAACTCCCTGGTGGTCAATATGGGTAAAGTGGCACTCCAAACGTCCAGGGGACAGAGGAGGACAGTTCAGATTGGAAAGAGTGCAGAGGGCCTTATCTTACCAGCGTTGGCCAAACTCACTTAAGTTGAGGTGGCCTGAGCTCGTCAGAAGTAAGAATACAGGGAAAAGTGTCCCTAGCTCCCAGAAGACACCCTCCACAGGAACCCCTGCGCGCTCCAGCCCCTCCCACCGCAGCGGAGCGCAGGCGAGCACTAGGCTGCGCAGGTGTCAGGAGCGCCAGCTGTCCCTCATCCCAGCCGCGCGCGCGCGCTCCTCCACCTCTTCCCACCAGCTTAGCCCAGGGGCAAAGGAGGGATCCAGCCTCCGCGCGGTGCTATCCCCAAAATCCTTACCCAGGTTCACAAAGCTCATGACCATGTCCGCGTCGTTGAGGAAAGCGCTGTCCTGTGCGCTGGTCAATGGGGACGCACCGCCGCCCGGTCCGGGAGCCAGGAGGCTCTTGCGGTTCAGGGAGTGTGCAGCGCCTGGAGATGGCTGTCTGAGCTGGGACGAGCCAGCCCTTCCGTGGGACCTGGGCTCCTGCCCCTCTCCCTCCGACGCCCCATCCTCTTCCTCGTCATTGGACAGGGCGTTGTAGAGATCCAACATGAAGAGCGGAGCCGACTTCAGACGCCCCGGAGGGGACTCCTCGCGAGCCGGCTGCTGCTGCTGCTGCTGCTGCGAGAGCACCGGGGGTTGAGGCTGCTGGAGACCGTGCAGGGGCCGCGGCCTGTGCGGGAGCCCCAACACCGACAGGATCTCTTTTTGCATCTCCCGCTTCTCGTGGGTCTTGAGCCGCCGATAAAGGAAGCCCGAAGAGGAGGACTGTGGCGGCGGCTGCTCGGCGCGCACCGGGCTCCCGCCGGCTCCCAGCAGCTGCCCCCCGGCGGCGGCCGCGACTACCGGCAGAGGGGGCCTCAGCGGCGGGGGACCGCAGCTGCACAGCAACCCCCACCACCAGCACAGCCACTGCGCCCTCCGCCCCAGCCCGGGCATCGCCGCCCTGCCCGGCTGTGCCCGCGGGCCCCGCGAGGCGTCGAGCGGCGGAGCGAGGCCGGAGCGCGGCGGCTGTGGCCCTTGGAGTGGGCAGCCCCCGCCACCTCTCGGCGGGCTCTCTTCCCGGTCCTGACACTCAGTCCTTATCTCTCATGGTCATCCGCGGCGCCCCCAGAAGCCCGGGCGGAGAGGAGACGACGGAGCGACGGCCAGGATCTCCCCCCGCCCCACTCTCCCGCAGGTCTCTGGAGGCGCACGGGCTGAGCCAGGTGTGTCCTAGGCAGGACTGCGCTGCGGCCGACGTCCCTGGGCGGGTCACAGCACGGTCACTCGCCGTCTGCACACGTGCGCTGCCCTAAGCCCTCTCAGGAGGCTGGCAGAAGGTGGTCAGAGACGACAGATCAAGAGATGGGGTCGATGCCGGGCACCATCCCCCTGCACTCTCCCCTGGCTTGTAGGACAATCGTGGAGTTTACTCCTCTGCGGGTCCCGGGCTGGGGCGACCCCACGTCCTAAATTGTCAATTTTCTCCGCGCCGCTTTAACTTCCCTCAGCGCCCCTCCGCTCTCGGGCACCGTCGCTCCCCCTCGGAATCTCCGCGCGCCTCTCCAAGAGGAGGCAGTCACGATCTAGCTTTCCTCTCGGCAGTCTCTCGGGTTCTCGGAGGATCCCGCTCTCCGAGGCGATGAGAGAGACCAAGAGCCGAACGCGGAACTCAGGCTGCGGCGTCGGCTCGGGACTTCGCAGTCTCCCGCCTCTGCGCGCTGCGCTCCGGGCGGCCGCCAACGTGGGCTTTCTGCTGCGCGTCTCGCTCAGGTACCGCACTCAAGTCCAGGAACACCCTGCCCTACTCGGTAACGGACAGGCTACCAGCCAATAGAGAGGTGGCTCTTGCGGGCTATTTGCATAGGCCCACCCCCTTCTTTCACCCTCCCTTCTCCCAAGGCCTTGCCTCTGCCGAGAGCGAGCGAGCGTAGGTTTCTAGCACACAGAATTCTTGGAGGCACCAGGAGCTGCTTGGGCGGGTAGGAAAGGCAAAGAGGTCATTACTAGGAAGACAGATCTGATCACGACCCCGATCTAAACTTTCCTCTTCCTCCGCTAAATAAAAGTAAATACATCTCGTTTAATCCATACCGTTACCGAAGAAGAAAATAATACAACAGTTTTGTTCTCCTTCCCTACTTAGTTTCTTTTATTGATGCAATGTAGGCGTTTAGCAGACACGTGGCTCTCAAAGGCAGCTGCTGTAAGTTAAGACACACCCTGCGAGGAAGCTGCTCGCACACTAGCAGCAAAGAGGGCAGGACAAGCCAAATCAGAGTCCTGAAGGTTTCAAGTCGAATAATTCAAATTATCTCTGCATTTGGGCTGCATTTGATTCTTAAACCCAAACGAAAGAGGCCCCAATCTGCTAGTGTTCCCAGGAAAGCCTTTCCCCTATTCTTGCTAGTCTGTCAATGCAGTTGCTGTTGGCAATTGCATTTTAATGAGCTGAAATACAATTATAAGTTACACGGTGCCAGGTAAAACGTAAAGAGGATGGTAAAGATAGTCTCGGCCAGGCCAGAAGCCTAGAAAGCATAGGAAATGCCCCGGATAATGAACAGGGCCCCGAACACAGGTTGTTTTGATCCTGAACAAACTGGAACCACGTCCAACACCACTCCCTAGCAGTAAAGACGCCAATTCATTTCCTTCTACGCTACTCAAATGGCCACTCATCAGCACATGGTAGAAGCGAATGCTCTTTAAATATTTGAGTATTTCACCTGGCGAGAACGTGGGGTTAGGAAACAAATCAGTCACTTACTGCCAGTATTGGTTTATGGGATCTGAAACATTTTAGATCATTGAAAATTGGTTCGAGGATATCAGAGACATCAAAGGGGGGCATGCACCATTTCTTCGGTCCAGGACACTGTACAAGTATGAAATCACTGCTCTGCTCCCCAAAGGGCCAGGAACTCCACTCAGAAGATAGGAAGTCCCAACAAGTACTCGTGAGCTTCAAACTGGGGACCTCCTCCTTGTGCACACTCAGCCACGCCTTCTTTGTACGAAGTCTGACAAGACACAAGCACAGTAAAAGAGTTGTAAGGGCAGCGAAGACAGTGCTGAAATCTGTGAAAGTAAACAGAGAAACACATTCAACCCTGAAGGTACTCCATCAGGCAGTGCCATTTCAAACACAAAAGTGGCCTCGTGACCGTGACTCATCTGGGGTGTATGATTCTGAAAATAAGCCTGGTGGAGATCAGACATGTGGGGCTACACTACTGCTCTGTTGCCCCCTACCTGGTGGTGTGTGTCTAAAACAACACTCAGTGAGTGAAGCATTACCAACCACATCACCTCAGCGGCATCTCTAATTTAGGTCTGTCATGGGCTCCCCACCCCTACCAAAAGGAATTCTGTGCTCATAAAATAGTGCTAGAATAAGGGGGTGTTCTGGGGTGCCTTCAGGTGGTAAGTATGAGAATCTGAGGAAATTTAGAGAGAGAGAGAGAGAGAGAGAGAGAGAGGGAGGGAGAGAGGGAGAGAGGGAGAGATGTGAGGTAAGACATCATAAGGATGATGATATTCAGCCAAGGGTCACAAAAGATGTCTTCCATGTTTATGGTGTGCTCATATTTACAAGAGGCAGACAGGCAAGCGCTCAGGCCCACCTGAGTTCGAAGGGATGAATAAAGAGGTGTAATCCTAAGAGGTGTATGTCATCAGACTTGGACCACAGCTTCTTTATGTATGTCAAGGGAAACTCGGGGTGGAAAGAGAACCTTAATCCTGGTTCCTCCCCCTCGTACTTTCCAGACCACAGCCCACTAGAGACTCCACGTGGCCCGGGGGTGTCAGATCAGAGGACTTGAGGAAGCACACCTGTGACTGATTCTAAGTGGATACAGAGTAATGGCGCTGAAGGGACTCTGTTGAGCAGGTCTGCCTCTAGAGTTCACTGGAACCTGTGAACACTTGGAGAAAATCAGAGGTCACTTCGCCCCCTGCAGGACACCAAAATATTACTGCCCCTTCCTCTGCAAGCCCAGACAAGCTTCCCTGAGCTCTCTCTGAGCATCTCTCAAGCATATGGGGAAAGAGGAGGAATCCCGTCAAGAAGCCAGATGTGGGAGCCAACCCATAGCAAACATCTGGTTGCTTGGCTGACATTTCATGCAGATGGCCTCAGTCTCTGGAAATAGGTTGTCCGTCCCACCCTTGCCCCACTTCATGATGTGAAGATGGCCTCACCATAAAGCACAAATTTGTTCCACACGTTCAGTGATACTAGAGACAGGGTGGGAATCCTCACTGGGACACAGAGTAGCTCACAGAAAATTCTTTAAAATGCCTATTTTCAAAACTGTTCCTTACACATTATGGAGAGTTGAATGCTGACAACATTCTTGGCCTAATAAATTCTGGTTTGAAAAGGTACTGCCCGTTGACTTAATATGCCGAGTACTCTTGTTTTGAAATGATACTGCATATTCATTTAATATGTTAAATTCTGTCTTCATCCCTGTGAACTGCCCCATTAACCATACGTGACAAGCAGCCAAGCAGAAGAGGCACACATCTGTAACTCCAGTAGTTTGAGGCCAGCTTGATCTACAGAGCAAGTTCCAGGACAGCCAGGAGTACCCAGAGAAACCCTGTGTCAACTAAACCAAAACAAAACAAAGCAAAAACAAAACCCCAAGTGCACTCTCTGGTTTTGTATTAAATTAGACCCATTCAATTGCCTCACCCAAAGCTGTTGCCTTCAGAATTCAACATAAAAGTCCTATAATATGTGACTGTGTGCTTAAAGCCGGAGCCCCGAGTCTCCCTGAGTCCTTGGGACTCCACTCAATATGCTAACTCACCTTTAGCACGAAGCTGGAGGAGTTTCACATTAATTCCAAAATATAATAGCTCACTCACTCACATTTTAAAAATACCAGTTTGGGATTAATGAAAAGAAACTATGTTAAGTAAATGTTTGCTGAGTTCAAGAAATGAACATCTGAGTCTTGAATAAATATGGCTTCTGAAAGCTACACCTGTAAGGCAAACTTCAAAATATGTGTCTCATCCTGAGGTCACATGTTCAGTCCCTCACACTATCCCGTCACTGTCTGTTCAAAAATGCTGGGCATTCACACTTCAAAATGTCACTCAGACTGTCATATTTTCCCACTCGGAGGACATCTGGTGGCAAAGTGAAAAACTAATTTAGAAATCTGTTTCCAGAGGTTTCTTTTCCACACTGTAACTCACATAGCAAATCTGTTATTTATTGACTCTCACTTGTCACACGCACTCAGATCTCACACTCCTAGAACCCAAACTGTCCGTAGAATACCGAACAATGAAATATTCGTGGGACCCAGTTGATGCATTAAGTCATTTCTGAATTTTTTATTGGCTAACTGGCGTGTGTAAATGAAGTCACACTTTCGTGTTTAAATCAAGCTGCACAATACCAAATTGCCATTTTTTCTTTTACTATCCCCGAGGAAGTTTGTTCAGAGAAAGCACTGGACATGTGTTTGTTGGATAGGGCACGGTTTCCTGACCCATAAGCCACTGGGGTTCGTGGTATTCTGTGAGCTAGTATTCCAAGTGTGTATAATCCTCGTAGCAGATTACATGAAAATATGGCATACTGTGTTGTCAATCCTTTTAGGGAGCAAAACCATACTGGTGTTATGTGGAGGCCAGAAAACACACACACAAACACACACACACACACACACACACAAACTGAATAAACGTAGGTTAGAAGGAAAGTTACACGGGGCAGGGAGGATGGTGCACAGATTTAATCCCAGCACTGCAGAGGCTGAGTCAGGGTGGTCTTGAGTTCCAACCCATCCTGGCCACATGGTGAACCCTGTTTCAAAATAAAATAAAAACCAGTATCATTGATTTTTAGCTCTGGAAGAACAAGATGATATGTGTACTCAGTCTATCTACGCAGTCACTCGCTCGTTTAACCAACCCATAGTGAAATGTCTGCCGTGAGGTGGGCAGGCTCCTAAATTGAAGACACCAAACAGAGCACGGTGCCCACCTGTCGTCTAGATTGGAGAACAGACAATCAGAAACTACAGTGGGATGAGCTGTGTACCACAAATTTGCTGGGGGTTTTACTCACTCCAGGTGATACAGCTATGAAAACCATGTTCTACAGTGTGCTTGCTACCAAGGGGATGTTAAAGATGGGATTAAAATTGTTAAATGGGTGACTGAAAGATGAGACTGGCCCTAATTATTCAAGGGGCCCAATAGAATTCCAAAGGTCTTTAGAAAGAGAGGACATCTAGAGACTTGACTAGTCTCGATGGCTTTGGAAGTGAAGTGACAACAGTTAGGGATGTAAGAGGTACAGCTAACAGGTATCAAGTTAACAGCAACTCCAGCTTTATTGCCAATCATGTCAGCGACCCAGATGAACTTACAAGCAGAAGATCCGTCAGAACCTACAGACAGAGCCCAGGGCAGGGACCTCTTGATCTCAGCCTCCTGAGACCTCCCCACTGAGAAAAGAGCCACATGAACCAGACTTCACACCCTCAGAACCATGAGAAGGAAGTGTGTGTTGTTTTCAGCCACTAAATGTGAGATATTTCAGCAACAAAAGAAAAACAAGCGAACCAGACACATATTTACGTGGATGGTAAGTAATATGGAAGCTGTGTAGAGGGGGGGGGGCGGGCAGAAGTGCATAGATGCTTAGGAAAGTCATCCTGAAGGAAGCTGTTGTGTGTGAAGATCTGGTAGAGTAAAGGAAACCAACTAGGAGGATATCTTGAGAGCTTTCAGGCCATGGAAGCAGGGCGTACAAAACTCCTGTGCCAGGGCACACCTGATGAGTTCAATAGGGAGCAAGAAGATCCATGAGGCGACAGGAGAGTGCCTCAGAGGGAAAAGCAACAGGAAATGCTGTTGGAAAGTTGAGATACCCAGATGTTACGACTATGGACACCCTGGGAAGGACGTCTAAATAAGTAAACAAATTTAAAGTAAAGAGTCCAGATAGCACAGCATAGACATATCTTGCCAACATGCACATGTGAAAGAACACAGCCTATCATTGCATGTATATGAAGTTCAAAGACAGGTTGAATTAACTTAGAAGTCAGTTGAGTAGCTCCTTTACAAACAAACAAACAAAAAAAAAAAAAAAATCATGAGAGAAACAATAGCTTGGAACCCAGCAGGAGTTCATTTCCTTACGTGAGTGGAACCCATACAGGTAAGGTCAATTTTCTTAACTATGCTAGTGTTTTGTCCAGGATTACACAGTTTTCGGTACGCAGTAAATAAATTTTGATTGGAAATAAAGCAGTAGCATCAAACAGATGTGGGCTGCAAAGGCCATTGGATGGTTCTAAGCAGAGGAGAGACAGCTATGTGTGAAGAGACACTCTTGGGCCACTGGACTTGGAGTATAAGATTCTCAGGGCAGAGCCAGGAAGACCAGCAGGAAATCCCTTGTTTGTGATCACAGGGAAAGGGCAGTGGTTCACAGCAACCCTTGGTGGGACGTAGACTGTGGGGGGAAGGAGATGGGTCTAGACAGGTTCTGAAGCCAGAGCCCAGTGCCAAGGAGATGTGCTAAGCTCTTACAAAAACAAGTCATTACAGCCTCTATTTCTTACACAAAGCCTGGAGTGATAGGTAAATTTGCTGAGAGCCAAAGTCAAGCTCCCTAAAGGTTATTGTCATGCTAAGGAGCTGTAGAAAGAGTAGAACCATCTGCCCCTAGAGTACAAAATATGCCCCAAATGAACAGCAAGCACAACTTCAAGGCGAGTCCCCGATCAGCCTTCAGGGAGCTCCTCTACTACCATCCGTACGCTTCTGAATCGCTCCCAAGACTCAAGGAGGCAATAGGAAGGAGTTTTGCACAAACACCTGTAAACCACACAGTGTTCCAGCACTTGGGAGCCTGTGGTAGGAAGGATCAACCTGGGCAACGTAACAAGACCTTATCTCAAAGTTAAACAACAAATGAAAAATCTCCAGTGCTAAACTGGATGGCTATCTGGATAGCAGAGAGAGAGAGAAACAGAGACAGACAGACAGCTAGACAGACAGACATGCAGTCAGAAAGACAAAGACTAAGGGAACACTGATAGAATTAAAGATATAGTTAATAATACTATACTTGGGGCTGGAGAGATGGCTCAGTGGTTAAGAGCACTAACTGTTCTTCCAGAGGTTCTGAGATCAATTCCAAGCAACCACATGGTGACTCACAACCATCTGTAATGGGATCCAAATCCCTCTTCTGGTGTGTCTGAAGACAGCTACAGTGTACTCACATACATCAACTAAAAAATATTTTTAAAAATTACTATATTCATAGTGGTTCTTGGAATATAACAAATCTGTTATAATAATGTAAGGTGATATATTAAAATCACATGTATGTATGGAGATGCCTAATATCCCTAGGCTTAGTGTTGATAAAGGGATTTTAAGACTTAGAAAAATTGCAGTGCTAGCTAGAGTGTATACATTGTGTAAAACCTAATCCTCAACAATGGGAAGGCCCAGAAGATATGCCCTTCATGAATCCTATAAGATGCAAACTGGTGAGAAGGGCACCAGCACATTTGATGGGTTTTGTTCTTACCCTTTTCCTTGTGCCAGACCTTATGGTTGGAGATGCTGCTGCTCAAATGGATGGACTAAATGCAATGGGTTTAATTGGGTCCCAAGGTAGCAAGAGCCAGGTGGCAGCATTGAATTGCCAGTGACAAGGTGATTGTAGTTATTATAATGAACAGCATAAACAAAACAGTGTTTATGATGACATAGCCCATAATGGTCAGCACAGAAGAGGTAAAATTTCTAATGGCATGACTCCTACGGACCGTTGGTACTGGCCAATCAGTCGTGGTGTTTCCAGGCATGAAATACATAGGAAGCCTGCTGCATATCTGTTTAATCTGTATAAGCAGAAAAATTCTCAAACAAATGAAAGAAAGGCTACATTGGATGGTACCAATAAATCAATTTCCTGGCTTGAGCCAGTTTGCAGACCCAGAAGCCCTTGAATGAAGGGGTGACCAGGTTCCCCCGAGGAAGGATCTTGATAAGGCGTCTAAAAGTTTTGCTGTTACCCTTTCTCCAGTTCTTCCCCAGACGGACCTACGGCCTTTTTTAAGGGTAACTGTGCACTGGGGGAAAGGAAATAATCAGACTTTCTGTGGTCTGTTGGATACTGGTTCTGAGTTGAGGCTGATCCCAGGAGATTCCAAGAAACATTGTGGGCCTCCGATTAAAGTCGGGGCTTATGGAAGACAGGTGGTTAATGGAGTTTTGACTGATGTCCATACATTCAAGAAGAGAGAGAACAAAGTGTCCATGCTGTGTGTTTGCTGCTTTTGCTCAGCTTGCTTTCTTCACTCTTGCAGTTCAGGGCTTAGGGAATGATGCCACCCACAGGTGGGCTGTGTTCTCCTACATTAATTAGCGATCAAGACCGTTTTCCACAGACATTACACAGGCCAATCTGCTCTAGGCAGCCCCTCAACTGAGACCCCTCAAGTGAGTCTAGGTTGTGTGAAGTCAACATTTAAAAAATAACCATCATATTCATGGACAGAGTCACTAGAGGTAATGTGACAGTAGATAGCTCTTTTCTTTAAGTCTGAAGTATGCTGTACCATTTCCACCGTGATTGTCAATGAATATTTGTTGTTTTTACAAGAACTGTTTTTCTGTACAAATAACATGTTTCTCCCTGTCTTCATTCAAGACTTTCCCTGTTTCTTTCTAGTTTTCAGCAGTTTAATTATCATACATCTTTGAGTAAATTTCTCTGGATTTGTTTTGTTAAGGACTTGTTCAGCTCCCTAAATATGAACATATGTGATAAAATATGTGGAGGGAAATTTGGTACCCTGGTATATACATGTAATCCCTGTTGAGACGGGATCACAAAGAAGGCTAGCCTTAGCTATACTGCCTGACTTGGGGATGGAGATGGTGCAGACAAAAGTGGAGCCAGAGGTCTGTAACCCAGTCAGTAGAGTGCTCTCTGGGTGTCCACAGAGCCCTGGGCTTGTTTGCTAGAACCACATAAACTGCAAGACGGTGCAGGACTATAATTCCAGTACCAGGAGGTAGAGGGGAGGGTATCAATTCAAGGTCATTCTTCAGAACATAGAGAGTTCAAAGCCCGTCTGGGGTACTTGAGACCCTGTCAGAATGAAGAAAGAAAGCAAAGGAGGGAGGAGGATGGGAAAGGAGGAGAGAGGGGGAGGAAAGAAGGAAAATTAGGGTGCTTTCTGTTCCGCCTGGGACTGAAAAAAAAAGTCACATCTTTCATGATTGCACAACAGGTATCTGGGGTTTTGGTGATTAAATCCCTTATTTTCTGCAGGTTATCAGAAGTGGACAGATTCTAGCAGTACCTCTAAAGATCCGCATCATCTGCTATCTATGATGTTCAGCCTAAGTAGCAAGTTTTAATTTTTGTGCAATAGGTCTGTATAAAATATAAAACTACTATTTTGTTGCCAAGATTTGCAACTCTTCACTTGGTTTAAGATGTACCATTTATAAGATGAGTGTTCTGTCTGTGACAACCAGTTAACAGCCTTTGATTTGGATGACATGGGAGAATTTCTACATCTGCTTGGTTTCTGTGCTGCTGTCAATCTGTCAAAAAGCAAAAACAAAAACAAAAAACCTTGAGGGCATTTTCAGGTTTACACCCTAAGTGGGATACAAGTTTCCCACATTCCCTCCACACTTCCCCTTAAACTCCCCACCAGAGTGATACATTTGTTACAACTGATACAGCTCCAGGTGACATCTCTCATTCTTGGTGGTGGACTTCCAAATGCATATTCTCACCTCCATCATCTTACGTAGGACAAGCTCACTCCCCTAAAAACTCCTGTGCTCCACGCATCCCCTCACCTGCATCTCCAGCTGATGGTGTGTTGTCTTAGGGTTTCCATTAGGGAAGAGACACCAGGACCAAGGCAACTCTTATAAAGGAGATTATTTAATTGGGGCTGGCTTTCTGGTTCTGAGGTCCAGTCCATTATCATCAAGGTAGGAGCATGGCAGCATCCGGGCAGGCATGGTGCAGGAGGAGCTGAGAGTTCTCCATATTGAATCAAAGGTAAACAGAAGACTGACATCCTCAGGCAGCTAGGAGGAAAGTCTATAAAGCTTACCCCAGTAGTGACAGACTTCCTCCAACAAGGCCACACCCCCTAAAATGCCACTCCCTGGGCCAAGCATATTCAAACTACTGCATGTGATATTTTGCTTGCTTTTACTGTCTTCATGGTTTTGCCTTCTTCAGAATCATACAGAGGTGGAATGACAAACTTTCCAGTTTTTTTTTTGTTGTTGTTGTTGTTTTGTTTTGTTTTTTTACTCAGATGATACACTTCAGTTTACTTCAGGCAGGCCTTGTTTTTGTTGTAGTTTTGTATTGGTGTTTGGCTCTAGCACTGAATGACAACTATTTCACTGTTTGGCTGAAATATGCTTTGTCTATCCCAGTGGTTCTCAATCTGTAGATCAAGACCCCTTGAGAGTTGAATGACCCTTTTGCAGGCGTCACCTAAGACCATTGGAAAACATCGATGTTTACATTAAGATTCATAACAGTAGCAAAATTACAGTTATGAAGTAGCTATAAAAATAATTTCATCCTTGGGGGGGTCACCACAACATGAGGGGCTGTATTAAAGGGTTGCAGCATTAGGAAGGTTGAGAATCACTGGTCTACCCATTTACCTCCTAAAGCAGGTTTTGTTGGCCCCTTCTGGGTTTTAGAAATTACAAAGAGAGCGCTGTTTTAAATAACCAGGTCAGTTTTCTGTGTGCATGCAAGTTTTCAATACCTTTGAGTAAGTCTCTTATGCACAACTTCTGCTGCAAGGGGACCTGCCTTTAAAGAATAGGCCAAGGAGGGCTTTGTTTTTCCAACATAAGGAAAACGGTAGACATAATTGAGGAGCATCAGAAAGGAAGAACACAAGGATGAGAGGCATGGAGAGAACCCTAAGGGTGTCCTTTTCCTTGTGAGATTCGGACCCTGGATTTGATGACAGCAACCGACTAAGGCAGTGAGATGGTGAAGCTGACAACTGGGAAGGTTGGGGAAGCCACATAGATGTGGGGTTTCCATGCCCACTTGAAGAGGGCTGAGGCAGGATCCTCAAAGAAAGAGAGGCTTCCCAGAGCCAGCTTCCCAACACCCGACACCTGACTGTCTGCAGTGACTCCAGTTTTACTTCTGTGATTCTTCCAGGAAGCAGTGGACTGTTGACCCTCTTCCTTTAACCAATGAGCATGTGCTATCTCCCCCCTTGCTCGAATAGATATACTCAACACACTGGAGCTTCTCCAGTCAGACCCAGATGGTGTTGCCCATCCAGGAATGGAAGCCACAGTCGGATGCTTTAAAAACAAGCACACAGTGAAGTGGAATATTTCCATCTGATGGCAATGTATAACAACACTTGGGGAGTCCTCACAGCTTTAAGAGTTTCTTGCTAGTTGTGGTGGTTTGGAGGAGGCTAGCCTGGCGTATTTGAATTTTCCATTCCCAGCTGGTGAACTATTTAGGAAGGATTGAGAGAGCTGGGCTTATTGAAGAAGGTGTGCCACTGGGGTGGGCTTTTCAATATCCCATGCTGGTCTAGTTCTTTCCCAGCTGCCTATGAATAGGATGGAAGCTCTCAGCTACCACTCCGGCACCATGTTTGCCTGTCTGCTGCCACACTCCCTGCTGTGATGATTCTGGACTAACCCTAAGAAATTGTAAGCAAGCCCCCAATTAAACACTTTGTCCTAGACCAGACAATGGTGGCACATCCCTTTAATCCCAGCATTTAGGAGTCAGAAACTGGTGCATCTCTGTGAGTTCAAGGCCAGCCAAGAGTATAGAACTAGTACTAGGACAACCGAAGCCACACAGAGACCCCCTATCTCAATAACAACAACAAAATGCTTTGTTTTATAACTTTAAAGTATTTATTCAAATGTGTGTGTGTGTGTGTGTGTGTGTGTGTGTGTGTGTGTGTGTGTGTGTGTGTATTTTACCAGGCAGGTCAAAAGCCTTCTGGCTGATGCAAAATTCCTTGGGATGGTCTCCGGGAGGCTGCATAAATTTCAGATCACCAAAGAATTCCTTCTGTTCAAAATGCTTGATGATCTGTCCCGTGACGCCCCACTGAACCCCATGTGGCTTGACAGCAATAAATATATAATCATTGCTTGCCATGGTTCCCAACAGACACTTGAACCTAAATCTGTTTGGTTTTTATATGGCGTTATTTGCTAATCTTTATACAGAGGCTAGTAAAATGGACCCTATTAACCAGGGAGCCGAAGGGACAGAGCAGGTAATATGTAGCCACCTTCTTAGTCGCTCCCCACATCCATCCTCACCCTTACAGGTAAGAAACCCACTCCTCCCTCTTCTGCACAGCAGCAAGTCCAGACTATAAGTCCATTGTTTCTCAGTACTTAGCACACTGCCTGGCACATGGTAAGCAGCTCAGTAAATATTTATTCAGTGATGGAATTTTCTTGGGTAAGTCCTTGGGTGGGGGAAGAAAACCATATAGGATGATGCCTCCTTCATCTTTCTCTACTCTCTATGAGAAGATAACCTTAAGACATAAATGAGCAAGCTTGTTTATAATGCTTAAAATAAGTCCCAGACTATGGTGACAAATCCCAAGCTACTTGGATAAACATTACAAGGATGTCAGGGCTTTTAAGTCGCATTACCCTCCTTCTGCGTGGACATCAGAACAGGATGATAGAAGCTAATTTTAACACTCACTTCGACTACCTAAATGTGTACAAATCACACTTCTAAAAATGAGACTTTCCTACAGAAATAAAACTAAAATTTGCCAATGCACCTCAGAGTAAAATGTTATTTAAGGATTAGTAAAACATTTATTTTCCTAGCCTGTGAATAGGACACTTGTTCTCACAATTTTCCTTCACGTCCCTCACCAGAACCAGATCTCCTGGCATGAAATGCAGATAGATTCCTTCACACACCCTCTGGATGGACACTCACACCTGCCTCCCATCCCGCCTCCCAGTACAGACAGGAGAAAGGACTTCCCAGCAGTGGCAGGGGGACAGGGCTGCTGTCACCAGGCACATGCTGCTAAAAAAAAGACTGGGACGTGCCCATGCCCTTAGCCGGGAACTGAGGAGAAAGAAGAAGCTGTTTATATTCGGCTAATAAAATGAACATGCTATCACACTCCAGAGCAGGGGAGTGCTGGCTCCGGGTTAAGCGTGTTAGTGTAACAACCGTGTCGTGTTCTCTTATTTTTGAGCAGACGGACTCAGTATCCAGCCTTTGCAAGATGGCTGTGCTTCTTCCTGCTGCGAGCATGCTTCTTCCAGACCTCGAAGGAACGCCTCCCAGAGAGGTTCCTCTGCCACTTCAGGTTACTACAGGTCCCAGGGGGAGGAGGCTGGCAGAGCAGTCAAGGAACCAGGTTTGTGCCTGAGCCTGGAAAAGAGCTACCATCTTCCATCCCCCAGCTGGGGCGGGTTGGTGAACACATGCGATCTCAGAGCATTACCAGGCATTGGTGTCAGCATCAGACACCATAAAAAAGGCTTGGGCTTTGTCTGATGAAAAGACAATAACCGCTTTTCATGGGTGTGTGGACTGCTCTAGGTGGGAATGCTGAGTGGCTGACACCTCACAGCAGTGCTCCAGAGATTGTGTGTAGGGAAAGAAATGGCTAGGTGAACCCAAGGGAATCTGGTTAGGCTTCCCAGGATAGAACAAAAGTTGTGAGAAAGGCATATTTTTGTTTCTGGTTTTTTTGTTTGTTTGGTTTTTTTTTTTTTTTTTTTTTTTTTTGGTTTTTGTTTTTGTTTTGTTTTGTTTTTTTTCTGGACAGGATTTCTCTGCATCAGTATGGCTATCCTGGAACACACTCTGTAGACCAGGCTGGACTCAAATTCACAGAGATCTTGGCCTGCCTCTATCTGCCAAGTGCTGGGATTAAAAGCTCAAGCCACCACCTCCAGGCAAAGGAGGTAGATTTAAATTAAGACTTAGAATGTGGCTAGAAATTGTTTCTTCTAATAAGGATCATGCAAGGTGACTGGTGGTAGGTTTAACGGAGAACAAAGCAGGTTTGGTCTCTGTCCTTAAGCAGCTACCAGTCTAATGGGGTAGGCCACAGCTGAGCAGAATGAATAAACGTGTGACCAATCATCTTGGAATAAATGCAGGAGCAGTCGCTGCAAGGAACAGAAGAAAAAGAATTTCAGGATGAAGGAACCGGATGTGCAAAAGGCCCTGGGAAGCTGCCTTGGAGAACCTCGAGTTCTTCAGAGCCTGAAGGTGAACCGCATGATCTGAGCTTGGAAGGACAACCAGGGGACACACTTCACACAAGTCTGAGAAACTGGGATTCCCAGAGGATAAAGGGAAGGTACCCAAAGGGTTTTTACCAGGCAGCATACAGTCTAACACATAAGTTTGAACAATTTAATTGATGTTGTGCACAGGATAAAAGGCAGATGCTCGACAATGAGTCAGGTGCAGAGACAGAGATGAAGATGGTAGGAAAGTGGACAGGTCCTGTGGAGGTAGGGGACTCTACAGAAAACACGTTTGGAAAAGGGCAAAAATGGAATCTCTATTACAGGCATTTAGTTGGAGGTGCCTCTGAGATATTCAAAGAGGATCCCCAAATGAAGAGAAGAACCCCTCCTACATTATAATTATTATTTACCAATGATTTCCTAAGTCACAGTGATTATCTCATGACCCCAGCCCTCAAAAGGTGGAGGCAGAAGAATTACAAGTCTAAGATCCATCTAAAACCAAAACCAAGTCAGTGGGTGTGTAAGGTCACCTACCACACAAACCTGGCAACTGGAGTTTGGTCCTTAGAGCTCGTGTGAGGATAGAAGAGAACCAAACCTTACAGAGTTATCTACTGACTTCCACATGTGCTACTCAGCCCACACACTAAAATTTTAAAAGAAAGAGAAAACCAATCTCATTTTTAAAAACAAAATTACATACATAAAAGTGGTGCTATTGTTCCCTTTCTGGTGTTTTTCAGTCATCTCAGTTACCCATTGGCAACCAGAGTGTGACAGAATTAAATTGGAAACTTCATAATTAGATAATTACTAAGTTTTACACAGTGTGTTATTCTTCACAGTGGGATGAACTCTTTCGCCATCCTGCCCTGTCTGGCCCAGCACAAGAAGATAAAAGATAATGTTATTAACCGTTTTCTTAAAGAACCTGAGGCCATGTTACTAGGTGAGTCTAGGAACTGTAGAAGAAAGAGAAGACTAGAAACAGTGAATTGTGGGGTTCAACAGCCAGAAAGATAGCTGCTGGTGATCCCCATATTTCCTGCAAGTTACCTCGTATGTAAAAAAAAGTGTTCCCTTTTGTGATGTGTTTATAAAATATACAAAACCAAAAATAAAACATAGTTTCCCCCTCACCCCAACTTTTTGCTCTGAGGAAAACCAGCTGCCCTGTTAGAGACTATCTCATGAAGAAGCCTACCAGTGGAGAAATAGATGAAGGCATCTGACCAACTAGCTTCAGTACCACAGACCAAGAACTAAAGCCTGCCAACAACCACACAAAGGATCATGGGAATGATCTTCAGCAAAGCTATCAGGTCTCCAGTGGGGCCGAGAGCTTGACAGCCAACTCACAGATCCAGGAGTCCAGGACTCCCAGCTGAGCTGCTCCCAGGTTCTGAACCCTCAGAAACCACGTCGTAGAAAGCCTGTGTGTTCTAAGATGCTACTCTTAGTGTGAGTCATCAAACAGCAATAAAAGCAAATAAAAATTCAAAGAAGGAATCAAATAATTGTTCCATTCTTTCTAAGTTCCATATGGTCAATATGTAAAACCCTACACATTTTTTTTAAAAATCTGCGCATTCAATTGTGTACACTCAAATTCCCCCTCTTACACCTGTTAGCAGCATTGAATAAGGTTTAATGATTTAATAGTCCGTTCAGAAAGCCATCCAATGTCTTCACCAAATGCCTAATCTTTGAAGAAAGAGCCCTCCAATCCCCAGCTTAATTGGAAGTAGTTAAAAATCTCATCATAATATTACCCAAAACGTCTCAGTAAGATCTCAATTCTGCCCCCAATGAAGCCTGGGGTCCCAGGAGAAAAAAGCAGCTATGACTGTAAGAAAACCGGCCCACTGTCATGATGAAACTGCACGTCTCTTGATTCATGATCGTCTGTCTTTTAAATATGGTACTCAGAGTAAGAGAGAAAAAAGCCCTAGAAACCCATGAACCTCATTATCTTGCTTGTGAACACATGACACATGGTCTGCCTACTGATGTATGTCTTTGATATGATCATTTATTTATATGCATTTTTAAAGTCTCTTCTTTTTATAATTTGTCTTTCATCTTTTAATAACCCTAACTTTAAATGGATATTATGTTTGGGATAGTTTCATGGAAGAGTTGATTCATCAGTGATGCAATATTTTCTTCCAGCTTTGCAAAAGATTACAAGTACCTTGTGTGTTGTTTGGTTGTGTGGTTTAGTTAAATTGCACACCTGAGAACTCCAGGGGTGTGCTTGCCTACAGGAACTTTCAAGCACTGGAATTATTTGGGTCTTCTTATTCTAAATATATCTTCTTAACTGCTCTAATTCTGTATATGTTGAATACTTGCGTTTCATGTTGTTTGTCAGGCTGGAAAGAACAAGACAAACAACTTTCATCCTCTTCACCAAAACTACAGACACATCTGCTTCTCCTGTCCCATTACAGTAATGGACCATGTCAAACAGAATATCCATTTCAATGTTAGGGTTATTAAAACATGAAGGACAAAGTATTAAAACATAGAGACTTTTAAAAGGTATATAAATAAATGATCATCACATCAAAGGCAGACATCAGTAGGCAGACCATGTGTCACGTGTTCACATTGTACTGTTGCTCATGGGTTCCCAGGGATTTTTTTCTTTACTACCTCAGAGGCAAAGTAAAATCCCATTGAAAGCTTCCATGTATGCTCTTACCACATTTTGTGATCACTTTAGGTCTTGGGGGGGAGGGTTGTTTATATTTTGGTTTTGTTGTTGTTGTTTTGGTTTTAGAGTTTGTTGTTTTGATGAGCCAAAAGTGTGTGCCTGTGTGACATTTTCTCATACATATACAACCACCATCACTGATCTTTTTCTCTGTAACACATGACACTCAACCTCTCCCAAGTGCCTTAATTTGAAATTTTTCGCCGTTGAGGCCTTCCTTTAAATCCCTTGATAAATACAAACTCTCTTTCAGTCTGCTCCTGATGCCAAAGCAAAATGCCATAGACTGAGTGCTTTATAAACAGTGGAATTTAACTCTCACCATTCTGGAGGCTGAGAAATCCCAGATCAAGGGACCGGTGTACTCCATCTGGTGGGAAATGTATGGTTCAGGTATGTTCTTGCTGTGTCCTCATATGGTGGGGAGGGTGAAGACAAGCTTCTTCTTCTCTAAGGACACTAATACTCACCATGAGGGCACCATCCTGAGACCTGGTCATTTCCCAAGTCATTTCATCTCTTAATATGTCACTTCAGCGGTTAGAACTCCAAATTTGTTGGGGACACAAATATTCAGAGCACAGTATGCTCTTGAAAGCTTCCTCTTCATCTTTTCCCCTTCCCATGGAGAGTGGTCTGCATGTGCTGTCTCCCCTTAACTTATTCAAACTGGCATCTACCTTCCCCGTCATGGGAAAGCCTTAGCCTGTGAAAGCCAAGAGCTTTGCAAATTTCTCATAAAAACTGGTATACACAACTTATCCTTCTTAAAACACTCTTGCCTCCTAACTTGAACGAAGTCCTCCTCTTCTCCCTTTCCCTCTCCTTTTTCTAGAGCATTCATTCTTCTACCAGGAGCCACAACAGACTTGAAATCCAAATTGTTTCTCTGTTCAAAATCTTCCAATGGTCTCCTAAAACACTACCAATCTCCAGAGCCTCACAAACCATGCTACAACATTGTCATTCACTGTGGCATGTGACTCTTATGCTCCGTCCCCTCCTAAGGTCTCAGTATCCTGCCTCAGGGACGTGGCTTTTAACTCTGTGCTTTCCTTCTGAAATGACTCTTTCTCCCCTACCAAAACTCTTTACCACCCCAACCCCTGCCTTATGTCTCTGCGTCACTTCCTCCAAAAAGCCTTCCCTGACTCTGGATAACTCTCTAGCAGCAACTGCTCACGGTACCCTCTACAGCTTTTCTGGTAGTGTTTAACATAGTTTAACGAGCTGATGCCACATGTCTATCTGTTTTCTACCTATGTATTCAACCCACTTGCAAATCAAAATGTTCCAACCAAAAAACCCCACATCTGTACAGAACATGTACAGACATTTTAAAAAATCCTAATTTCCTAGGCAATACCATATCAGTTGTACTAGGCATTATAAGTCATGAAATGCAGTTTTAATACACAAGAGGGTATATATAGGTTCTCTGAAAATACCATACTATTTTATAGAAGGGTTTTTGCCTGGAGGGATTTGGATATCCATAGGGAGTCTTAGGTACTAACTCCCTATAGATACCAATGGACCACTGCATTTATTTTTGGTGTGTAACTAAAATGTTAACAAACTAAAATGTTTGCTGTCTGAAAACGACTTTGTAATTGTCAAGAAGTCAAGGATCATGTGTGTTCTCCCCAGAACCCAGTATCCTTTGTGACTCTCAGGAGATGCTCAACAGATATCTGTCAAATAAAGTGTGGTAGAGGCAGTATAGCTAAGTGGGTAGAGTATTTTGTGTGATATGCTAGGACCTTGGGGTCCATCCCTAGTACCATGGGGGAGCAGGAGAGATAATGAATATTTTAAAATAAAATATATTTGCTGAGTATAGTGACTTATTATCTTGGAAAACAGATTCTTCAATTTGCAAACAATTCATTCAACATAATATATCATATTTTTGAAAACATTTCTTCAAAGAAAAAAAATTTAATAATTTTAAGGAGAGAATAATCATACTTATTAATACTAAGAATGCTACTGTGATGGTTGAAAAGAAATGCTGCATAGGCCGTACACTGCAACATGCTAAATAAATCCAGTTATGAATATCATACGGACTAGGTCCAATTCATTAGCATTTTGTAAAAAAGAAATAGACCAATTGACTGTTGACTTTGGAAACACAGAGAACAGACAGTTTTGTGTGTAGCTCACACTTTCCGCTGAGGACAGATCCTGAGAGGGTCTGCTTTGGAACAGAGGTTTTGACTTATGCAACGGTGAGATTCACCTATTGAGAGCCTCCCATCAGAATGGGAATCCACCTACACCTTAATTTTTGTTGATGCTTGCAAGACCCTGGAGGCCATCAAATGCTGAAGGAACATGCCTCCTAGACAAAAGGATTCCTTTGTCACTGCTACAGTAAAAAGGCAGCTAGCTCCAAGCCCATCATTGTCTGTGACTCCAGTTCCAGGGCAGCTGGCACCCTCGAGAGTACACATTAAAGAAAAATACACCCAGCTCCCAAGTGCAGTGCATTTGCCTTAAGAGCCAGGCCCTGTTTCCTTTCCAGTCTTTTGAAATTGTCAGCTTTTAAAAAACTACCCTGGCCTTGTCAGGAGAAGAGATGAGGTGGGAAACTGATAAAAATCTACCCAAGAGAGGTTTCCAGCTCAGCCTCTGATAATCCAAATATCACCCTGGGTATCAGCTGTTTCTCTCTTTTAAAATAAGGTGCCTGATGCTCCTGCTGGGCCCACTATCGAACATCTAAGGCTACATATTCCTCCTAAGCAGGTCATCATTCTGATGCAACTTTCTTTCTAGCTTGCTAATTTAGAAAGATTATCCCTCAGAGTTGTATATTTATGAAATCCCACTAAAAGTTGGTCCATAAAACTGGCAACCCAGGTCAGCTGAGTGGCCCTGTGGTTTATTTTTCTGCCAGACATTTTCAGTTTGCAGATCTTGTGAATGCAGGCCCTCCAGCATTGCCAAGTGTCATCCTGATGTCTAACACATGCTTTGTAACTGTCAGAAAATGTGATAAACCTGTCAGAAGTCCACAGAGGGAGCTGCAAAAGCCATGAGGCCTTCCAAGTTCAGTGGAGCCAGTGACAACCTGAGTGTTACAGAAGCTCAGCATAAAGAAATAAGAACCCCACCCTGATACTGTTCTGTAAATGCACATTATAGGAATTATTTCCCATGCATTAATAATCCATTAATTATTTAAATAGCTATTAACCTTTTCCGATAACCCTTTCTGCTCTTATTTTGAACTTTTATATATCGATGTATATATATATATATACAATTTAAAATGAAAAGGTAACACTCTTAATTTAAACCTAGAGACTTAGGCTTCCTTTTGTGTTCTCTTCTCTCTCTTCTCTCTCTCTCTCTCTCTCTCTCTCTCTCTCTCTCTCTCTCTCTCTCTCTCTCTCTCTCTCTCTTCCAACTGTCCTAGAACTCACTTTGTAGGCCAGGCAGGCCTTGAACTCAGAAAGACCTGTCTGCCTCTGCCTCTTGAGTGCTGAGACTGAAGGCATGTGCCCTCGTATATATGTATGTATATGTATATATATGATAGTAAAAGCTCAATACATTTTCACAAACTGAAATTCATAAATAATTAGCACCAGGTCTAGAAAACATGGTGACCCCCAAGTTCCCTTCCATCAACTCCTAACAACTTCTAGAAGTCTATCCCATGAATGACCAATATCTTGACTTCCAACACTCTAAATTAACTTTGTCTTGTTTTGTGCTTTATATAAAAGGAGTCAAGTCAGCATTGGCAGCTCAGGTCTGTATGCTCAGGTTAGCCTCTGGGGAGCTGAAATAGAAAGATCGCCACGAGTTCAAGGCCAGCCTGGGCTATAAAATGCATGAGTCTCTGGACTAGAGTTAGACCTTGTCTCTAAAAAGTGAAATTAGATGGACAGACAGGCAGACAGACAGACAGGTGGTATGCTGATTTGGTCTGGCTGTATTTTTAAACTCTGTGTTTTATACACCTTATTAATATGTCTACAATAAAAAACACTGTCATTTCATTCGATAATCCAACAAGTATTTACTGAGCTCTTACATGCCAGGAACAAGTGGATCTTTTTCACAGATAACATGTTACTGTTCATTTTGTTTATGGAAACTCAACAAGTAAAATTCTAGTTTATCAACATGTCTTTCAAAGTTAACTGCTCTTCCAAACTAAACATCAACAATTTAAAAGATGATCTAAAAATCATTATGCACATAAGGGACAGAGGGAGCACTTCTTTCTTTAAATAAACACAATTTCCATTTACTCCAAAATCCCCATTGTGTGCTTACTGCCCCTGACATTTGGCAATTGGAATAATATTTTTAGGATTTAAGAATCCAAATTCCTTGGAGCAGTCATTTCTGTGATCTAATTTGTTCTCTATAGCATGGTGACTCAAAAGGAAATGCTGAATCTAGATTCAAATCCTAGTTCCGCCACAAATCCACCATGTGACCTTAGACAGCTTCCTTGGCCTCTTTGTGCTACTTTCTTCATCTACAGATACGAAGGTGAACCTACGAAGTTTCTGCAGGGTCTCCCTCCAACACTGCAGATCAGGGGCTGGAGAGATGGCCCAGTGGTTAGGGATGCTTGAAACTTTCATTCCCAGCACCCCTATCTGGTGCCTCACAATTGCCTGTAACCCCAGATCCATGGGATCTGGTGCCCTCTGCAGGCCTCTGGGGGCATGCAAATTCCATGCCTGTGCATACACAAATAAAAATAAATGTTTTCTAATTGCAGTTCAGCATTTTGAGGTAAAAAAATGTGTTAAAATAAGAGAACACAATCTAGGTGGGGGGGTTACACACTCCTTTGATCCCAGCACTCAGGAGGCGGAGGCAGGGGGATCTCTCTGAGTTTGAGGCCAGCCTGGTCCAGACATTCCCCCTCAACAGAATGTCCAAGTCATCAACAGATAAGGATGGAAGGTTGACTTTGGGCCAGTGTTTCCGAGACTTTGGTTCACAGTTGCCTCCCTCTGCTCTAAGCCTGTGTTAGCACATAGCAAAGCAGGAGCACAAAGAAGGAGGCTGCTCACCTTATGATGAGCAGGAACCCAGAGACCATGACACTTGAATCTCAATATCCCTTTTAAGAGTGTCCCCCTCCACCCCACCCCCACTTTCCTCCCACCAGGTTCTGCCGCTTTAAGGTACCACCACCTCTCAGCTGTGCTATGGACTGGAAACCGAGCCTTTAGAACAAGGGCTAAGCTACAACAGAAAGAACAGTCCAAATAGGTGCCGGATCTTCAGTTATCCTCAAGTTAGGATAGAAACACCATGCGTGCTTGGCCTCGGTGGTGCTCGGTGAGGAACAAACATCAGCTGTTTTCTTAGACAGAAACTGACCCATCAGGAGTATACCCTGTAAACTGTGGGATGAATGAGTGAGCATCTCTCCCCCTCCCTCCCTCCCTCCCTCCCTCCTTCCCTCCCCTCCTCTCTCTCTCTCTCTCTCTCTCTCTCTCTCTCTCTCTCTCTCTCTCTCTCTCTCTCTCTCTCTCTCTCGTAGCCCAAGTTGGCCTTAAACTCACTTTGTAGCCAAGGATGGCGGTGGAGTCCTGCTCCTCCAGGAGAGATGGAGAGATCGTTAAGAGCACTTACTGATCTTCCAGAGTCTCCTGGTTCACTTCCCAGCACCTACATGGTAGCTCACAACTGTATAACTGCACTTCCAGGGGATCTGACATCCCCTTCTGGTACCCACAAGCACTGCATGATGTGTGGCCCAGACACACACACACACAATACTTAGTACAAGTGAACAGCTTTTTGCTGTATCCTCCTTCCTATTGCTCCTGTATAGGAAAGCTGGGGTGTTTCTCAAATTTAAGCCATAAATAATACAATGAGAGAGGGCTAAGGATACAACTCAGTAGGGTGCTTACCTAGTTTCTACCCCCAGCATTGTATTATAAGTAAATAACAGAAAGGAAAAAAAAAGAAGGTAAAATTCCAAAGGATGTTTATAATGTTAAAAAGATTCCCTGCTGAAGCCCGGGCTGCTTTCCATTTGGTAAGGTCTAAACTTGTAGCCTCATTTTAGGAACAGCAACTGGGGAAAGCCAAAACAGACACAGAACCAGTTGACAGAGCTACTGTCATTATCACGTGGGAAGGTGCAAACATTTAAATCAACCCCTATCCTATTTTGGGTTTATTTGAGGGAGAAATATATCAACACAGATTTTTTTTTTTTTTAAGTCTGAAAGGCAGTTACTACTTACGTAAAATAAACACCCAAGAAGGAAAGCTCCAAGCCTGAGCCTGCAGCGGGCTCTGAGGAAGGTGTTGACGTAACTCAGAGATTCCATCTGCCAAACGACAGCCCGGCTCGTGTGTATGCAGGGAAGACCGGAAAGGTAAGCAACAAGACACACTGCGTAATGATGACCCACGCGGGAGAAAAGGTGCTTTCTGGGGTTGAGGTCTTTCAACTCCGAATTCTTGCTTCAGTGGTTCTGTTGAGTCACAGCTGTGCTCCGTGTTGGTATGAACCAAAAATAACATGACTAACTGCAAAAGGTGACAGGGTTTTGGCCAGCTTTTTATGGCCACACAGCAGTACCTTTCTGTCGAGTGGAAATGTAACATTTAGCTGGTAAGAGAAATCTTTCTCAGGCAGGTTCAGATTCAAAGTTGCCTGAGGTTTGCCCAGAGCGTGCGCCCTTTTGACTCTGCTGCAAGCCAGAGGGGGCACGTTGCTGGGATATAGAGAAACCTAGTGCAGAGCATGCCTATCTTAGAGGGGGTCCGGACATCCCAGGCCGGACGCAACCTCTAACGGAGAGAACGAGACCCACATCTGATTTCCATTAGAAAACATAAACCCTTTTCAGAATCTTTTCCTTGTCTGCCCTCTCCTTCCCCCCCAAATGGCACTACAGTGCACTTCACTTTTTCCAATCCTACAGTGATATTTGGAAAGTTCCATTTGCTTCCATTAAGAAAAATACAGAGAAGGAAAAAAATACATAATAGGCATCTATCATTCTGTACGTGAGGCTTGCTTGGTTATGGGATTTCCCCTCTCTTCCCCACAAAAACAAAACAAAACAAAACAAAATGTCCTATGTGTTCTATGAGTAATTTGGGTATCAGACTGGCCAGCCTGCTTTTCCCTGAACAGATGATTTCTGTGCTCAAATAATGCTTCCCTTTGTAACAGCTCAACAAGGGTCCACTTTGGCCTTCATCTTTCTTTTATCCACTGTTGTTATTTATTCAGTTTATCTTATAGCGAAGACATTGATTAACTTTTGATTAGCTCATAGTCACTGGAGTGGGAAAAGCAAGTAGCACCAGACATTGGCTGGGCCCTGTTAGAAAAATCTAGGAAGAGTAACCGCAGGAATCAAAGAACCACAGACTAAGTCTGACAACTATTTTAGCTTCTGCAGTATGAAGGAAAGCCCGTGTGCTTCTCTGCCTCCGGTTGGCTTCTTTCACTTAACAGCATTGCCTCCAGTCCTATCATGTTTCTGCTAATAACCGGATTTCATTTGTTTTTAATTTTTGAGAGGTCAGTGAGCAGGTTCTCAGCACACAGCCTGTCCACAGACTCCTGAACGGCAGGGTTATAGCATGCAGCACTGTGCCCAAGTTTTATTGTTGTTATGCCAACATGAATGTCTGTGCTATGTGTGTGCCTGGTGCCTTTAGAGGCCAGATATGAACCTCAGATCCATTGGAACTGGAGTTATAAGTAGTTGTGAGCCGCTATGTAGGTGCTGGGAATCACATCTGTGTTCTCTGGACGAACAGCCAGTATTCTTAACTGCTGACTCCTCTTTCGAGCCACTTTTATTCTTTAATGGATAAATAATGGTCTTACACATACACACATTAATTTGTCAAGAAATACCTCAAATGGTGCATTCGGTTGTCATAAAAATTTTATATTGGACATGCAGTGCATGCCTGGAATCCCAGTAAGTAGAAAGCTGGGGCAGGAGGATTAATAGAATGAGGCTAAACAAAAGGAAGACCAAAGTATTTATTCTGATCTAACCATAGTAGGTTGTATATGGGAGGCAATACAATAATATAACATATATATACAACATATATATTATTTTTTTAACTTCTAGCATAATGACTGGTATTAGTATCCCAAAAGGAACCTCAAACTTTTCTAAACAGTACTGTCTAGACAGGATTAGACTAGCTGAGGTCAGAAACACCATCTTAAGTATTCAAATCCAATACCTAAAGGGAATGACAGTTAGTTGAGAGAGCTAACACTCCTCTGTTCACAGTCTGCTCTTTCTGAGGCATAGACCCCATGCAAGAGAGTGTGTTGAACATTTGAAGATCTAAACTCTAGACTATCCAAGAGCAAAGCAGATACTAGAAGGCAGGGAGAAGACTGGGGAACCAGAAAGGCCAGAGATCATACAAGGCCAAACCTATCAGTTAGTCATTCTTCAAGAGAATCAAGAAGCCATTGAAGGTCCTGTAAACAGTGAGTAACAATCACACATTTTGGTTTTACATTTGTCATATGAGCTAATAGTTGAGTAAAAACAAATAAATAAATAGCTAACATACTCAAGGGTACCCCCAAATGAGTTATTGCCCGAGTTACTGATTACTACATGAATATCCCTAGCAACATGTGTTGAGAATAAACTTGGTCCGTGCCAGATTTTCAGCAAAGACAGACAATGATTCTTGTCTTCATGGCTACAGAAAGCTGACCAAACCCTGGTAACGTTCTTTATTAGTCATGTTGGTTTGAGCCAATTCCGACCCACCTGTTTCCAAAACACTGGGGTGGTGCTCTAGCAAGACTGGAGCAAAGCCCTCAGTGAGCCAAGGAGCCCAGAGGAGCCCTGGATGCTCCACACGGGAGATCTCAAAGGCGAAAGACAAACTCCCAAGGCTAGAGGCCAGTTCACACTATGCTACCTGGAGACAGTCTCTCTGAAGGTCGTGTGTGTTCTGCTTTTTCTTGGGCAGAAGAGCTTCAGCTCCTCCAGAGTTACAGGGCATGTCATTTTCAAATGAAATCCCTCATGAACTTCCACTATTAACCCCTTGCAGATCCCAGTGTCCATATCCCAGCCCAACACCTTGAAGTTTTAGCTCCTAGTATCTCTGTCTTTCTTGTTCAATTTCTTCTGGCTAAAGCCTCCTGAGTCAGGCCCACAACCTATCCTGCCATTGGAGGGTATAAATAAAATTGTTAGGAGGGCAAAGGGATTCTAAAGAGTTTCATTTTCCCCCTCAAGGGCCAGTGATATTGCTCAACAGGAAAAGTTACTTGTCACTAAGCCTAGCAACCTGAGATGGAACTCTAGAATCTACAAGGGAGAAAAGAGAACCAACTCTGGAAAATGTCCTCTGACCTCCACATATGTACCATAGATAGATAGATAGATAGATAGATAGATAGATAGATAGATAGATAGATAGATAGATAGATGGGCAGACAGATAGATGTTAAATCAATTTTAAGAAGTAATGAAAAGGAGTAAGCAAGGCCCTCCTTCCCAAGTCTAAACACAAAAGGAGTCCCTGTAGAAAGGCCCAGTGCCTCTGGAAAAAACAAAATCCATCGAAGAAAGCATGTACTCAAGAGATATGAAAGAGAACATTCTTGGCACAGTGTTGGGAGCCACAACCATGCTTACAACTGTTGCTATTAAAATAATCCCTCAGGGTTGGTGAGATGGCTCATGAGAAACAGGCAACTACCACCATGTTTGAAGATCCAAGTTCTAGCCTCAGGATCCACATGATGGAAGAAAAGAATCAACTTCCTCAAATTGTCCTCTCACCTCTACTTGCATGGCATGGTGCATGTGTCCACAAATACACACACACACACACACACACAAAATACATAAAATATGACCCAAAAAAATAAATAAGACTTTTCAGCCCAGCTTGCTGGTTGAGTTAGAAGTTATTTTGTCTCCTATATCACCTGGCTCACAAGTAGAACTAGGCCCAAGACTTATCCAGAATCATTGCCTTTATAATAATTTTGTCTTATAATAAACACTATAATCATGGACATATTAGAACACTTGTGGGACCTAGGCATTCTTGATTTCCTTCACCCCACATATAAAAAAGAGAAAACACACATTATTTACTTTATAAATATTTATTGAGTCCATGTCTTAGTCATAGTTTCTATTCCTGCACAAGCATCATCACCAAGAAGCAAGTTGGGGAAGAAAGGGTTTATTCAGCTTACACTTCCACACTAAAGGAAGTCAGGACTGGAACTCAAGCAGGTCAGGAAGCAGGAGCTGATGCAGAGGCCATGGAGGGATGTTATTTACTGGCTTGCTTCCCCTTGCTTGCTCAGCTTGCTTTATTATAGGACCCAGGACTACCAGCCCAGGGATGGCACCAACCCACAATGGGCTGGGCCCTCCCACCCTAGATCACTAATTGAGAAAATGCCTTACAGCTGGATCTCATGGAGGCATTTCCTCAAGGGAGGCTCCTTTCTCTGTGATAACTCCAGCTTGTGTCAACTTGACACAAAACCAGCCAGGGCAGTCCATATAGAGGGCTGGGTACCTTATGGTTGAGAAAACAAGCCTCAAAGATGCTGTTGGTGTGTATCTATTCATCCTTCAATAGGCACAGTAGATAACCAGGTCTGTGTTAATGGTGGGCATATTTGCTATGAAGAAACATGATAACCAAGGTGACCCTTATAAAAGAAAGCATTAATTGAGGGGTTGCCTATAGTTTCAGAGGCTTAGCCCATCGTCATGTTAGAAACCATGGGAAAACACAGGCAGACATGGTGCTGAAGTAGCTGAGAGTCCTACACCCTGATCCATAGGCAGCAGGGAGAGAGACTCTGGGCTTGGCGTGGGCTTTTGAAACCTACAGTGACACACTTCCTCCAACAAGGTCACACCTTCTAATCCTTTTAATCCTTTCAAACAGTTCCAGTCCCTGTGACTTAGCATCCAAATCTATGAGCCTATGGGGGACAGTTCTTATTCAAGCCACCACAGAGTCCTTTACTAGAAACTACATGGTACTACAAATGTGTATAACACCTATTAACACCTATGCACATCTTCCTGTATGCCTTGTTGTTTAAAACTTCTTATTTATTCATTCATTTATTTGTTTGTGTGTGACACACACACACACACACACACACACACACACACACACACACACACACACACCAGCATGCCATTCACTGCGCCCTGGTCAGAGGATGTGTTTCAGGAGTCAGTTTTCTCTTCCCACCTCATTTTGAATCAGGGTCTCTCTGGTTGTTTCTGTGACTGTGCTTCCTACTGGCCTGTGCACTTCTGGTCAATTATCCTGCCTCTGCCTTCCATGTTGCCAGACAGGGCCTGAGATTTCAGGTGCCCATCTGCGCCTGACTTTTTATGTAGATCCTGGTGACAAGTCATGTTGTCGGTCTTGCATGGCAAAGCCCTTTTATGTACTGAGCTATCTCTCTAACCCCTCCTGTCTTCAATCAGCTATGGATGACTTCTCTAATAGAAGCCGAGCACTATGTAGTTATCACACTGTATTTCTTAGAAATAATGGCAAGAAAAAAAATCTGTATATATTAGGAACAATAAAATTTTTCTCTAATATTTCATATCTTTTTTTTAATTGAATCTGCAATGTAGAACCTGCATGGGCTTCTGCAACTATAAATTAGATCTTGCAACTGTTATTAGTATGAGATAAATACCATATATATATATATATATATACACACACACACACAAAGACAAATTCTTTGGCCCTAAAGTTCATCTTTTTCTTCAGTTTTAAAAAATATAAAAAGATCTCTGTGGAACCAAATGAAAAGAAAGGCCTCCTACAGTGTACCTACTCTGTAAGACCCCATTACTACAATGCCTTGCCTCACACAAACATAAATTCAGTAGTACTTGGCCCCAGCATGCAGGGTGCCTGCACACGCAGAACTCTGAGTGGGCCATTGTTACACGCTTAGATGATGCTTCCTTGTGCAGAGAGCACTATCACATCTTCACATCATCTTAGGAGCTCTATGAGGAAGGGCCTCTTCAGGGCATTCCCCCCCACCACCGCCCCCCGTCCCACCCCGAACCTTTAGCAAGATGCCTAGCACTCAAGAGGAACTCTGAATGCTGGCAAGCTGATGACAGGGCTCAGCTGCGATGCAGCTACTCTCTCTGAGGTAAATGCACTCCACACTCAGAACCATCCCATGTGGATGTCATTAGGCAAACTGACTGGATCTGGACTCTCCATGTAATGCCGTACAGTTGTGCAGAAGGGAGAGTCTCCTAGCCTTTCAAGTTTCAGTTACTCCACCAGAAAATAGAGGGTGACAGAACTGTGGTGAAAGCCAAAGAAGACACCTCAGAGAACTTACGCTGGAGCCCGGTACATAATCTGTCTGTCCATACTGTATTTGTGGTGTTTCTCCTCATGTGCAAATAGAAATGAGCAAGTTTGTGCTGTCATCGTGGAAACACAGTGAGGTGATAAAGGCTGGTGTGCTTCACTGAGATACAGCAAAGGAGCTCAAGGCAGTATAAGGCACAGAGGACCTAAGTCTGCATCTCAGCTCCAAAACTCACTAGAGGAATGCTATGGTTCCTATTCCTGCACAAACATCATGACCAAGAAGCAAGCTGTGGAGGAAAGGGTTTATTCAGCTTACACTTCCACATTGCTGTTCATCACCAGAGGAAGTCAGGACTGGAACTCAAGCAGGTCAGGAAGCAGGAGCTGAGGCAGAGCCCATGGAGGAATGTTGCTTACTGGCTTGCTTCCCCTGGCTTGCTCAGCTTGCTTTCTTATAGAACCCAGATCTACCAGCCCAGGGATGGCACTACTCACAATGGGCTGGGCCCTCCCCCCTTGATCACTAGTTGAGAAAATGCCTTGCATCTGGATCTCATGGAGGCATTTCCTCAAGGGAGGCTCCTTTCTCTGTGATAACTCCAGCTTGTGTCAACTTGACACAAAACCAGCCAGTACAGGCACCTTCAAAAGAACCATACACTGAAGGCTTGGTCCCCATAGCAGAAGCACTGGGAGACGGTGTAACCTCTAAGACGTGGAACCTACTCTCCACAAGATGAAACCCATATCTGTTACTGTTATCAGAGCCAAGAACCTATGGCTGGACAGGTCACAGGCCCTAGGGAAGAGCTAATATTATTCCTCTGCCAAATGAGCATGCCACTAAAATAATTCTTCACGATATATCGCTATACGTATAGAGCAGAGCATCTCTCAGCCCTCGTCAGAGAGAATTCTTCTTCCAATAAGACAATCAGCACAGAGACCCACTGTCAGCATGCAGAGAAGAAAGACTGCAGTGCTCTTCCTTACAGAGGGGCATCTATAGCATCCCCTCCCCACAGAGCCTCAGCATCTTTGAGGAGGAGGGAGCAGAAAAATTGTAAGTCCAAAGATGCTAGATGACCTCAAGGAAATGGTATTTTCTAGATACAACAGGGCAGTTGCACATATAACCTCAGAGGTTGTGACAGCCCACAGAAGACCTGTGCAAACTCAAGCCAGACTAAATCCTATCAGGCAGGAGGTCATAAAGTTCCACCCTAGCTGAGAGGCTATTGGCTTTTGATAGGTACTGAGGGAGAGAAAGTCAGTTCTCTTTAAGGGTGTGACCCCTGGGGTTACCCATGCTCTAGGTCAGGCCTCACACTAAGAATATTTGGACAAATCATTTGCACTTGAGAGTTTTATTTTGGTTTGTTTTGTTGTTGTTTTTCTTCAAGAGAGAGGACATGAACCACAGAGTGGGGTGAATTTGGGAGGAGTTGAGGATGAATATGATGAAAATTCGTTGTATGAAATTATCAAGTAGTAAGAATATTATATTTTAAAAGACCAGACCTGCAAGAATGATGGGGGAGGGGCTTGTGTCATCAAAGGAGATTGTAGGACACCTTCCTATCTCTCATTTTGCCTAATGGCTATCATGAGTTGGAAACGCCCGGTCTGCCTATGCTCTATGATGTATTGTGATCCCAGAGGCCCCGAGCAGCAGGGTTTATTAACCATGGGCTGAAACCTCTGAAGCCAAGAACTGGAAGAAGCCTCTCCTCCCAAAGAGTTGATAATTTCAGGGTTGTTTCTCTCCAGTCTAAGAAAGCTGACTCCCCCGATGGGACATTTAGACCAAGACGCCAGATCAAGCCTCACTTTATTCATTCAAAGTGGGGACGATGGCTGCACCCAGAACATGTGTTTCAAGTACGGCGATGTCTAGAGTGTAAGGTACTCTGTCAAATCTAAGGTGCTTTAAGGGAAAAAAATGGTAGCTCAGCTTCAGCTGCTGTGAACAAGCATCTAAACCAATCAGATTGCAATGTCGGCTTGGCAGCGCCAATCAGTTGTCTCATCTCCCCCTTCCCCGGTTCCTCTGGGTCTCCCTGTCTTTGTCTTCTGCTTCTGATAGGTTGCCCTTGGTTCTAGCATTGTTTCTTTAATGAGGTGGGCCTTCTGTTTGGCTAACCCTTCCTGTACAGACCCTTTGCTAGCCTTAACTCGATACTGTTTCCTAGCTTTAAAGACTTCACCTGGCAGCGTTAGACTATCCCAATGTTTCTCACCTCGCAGACACTGGCAATCCTGGGCAGTGACTCACTCTCCCAGAGGAGAGGGTGAGGCTGCCGAATGTAAACAGAAAGCTAGCAGCACCTGAGTTGTCTCGGGGAGGAGCTCTGGGCTCCTTAAAGGTACTGTGGAGTCTGGGTTTGAAAGGGATCATTGTAGGCTGCCTCTCACTGCCTCATCAGCTGCAGTGGGGAACACTTGTCAAAGCAGTGGCTCAGCAGCAAGCCCCTTCCAGTCTCCTAGCTATGCAGGGAGATGTCTCCTTATTTTGACAGCAGCCATTTAGAAGCAAGCTCTCTCTTCTAGCCTGTGCCACCTGCTTCCTCCCCTCCCAGCACACCTTCCTCCATGTTCCACACCTTTAAACTGGGAAGGGGAGAGATGGATTGACCAGCAGAGGTCTCATTCACTATTAACCACATCCTAGGTGAGCAGGAGAGAAAGACAGGAGGCAGGAAGGGTGACAGGAAGGGAGGGGAGGAAGAGGGAAAGGGAGAAAGGACGAGGGAGGGGAATGTCAGAATGGAGTAGGAAGAAAAATGAGAGGAGGAAAAAGCCAGGGAAGGGAAGAAGGGGAAAGAAGCAATGATCTTGACTAAGGCTCTTTGATTCCCACCCCTCCCTTTTGCTGCATAGCTTCTGCTGAATTCCATGAGACCAACCCAGACCAGTAAATGAAGTCCCACCCTTTGTTTAAACAAATTCCGGTTGATTTCTGATAGTGTACCAATAGTGGGCTTTGGCTCACCCCTTTCCAGGTATCTCCCCTTTCTTGGCAACTACCTCTATAGTCTATTCTGCTAACTGCACTTTCTCTTCATGGAATGTGGATCCAGAATAGAACCTATGATACAGGTATAAACCTAAATATTAACCCATAGGTTAATCAGTATAATCCAACCACTGTTGAAGGTTTATGACGGACCTATCGTCCATCAACACCAATATAATAAAGAGGTTTTAAGAGATCTTCCAGAACTTTCTAGAACAATGTTCTCACATCTTGAGTCTTAAGGAAGATGCTTATTGATAGCTATTATAAACACAAAGAATAACATCATGGAAGGCTAACTGGAAGGTTGGAAAAGAATTATCATATCAGGTATCATTTAACTGTCAAATTAAAGCACTGCTAAAGTCTACCTTCCTCAGACTGTTCAGTGGGTCCCTGTAAGAAATGTTTAGCTATGTTCTTGAAATTCTGCTCAAACAAGCACACTCTCAATTGCCTCAAGCCAATCAAGTCAGTGCATTTGGAGAGAATGAAAACACATAGGGAAAGAGCCTTTGATTGGAAAGTGGGAGCTTCCAAGATGTTAGATTTCTCTGCCGGTAATTACCTAAGGAACCCCAGATAAGTGATGGGCCTTCAAGCCCTGTTGTTTGCTTACAGAAGTTTTCCCTTCTGATGCTAACATTCTATGACTTCTCCTGTAGGTCGCGGGTGCCAACATTTATCAAATTCCATGGGGGCATTTATAATGATGTAGCTGAATTATACCAGCTTCTCACTTAGAAATAGTACATCAGCGAAAATAAAAACACTTCATTTCCATTCAAACACTTACCGTGGGGTAAGAAACTCAGAATTGTAGCTATGAAAGGCAGAGGGGAAATGAATATATTTGAAGAATCTTCCAGCTGAGCCCTGTTCATAAAAGTCAATGTACAAAAAAGAATCCCTGTGTTATAACCAAGAAACACATGGCTTGGTGGCCCCGCTGGCCACACCCAGCTGAGAAACATCCTTCCCCTGACTTGTGTGGTTGTGGTTGGCTCTAACAATGGAAGGAGAGGCTGGCCCGCTGTCAGGCCCTCTAAAAGGATCTCAGGGTGTGATATTCAACTCAGGCTGAGTTAGCAGGAGAATGCTCAACTTCTTTAGAGTTAGGATTTGTTACTGATATCATTCTTTAATTGCTAGGGATTGTTTTGTTTACTTCTGTTGTGGCTTGGTTACTGCTGAGAAAAGAAAACCTGCCCCAGCCCTGAAACCCAGAGCTGTGACTCCAGGTTCTCTCAGTGGAAAGAGTAACAAAAGCCAAACCAGGATAATTGACTTGTACCACAAAGAGCACATAGAGGAGTGTGTGTGTGTGTGTGTGTGTGTGAGAGAGAGAGAGAGAAAGAGAGAGAGAGAGGGAGAGAGAGAGAGAGAGAGAGAGAGAGAGAGAGAGAGTGTGTGTATAAGTCTATGTATGTGAGTGTATGTGTGTGTGTGAGAGAGAGTGTGTGTGTATAAGTCTGTGTGTGTTGTGTGAAAGTGGGTGTTGCATGTGGTATTTGAATGTGTGTGGTGAGAGTGTGTGTATATGTGTGTGTGGTGTGTAGTGTGTGTATAAGTCTGTGTGAGTGTATATGAGTCTATGGGTATGAGTGTGTGTGTGTCTCTGTGTGTGAGTGTGTGTGAGTGTATGTATGTTTGTGTGTAAGTCTGTGGGGGATATGTTATATGTGGTGTGTGAGAGAGTGGGGAGAGAGAATGTATGTGTGTGTGTTGGACCCACCACACAGGAGTCAAGCTAGGATCAAACCAGGCATACAGATTTGTTTTTGCCAGAAATTTCCAAATAGTCAAGTAGAGCAGGGTTCAGTACACACTCTTCAAAAGCCTCTCCCTCAGACTTAAACACTGCTGGGCATAAGGTCAACCATGAGCTCAAACGAACAAAGCAGGAAAAGTCCCTAGCTCATTATTTGGTCACTTGCCAAGGATATATCATCTGACAGCACCAGTGTATCAAGCCAAGTTTGAGACCACTGTCTAGCCACTCTTGGGAAAATAACCCTGGGGAAAATATAATGTAAAGAACCAGTGTGGCATACATTTCTTATGTGCATTTGCTTTTTTTAAAAAAAAAATTGTTGGACAAAAACTACTTGCAATTCTCATAACGTTCATCTGCAAATTTAAGACCTAGAAGAAACTGGAGCATTAGACGGTTTATGCTAATCTTTGTTGCTACTTGGAATATCTGTGCAAAGTTACACAGAAAATTAACTTGAAATAGAACTATATCTCCCACTAAGGATGCAGGATTTGTTGCTACATGGTTCTAGTCACACACAAGTTCAGAACCACATTTAAGCTTAAGATGGGCTCTTGTGCTGGCTAGATTTATGTCTACTTGACACAAGCTAAAGTCACCTGAGAGGAGGGAGCTTTGAGTGAGTAAATGCCCCCATAAGATTGGGCTGTAGGCACGCCTGTAGGGCATTTTCTTAGTGATTGATAGAGAAGGTGCCAGCCACCATGGGCAATTCCATGCCTGAGCTGAGCAGGTCAGTAAGCAGCATTCCTCCATGGCCTCTGCATCAGTTTCTGCCTCCAGGTTCCTGCCCTGCTTGAGTTCCTGTTCTGACTTCCTTTGGTGATGAACAGTGCTGTGGAAGTGTAAGATGATTAAACTCTTTCCTCTTCAACTTGCCTTGGTCGTGGTGTTTTATAACAGCAACAGTAACTTTAATTTGAAGGAGAAAATGGCTGATGAGGGGTTTCTGGCAGGTGCTACCTCACCACCTGTCTTAGGGTTTTATTACTGTGAAGAGACACAAAGACCAAAGCAACTGTTATAAAGGAAAACGTTTAATCAGGACAGCTTGTAGCTTCAGAGTTTCAATCCATTATCATCATGGTGGGAAGCCTGGCATGTGCTGGAGGAACAGACAGGGAGTTCTTGACATACAGGTAGCAAAAGTAGCCTGTGTCCTCTACACTAAACAATAGAAGTTTGAACACAGAAGACCTTAAAGCTCACCCCCACTATAACACACTTCCTCCAAAAAGGCCACACCTCCTACTAATGCTACTCCTCAAGGGCCAAGCATTTAAACAAATGAGTCTATGGAAGTCATTCCTATTCAAGCCACCATACCACCTGAGTGGGGACAGTGAAGCTTATGTTAGCCATGGTGTTCACAAGCTATACCTGTGTTCCTCTTCCCAGTGTACATTCTCATACACCAAGGTATAAGGAGTTTATTTTGAAAATACCAAAAGGAAGGTCATTGTTTGTTTTTCAAAAGGTCAGGGGTGCTACACCAGCTGCATGTGCCTGCAATCCTAGCACTTGGGTGGTGCGAGGAAGGAAAGTTCAAGGCCATCCTACAGTGAGTTTAAGGTCAGCATAAGCCAGCGGTTGTCAACGTGTGGTTCTTAACTCCTTTATCTCTGTCTCCAAAAGTATTTACATTACAATTCATAACAGTAGCAAAATTACAGTTATGAAGTAGCTATAAAAATAATTTTATCATTGGGGGTGACCTCAACACAAAGGACTGTATTAAGGGGTCACAGCATTAGGAAGGTGAAAACATCGGCCATAGGTTATAAGACTCTTGAAGTGGAAACTTAAAGATTCTTTGGAAACTCAGTTGTGTCGGATGGTTTTTTACTGGGGCAAAGATGTGAAGGAACGTTTTGCTGAAGCAAACAAAAGTGAAAGGATGTTCTGCTAAAGCGAGCACATGAAGGGACATGTGATGAAGAATTCTTCGATGATGACACACATGTATTGGTCTGCCTTACACTGCTTCGTTGAACTCAGTTTGTCAGGACTCCATAGAAAAATGCACCAAAAAACTTCTGGTGGTGTGCTGTGGCTCCCTGCCACTTTCTCGGACTCAGGCTGACTGTCAGGGTGTGTCAGCTGAGACAAACTCATGAGCTGAGGCAAAACACAGGCATGTGGTGTTTAGAGGGAATAAGGACCCAACAGATTGTGATGGAGGCTGAGCGTAGCTTGCTTATAGAGCAACACTTGCTGGTCTCATCTTCACTGATCCTCACGTAGTTGAGAGGTACAGCTGAGAACTGTTCCCGATGCTCTTGGTGATCTGAATCCCTCCTGTTGACTTGTGCTGGTTCACCTGAGCCCTGCTAGGTTGTGCCACCGCTGCTGCTATCCCGACACTACTGAACTGGACTGCTGCTGTATCCGTGAAGTGTTCACGAGCGATTGAGCTGCCGTTGCTGACCTGTGAACTGAACTTCTGACTTCCTGACAAGACAGATGGGATTTAGTCCAAGAAACATTTCTAAACAGGTCCATCTCCCCCGTGTCTTTTCCTTTCTACTACCTCTGGTGGGTGGGGCTAGAAGGGAGGCTAAAATTGATTTTGGGGCTGGCGAGATAACTCAGCAGGTAAGAGTGTTTGCCACCAAACCCGACAGCCTGAGTTCAATCTTTATAACCCACACAGTAGAAAGTATTGACTTCTTCAAGTTGCCCTATGACCTCCACACAGGTGTCATGATGTATACAACACACACACACTTTAAAAATAAGTGACATTTTGGGGTATAGACTTCTATGGATCAGGATGCTGACTTATCAAGATTCAGAACCAGACAATCCCAAGAGAACCTTGACCTCCCGGCCAGTCTGGACTACTCAGTAAGATCCTTTCTAAAGCAATGACAACTGGGACTGGAGAGATGGCTCAGAGGTTAAAAGCACTGACTGATCTTCCAGCGTTCCTGAGTTCAATTCCCAGCAACCGCATGGTGGCTCACAGCCATCTGTAATGAGATCTGATGCCCTCTTCTGGGGTGTCTGAACACGGCTACAGTGTACTCAGATACGTAAAATAAATAATTTTTTAAAAGTTAAAAAACAATGACAACCAAGATTTCAAACCATCCATCATTCCCGGTATCCCAAATGTCCTCCATGACTGTCATTGCCTCCCCCACACTCAACCACTGATCGACTCCTACAAGTTCATGTTTCCCAGAATGTCATACAAGAGGAATTACACAAGACATGGTCTTTTCTTACTCAGCACTATGCTATGGTTACACCATTCTATTGATATCTGGGTATTTTCTGTTGTGCAGTGATTATGAATCCATGTGCTACCGTCATCCACATATAAATTTTATGTGAAAGAAAGTTTCCTGGTCCCTTGGCTAAAACCCTTGGCATAGCTTTGCCAAGCTGTAAGGTTTATTGGTTATGCTCCTTTTTTCCTGCATGGTGGGTTTTTAAACTAAGGAAGAGATGATACGACCAATATAATTCTGCAAGCCAGTAAAGTATCATACTTCCTTAAAATGCATGTGGGAGCTAAAAGACAGTTCGCAGGAATTTATTCTCTCCTTCTACCACATGGGTCCAGGGGCTTGAGCCAGATTGATGGGTACTTTACCCACTGTGTCACCTAACTGAACTCTGTTGTCATTCCCTCTATATGAATTATCTTTAGGCACTTTGTCCATCTTTTTATTAGGACTTGGAGAACTAACTCCAAGGAGCTCTTGGTAATGGCTGACATTCTGTTTTCAACAAATTTGTTTAGCTTTTACTCTATAAAGCTTTCTGCTATACAAATACTTTTAAATACAGAATAAAATGTGTGAGTTGTTTAATGAGTCTTGCTCTTAGAATCTTGATTGAAAATCTTTCTCCTGAAAAATTATAAAACAAGCTCTCCTCATAAGATGACATGTCCAAATTACCTTATTATTGCTTTATTGGGTGTCAATACTGATTTGCCTGGAAGAACCTAAGATAAAATAAGAACCTCGATTTACTGAGGCTGAAATTAAAAGAAAGAACTGACTCTTACATTTATTTATTGCATATGTGGGCTCACACATACCCTGCCATTCTTGTGGTCAGAAAGACAACTTTCTAAGAACTGGTTCCCCCTAACACACGGGTTCTGGAGACAGGTTGACAGATTTGACAGCAAGCTCCCTCACCCACTGTAGCGTCTCACCCACCCCATTTAACAAACTTTTTAAGAATTATTTTATTCGGTTGTTTTTGTTTCTTGTTGAAACGGGGCCTTGCTGTATATCTCTGGTGGAACTGAAACACACTATTGCAGCACCAACTGGCCACAAAACTGTGTCAATCCTTCGGCCTCTGCCTCAGATCACAGATCTGAGCCCCCATGCCTAGTTGGCAGCGGTTATTTTAAATTTATATGTCTTTTTGTTTGTTTGATTCATGAGCTGGTTTTGCAGAGCTGAGCATTGCTGCTGGATAGTTTATAGGGTCGACACTTGTGATGTTTTTACTTTGCCCAGGCAGATCTTTAACTTACTTATTGTGTAGATGTGTGTACGGTTCAGTGATAGAAGTTCTCCTGGGAAGTGTGAAGGCCTGGGTTTAATTCCCAGCCCAAGGCCAGGAGTGGGGTGTTGCTTCTCAGTAAAATGTGGTATCGATGTTATTTTCTGATCTAGAATGTCGGAATATAAATCCAAACAGCGTGGTTTGATTTTGGACAATTAAACCGGATCTTGATATCACATATGTGTGCCTCAGAAGCCAGTTGGAAGGAAAGAACCCACTCACTTAAAGTTGTCGGACCTCCACGTGAACATGGCACATACACCCAGCCACAGGCATGCCCACGTCCCATCCACATCTACGCACATATTCACAATAAGTAAATTGAAAAAAAAAATTAAGTGCGTTCAAGATCTGCCTGGGTTACATAATGAGGCTTTGTCTTAGGCAAAATAAAAAACAT